>NW_026250428.1:0-543749 GCF_024521635.1 Tricharina praecox | reverse complement strand
CTGGTGAGTAGGGCATGTAGATTTCCGACCTGCTCTGATCCGATTGAAGTTCCGAGAGCGGCGAGCTTTTTCTTCTTCCTCACAGCGGTGGTGGTGCTACGTAAGTGGGTTTCCGCAGCCGCGACTGCAACAGGACGTTTTCAACGTCGCGAACGAAGGGAACGAGTAGTTTATACCTACACCGGCACTGGCGACAGCATCGAGTCTCGACGTTCCCGTCGCGGCAGATTTCCCAGCTGGACAATGTAGATTGTCATCGCGATTCCCGGTGGCGCAGCTAACCTGATCTTGCCGTCGTCGAGCATAGTTACCGGTATCTGAGACCTGTATCTGAGTATTCTTCCCACCCACACACACACACAGACACACGCACACACACTCCCCATCAGCCCATCCGCCCATCCGCCCATCCGCCCAGCTATTACCAGATCGCGGTAAACACATTTTCTCAACGGGAAGCAGACCCGGCCGGAACAAACGAGACACCCACCACCAGGACCACCACCAGCAGCACCCTCGGAAACGAAACTGTCACTGCCGTGGGTAGATCGGGGTGGCGCGCCGATTGATAGCACCGCCCATCCTGCAGAACGATAGATGAAAATTTTAGATGACGAAACATCCCCCTCATCGCAATTCGCGCCGCCGCCGGAATGGCGTTCGGCATCCCTGAAGCGGATGAGAGCCGGACTCCGGAGAGGGTAGCCGAGCGAGAGAATTTGTCGTGCAACTTCCCATTCCGGGCGGGAGAGAGTGAGAGAGAGAGCGTTCTGGATTTTCAATTCACGAGCGTTCCGTCAGTCCGTCCGTCTCTCTGTCGCGTGGTGATCGAGTGATTACGCGAGTTCTGGTAAGGCTGCTGGGCTGGGACTGCGATTCGCGAGAACTCGTAGGCGAGGTAGCTACCTAGCTATCCAGCCTTCCTGGTATTCACACGAGCAACGGCGACGATCAGTGAACTTTCCAACGAGGCGGTGAGAACGGAGAATGGGAATAGTAGCCAGGAGCGGAATACCACATGCGCTGATGCTCTGAAAATATTTGCCCCGCTCGCCCCGCGGAAGCTGGACTCGCGGCAGGCAAGCTGTGTTCTCTGTCCGTCCGTGGCCGTCGCTACCTACTCTACTCTAGCTATGCACGCGTGCGGGGTAGTTAACTAGCCCATGGAGGTGTACTGATGTAGGCTCGCTCTCTCGATCGATCGGAGCCGGCGACGAGAAGGAAGCAGCCGAAGGGCGGGGGGCGACGAGGGGGATGACGCGGGGAGACGGCGACGGTCTGCGGCGGGGGGCGTGGGGTTGAAGAGTCGGTGAAGATCCTTCACGAACGCTCGGGATCGGGATCGTGACGATGGTTCGCAAAAGCGGTCTGGTTACAAAGTCGAGTTGTGATGTGCGTTTGGTTTGGTTTCGCTGGTTGCAAACTAGATAGAGCAGCTAGAGGAGATAGAGTACGATACCTACTCTAGCTGTTCCTGGTCCGTACAGGGTTCGTCAGCCACAGAGTACTCTAGACAGACAAAGTACTTCTTACTTCTCATGGACCGGTCTTCGACGTCCGGCCACGGCTGTTTCGACCGTCGATAGCAGGCAGCCCTCACCCGTGGACGTCCCTATGCACTCAGCACGATGATGGTGATGAATCATGGGAATGCAGAAAGGCCTCGCGACGTTTAGAGTGGGTGGGCACGTAGGTGACGATGGGGCGGTACAAGATGAAGATGAAGTTCGATAGAGTACCTAGAGTGCATTGGGATGACAGAGTTGCGTCCAGAGAGGATGGGCACGCAGTGCAGAGACAGACAGAACGCACTCTATGCGCACTCTATGTACGGTAAATACTTGACGTACTTCGAGAGCAAGCAGCCTCTCTGCGCAGCAGCTTCGGCTTCGCAAAACCGTTAAACGAGCTGTACAGTGGATGTACACACTCTACCGACATCACTGCCCAGGCGAAAAGTCAATCAGAGCCAGTCCAATGACATCAGCATACCCGCGGGCGACAGACGACCCCACCATGCTTTCGCTTTGCTTTTCGTCGGAGCCCCACTTTTTTGATTGGGAGGATGATTGATTGATTGATCTGAGCATCCTGATTCCTCCTCCTCCTGTTCCTCCTCCTGTTCCTCCTCCATCATCCGTGCGCTCTCTCTCGCAGTCAGCCAGCTTACTACCCCGCTCGCCGCCGCAGCCCATCGAGGATTCGATCTATCTATTCGATTCGAATTGAAACGCATATATTGACTTTCCGCTTGCTTGCCTGCTTTCTTTATCGCACCACCACCACCACCATCACCGCCAAACGACCCAACTCCATCGCAAAATTGCCCGATCCCGCCGTTTCTCGCGATCGAGATGGATGGCTGGATGGGGGGGGTTTCTTTTTTTTCTTGTCTTTTCTTTTCTTATTGCGCTGACCAGTGACCACGCAACACACCCCACGCCGCACGGCGCACGGCGGAATTCCTACTCCCAGCGAATGCCCGTCGTCGAAGGCCCGACACAGCGCGAAGGTGGGTATATGTACCAGTGCACTTTCGGCCGGCAGCTGCGGGCGACGGCGACGAACTTCGCGGTGGAGAAGAAAAGGAAAAAAAATATGGCCGCATGTTAACTAAGCTGAGCGAGGGGATGGGGGGATGTGAGATGGGGGATAGGGGGAGGAGAGGTGAGGGCGGGGCATGGCGGAAATGTCTGCAGTTGCTCGCCGTCTAGTTCACATGTAGAGCGACGAGACGCGGGCCATCGATCTGGATAATTTTCCTCACAACTGTGTCGAGTGTGTAAATATGGGGCCGAAGTGAGGGGAGAGTCGAGCAAAAGGAACGACACTGGATACTGGACTCTGGAGTCTGAACACGGGGTACCGTACCGTAGTTAGCTGCGTCCGTCGAGCAGAGCCAGTCCCGTCCCTAGTCCCCAGAGCTTGCGAACCTACGGTATGTACGGCACCGTATGTAGAGTCTCAACTTCGACATCGACATCGGCATCCCGCGAGCGCGCGCGTGCCCTTCCCCCTCTTGCCCCCCTCCCCTCAAACCGTGGGTGCATGGTGGCTTGCAGCAAGCACTCAACAACCAAGAGTGAGGTGTGGCTGAATTCTGAAAGGCGGCTCAGGAACATTACCGCCCGGTCGCCGCCTGCATTAATCGACACCACCACCACCACCACCACCACCACCACCACCACCACCACCACCACCACCACCACCACCACCACCACTGGCACCACCACCAGCAGCAGCACCACCTCCACCAGAACCACCGATCGCACCGATCGGTTTTTTTTTCTCGCTGGCATGGGAGACAGGCATGGGCGACCGACCGGGAAGTGTGAGAGGTGTGCTATGATTAGTCCCGCAGGTAAGGCTGCATGCACGATTGGGCAGATCTTCGTTCTTCGTCTTCTCGCCAACAGGGAGGGATCACCACCACCACCACCACCACCACGCCTTTGGGTTTCAGGCCGACGGAGCGGTTTCAAATGCCGCAGCGAGTGAAGAGGGAAAAAAAATCAGGAAACGAACGACGTTGTAAGGCAGGCAGCCACCCAGGGGAGCGAGACAGTAAACGAAAATCAGACGGATGCCTGGCTGGCTGCACCGCTGCACCGCTGGAGATTGAACGTCGTATGTACGGTATTGTATCGTATCGAGCCGTTGCCGTTGCCGTTGCCGTTGGGCATGTAGGTAGGATATGTAACGTGGAAACATGGAAACATGGCAGTCTGGGAGTGTCCGGTTCCGACTTGGCCTACATATGGTCCCACTTGTCGTGTCAAGGGTCAAACGGACGGAGAGCCCGATCGTCTGCGGTACTTAGGATCCGGTGCGGAAAAACAAAGGGTGCGGGCGCGGGGCGGCGGCGGGCTTCTTGGTGGGCACTTTGCGCTCATTGGGTCGTGTCCCGAGTTTGCAGCTCGGCGGCATCGTTATTGCACGAGAGCTGAAATCTCTATCGCTCGGTCGCCGCAGGAAAGAAGTCACGATGGAAGGTTGCAGCACTGTACCTACTGCTGCTACTAGTCGTATGTACCTCTAGCTCGCTGTGAGACCGCTCAGCGCTACGGCACAGGTACCCCGGACTGGCGGAGTGAGCAGTGAGCACGAGTGAGGCCGCATGAAAGCACTCAGACTCCCTCCGTGCCCGGTTCCACCCTCCCCTCCACTACCTACTGGATACCTACCACGCCTGAGATGGAGCTTTACGGAATGTCGTGCCTGTACAGCACCATCCATCATCATCGGGTACCTTTCCCTTGGGCTCGACGGTGCCAAACAGGAACCTTATTCTTCCGGATGGCCACGGCCAGCAGCTATGAGGTAAATGGGGGGAAGGGGCTACTGCCAGCTCGCCCCAGTGCCGACGTCGATTATCGAATGGCAAAGTGCCTCTACGTATAGCACCCGGCAAGGCATTGATTAAGGCGGTCCCACAGCGGCCGAGTCGATTGGCCGGCGGTGTCCCGGACGCGCTGAGCACACTCACAACCCATCAAAATAGAGTGGCCCGCATAAGTGCCCGAACAGAAGGGCAACGTCAGAAAATCCCGATGGGCCTACAACCCAGTGAGCCGCAGGCTTTAGTTAGAGTGGTTCGCTATTCCTGTGCAGGAACTCTCTCTATTCGACGAACCCGGTCGGAGTGTGTGTGGCGCCGAGGGGGGCTGCGTGAGGTGCCAGCGCATGCATTCGGGAGCCTCCGACATGTCTACCTAACACATGCGTTGGATCTTTTTACGACACCGACGACGACGACACCAGGAGATGTCACCACGTCTTTCGATGGTGAGGGTTGGGAGCGAAAAATAATCGTGCATCTCCAATAGCAAGGCAGGAAAAATCTATGGAGTGGAGAAACCCGCAAGCATCACTGGACCGACGCTGCGACGGAGCCTTCTTCCTGCTGTTCAACCTGACTCGTAGCTGGGAGGCCGTGGAATTCGGATATAACTGCCCGCATTCTTCGTCTTCCTCCTCTGTTTATTTCGATACTCTCTTCCCTCATCCACCCAGTCATCGGCACAAGCAGGCCTGACATCTATCCATCCATCCAGCCAGCGGTTGTTGATTTCTCCAGCTCTCAATCGTCTTCTACACACTCGAAGTCGATCTTCTCCTTCCCAGCAAACAGCACCGACCAAACGTCCCATCTGTTTATATACCGCCTCACCTCCCCGCCTCCAGCATCCATCCATCCATCCATCCCGCACCCATCCATCCATCCCGCACCCATCCATCCAACCATAACAGAAAAGATGTCCGACTCACGCAGAGGTCCGACTCCCCCCTCCACGAGCAACACACATTTCCACGTCGTACTGGCTGCGCTGTGCCATGTCTGGGATGTTGCGCTCAAGCCCGTTCCGAAGTTGACGTCGGTGGACGATGTAGATGGCACCTTCTTCTTCGCGCCGCTCGCCTATCTCGCCGCCACCCTGGTCACCGCCCTGTACTTCAGCCAGGTCTGGCTGTTCACCCTGTCCGCTTTCGGCGTAGTCTGGCTCGACTCCCAGATGGCTTGGAGGGCCCAGAAGGTAGGAGGATATCTATTCCCTCGTGTGTGACGGTGATTGGGATAGTTGGGACTGACGTGTGGCGGCGAATAGATCGGAATGGAAATCATGCAGAGACACATCGCGGAACAGGCTGAGGCTGCTCGTACTACTGCAAGCCGTCAGAGACTCCCTGTCATCGATGAGGAACCCCGCACAGCCACCGAGACGCCCGTCGAGGCTGAACAGGTAATTGCGAGAACAAATGAATCCACTCAAAAATATATAGAAATACTAACGATATCACCAGGTCACTGTCGCACCCGTTGTGATCGCTGAGCCCGAGCTCTCGATTGAGAAGATCGAGGAGGTCGTCTCTGTTCCCGAGATCGAGGTCGAGGAGGTCGTCGCCGTTCCCGAAGTTTCCCTCCCAGCCGAGGTTGAAGCTCCCGTTCTCGCTGCCATCGAGGAAGAGAAGGAAGCGCCCTTGTACGACGACACCTTCACGCTAATGGCGGAGATGGAGGCCGTTCACCGCGAGCTGGCACAAGTCCTCGGCGCGCGCAAGCAAGCGCTGCAGCAGGCCGCCTCTGCCGCCGCCATGGCCACTGCGACCTGCGGCCCGCCGCCGCAGCTCCCCCCTCGCCCATCCCCCGCCGAGACCAAGCTCGAGGTCATCCCCGCTGACGAGGACACGGCACTGCACGTGTTCAGCATGGAAGAGCTCGAGGAGTCCTCGTCGTCGCAGTCCTCGCTGCGCTCCTTCGGCGAGTTCATCGACAGCGCCTCCGCCTCGGGTCCGGGCCAGGAGTTCTCGCGGCCGCCTTCGCGCCAGATCAACCGCGAAGCCCCGCACTTCCCGATCATCGACGACGTGCTCAAGGAGTTTGAGGCGACGATGCGGGCCCCCACCGCCGGCGCCGTCGCCGAGATCGAGATCGAGATGATGGAGATGGACTCTGCCGAGTCCGGCTCCGAGAACGGCTCTGACAACTACGACCACGATAGCGGCCACTCCAGCGAACACGACGACTCCCGCAACGGCTCGTCGGGCGACGAGAACGAGAGCCGTCCTGACTCCCCCGCTACGAGTGTCAGCTCCAGCAACAACGATGATGACGATGTCAAGGAGGAGCCACTGGACTTTGTCCGCCCTGCCCTCGAGCACGTCGACTCGGGTATCTGCATGGAGGGCGACGAGTACGAGTCCAGGGAGGAGGATGAGGAGGAAGCTATCGTCGCCCAGTCCCCCGCCGAGGAGAAGACCATCCACACCGTCTGCGAGACCGAGCTCGCCGTTGTTGAGGAAGAGGAGACCGTACAGGCTCTCATCGAGGCCATCGAGCTCCCTATACCCACGCTCCAGCGCCCAAAGCTCATCCGCGCTTCCACCTCGCGCTCCTCGCAGAAGAAGATTCTGCCCCCGCGGAAGAACAACGGCCACAAGCGCATCCCGAAGAAGGTGCGGCTGTCGACAAGCGAGAAGCAGAAGTTCCTGAGCCGGCCTGTGTGGTAGAACGAGCGAGCGGTAGAGAAGAAAAGAAAAGAGAAAAGAAGTGAAAGAAGAAAAGCAGAGTGTGGCGAGCGATACACACATACACACATACATCGGAACTTCCTTTCGTCCAGTCATTCATTACACGGGTGTTCCATTTGTCCCACGGTGCGGTCGGTCGGTGCGGATTTGTTTATGGATTTGTTTTTGACTACACGGGTGGCGTTTGTTTTTGTTTTTGTTTTTCCTCTTTCTGTTTTCCGTTCTTCTGTTCAGTTTTGGCGTACGTTCTTTCTAGAGAACTTACATTCATCGCGACGATGGCTCTTTCGTTTGTCTTTCTTTTTCTCTTTCTCTTTCTTTTTCTTGGGGGTTTACCGGAGTATCTGCATTGCTTTGCTGTATTTAAAATCATCAGAATTATTACATATATTCTTCGCTGCTTTCTTCGCTGCTGGATGGGCTCGTCTACGTCGCTATTTCGAATCGTGCGATCTCCTGAAGATGTCTGCTGTTAACCCGTCTGCCGAGTCGCAGTTGGCCACGACTCACGAGTACTTGGCCCCGGGTTGTGTGTCGTTTGCACAGGGGGGTTTCATAGCTATCGTATCGTGGGCTTTCGAGAATCGACAGGCTGACTGCTTCATTCAGATGCCAATACCGTACCATGTACCCAAGCATCCTCTCTCCATCAGATCAAACCGTGACCCCGCACCACCGCAATAACCTCAAAACTCTGTCGAGACTCGACTGCACGCTAACACACCCAGCACATCGGCGATTACATATCACGTGTGCAGCACCGATCAGCCGGGCGGATATACCCGGGGGCCGGGGGGATGGGATGGGCCGGCTTGGCGCTTTAAAGCTTCGGACTCCGGAGCGTGCCAAGTCTGGAGTCTGGGAGCCCAGACTCCGCAAGCGCAGCTACGGAAGTCCAGCTACGGAAACCCAGCTATCGAAGCTTCGAAGCTTCGACAAGCTCACTACTCCAAGCTCCGAGCTCCGAGCTTCACCATCCCACGCGGAAGATCGATGCCGCCTACGCTACGTTTCCGATGAGATTCGATTATCACTCGAAAACACCGAAAACATCGAGGATTTACAGCTGACATACGGCTTGTTCGCGGGCTGGATTCGACAGTACTCTACGGCTACAGTTACGGCTACAGTCATCGGGATGCTGCCGTTTCGGAACCGGCACGGACTAGCGCCCGGGGCCGACACGACTGTTCATGCCAAGGTATGGCGCGTTCTCCGACTGGAGTTTGACAGCAGGGCTACAGGCATCGGTCGGATCCTATTGTTTCGGAATCTCTGCGAACTGGCTCCCAAGGCCCACAACTGCCCACACGCGGTCGTGTCGACCAGCATTTTTTCCGGTGAAGCGTCATTTGTGGGGATCTGCCGTGTGGCAGCGGAATGGGTGATGGAGATGGCTGTTAGGCGCCGCATTTGTGGCGTTAAGGTTAGACATTGGCACGTGAGCCTGGCGGCGGGACGGAAGATTTACAGGTCCTCGAGTTTGTGAGATAGACTTGGAATAAAAACACACATCGTTGCGTGCAGTTTCAGAAACACGGTCTGCGGATATGTATCGAGTGCACCCCCGTCCCCGGCCCACGATCTGTGCAGATGGAGGGCACATTTGGGCGGCATCAGACAGGCGCGGGACGAGTAGCCATGCATGCTAGGTATTGTCATATGAGCGCCGGTATCAGATAGTCAGATATTTGTTGATACGAAAGTGACCATACACTTTATTCGTTCGCCCTGGAAGAATATAGTGTTTTGTTTCCAAGCCAACAGATCCAGATTCAGCCACCTACATACTTCATTCCTTCCATTCCTTCCATTATTCTCTTCCACCCCGTCACGACAACCACGACGGATATTCTCAATCCGTCGACATGCAGAAATCTTTTAGTATAAACCTCCCCCCCCTCGCCCCGCCGACACAGCTTCAAACTTCACTGCTGCATCCCCATTTACCTTCACCTTCCCGGCTGCTATTCCTCGCTCCTCCAACTATTAGCTACATCAGTTGTTTCAACTCCTACCGTTTGTGCGAGGTTGAAGGTGATAGAGTAGCCACGCCTACTTCTCCTGCTGTTCGCTGTTCACATAGACCCATGCCGGGATCACTCGCCACACTTCGCGCATTCTCGCTGCAACCTCGCTTTGACAGAGCCCGATGGATTCTAGATTCTACAGATGTGCATCACTCGTCGCCCTTGCTTTCGTTCGTACTGTGCGAACATACACCTGTTTAAACATACACCTGTCTAAACATATACCTGTTTAATCTACGCGGCCGTGGTTAAGTCTTATTGTCCACAGTGCACACACGCCTCCCACCCGCCCCAAAAGAGTGACATCTCAACGCCTGCAAGCAACATTCAATTCTCCCTCCATCCCCCTGTAGAGTAAATATCGGTACCGTACAGATACCATCATCACCATCACCATCACCATCGCAGTCAGCAACAAGTTGCATTAACCAAACCAAACCAAACTAGGTATGATAATGGGTAGTAGGAACTTCCCTCGCTTGCTCCTCTGTACGTGCACACAAGTAACTTACGGGTACTTCTTCTGAATAGAAAGAGAAAGAGATAAAGAGATAAAGAGAAACAGAAAGAGAAGATAAAGGTAAACGTAAAGGTAGAAGATAAAAAAGCAAAGTGCAATGTAATGTAATGAATGACAGTACCAGAATGCCCAACAACAACCAACAACGAATAATCAAACCCGAAAAGAAAATAGAAGTGAATGAATAGCAAGATTTGACCGTGTAGAATAGAAACCCCGAAGCTGATCAAAAACAAGGTATATAGAACGGAAGGAAGGAAGGAAATGCAATGAGAGCAAGCATGAAAAAAAAGACGAGAAAATGAGAAATGAGAAAACGATAAACAAACAAAACACCTCCGCCCCATCTCCGAAAAAAAATATCCACAGCTATTTACGTGCCACATGTCCCTCTGCCAGGCTCCAGCGCATGCATCCGTATCCGTATCTCATCATCTGAACCCAGGTCCCAGCATTCCAGCGCGCCCACCACGACCCGCCCGGCCCCTTGGCACAGGCAGCTCAAAGTCGGGATTTCCCTGCAGCCCCACACTATGTCGGCCCAAGCCTCCCTGTGGCCGGCCCGGCGCGAGCTTGCTCTGCTCCTCCTGCCACCGCGGGTTGATGCCTCGCTGCGATATGCTCGTGAACCCGCTTGCGGTCGACATAGTCGGGCTTCTCGGTCCGTCGTCTTCGTTGTCCGGGATAGGAGGGGGGTGCGGATTCCACGGTGCGCCTGTGGGGGGATCGTAAGATACCGCGTTGGGAACCACCGGTGACAGTTGGTGCGGCACTGCCGGCAGCGGTGGGGTGGGTATTCTTCGGTCGTCCTGGAACGATGTGTCGAACTGCGGTGCCACATCTTCGTAGTACGAGTCCGACACGCGCTTCGATTTCGACGAGCCGGCACGAGAGGGGGGTCCGGGCCGTGTCACCGATGACCCGGGCAATTCGTTCAGGCTGTTCCGTGCTGCAGGGCTTTGCATGTCGTCCATCGGCCGTTGTGCTCGTGGGGGAATGTAACTGTCCTCCCCGAACACTGGGTGTGACTCATTGACCACTGCTAGCTTTCCAGTTCCACTGCCGGATTCGCTACTCAGCGCTGCCAGTTCCTGCGGCCGTGTCGTCTCCTCCAGGCGACCACCGTCCGAGAGCGCCCTGCCGATAACCTCGGTATTAACTGGAGCAAGCGTTTGTTCGAACTCCCTTCGCTCGTCCGAGTGGGTATTCTCAATTCCGGCGGGAAAGTCATATGCTTCCTGTGGAGGCTGCTGACGGCGCGGTGGTGGTGGTGCGCGAAGGCCGCCACCGGCCACCACCCCCATACCAGGCGGACCCATACCCCTAGGCTGAGAACCATAGTTGCTTTGCGGACCATAACCATGAGGGGGAGGGGGAGGTCCACGATTCATCGATCCCGGTCCCGGTGTGAAGCCGCCTTGATATGGTCCTCCTCGTCGAGGCTCGCGATCGTATCCTGCCGGTGGTCCTCGGAAGCCCCCTGGGCCCGGTGAGGGTCCGAGTCTTCCTTGCGGTGGCCCGTCGAATGTTCTTAGCATGGGCATAGGTTGCGGTCCTCCTCCTCCTCCTCCTCCGTATCCCCTCTCTCCTCCAAACCCTCTCTCCCCAGCATATCCTCCCTGACCACCTCTCTCCCCAGCATAAACTCCCTGGCCCCCTCGCATCTGTGGCGGCGGTCCATACGGCGCCGAACCTCCGTTGGCGGAACTATGATTCGAACCTGCATACTGGCCCCTGTACTGTCCTCCCATCGGAGCGGTCGGTCCCATCGGCCCGACACCACGAGCAGAATGAGCACCATGGTTACTCCGATCGCTACTCTCGGTCCGCAGCGTGTTCGAACGCGTGTAGACACCATCCTCCTGCGGCTCCAGCGCCGCAGTCCTAGGATTCAATGGAACCCGATCCCCATCTTGCTGGGATGGCTGGCCGGGCTTGTTGACCTCAAACATGGCGAATTCGGGAAGCTTGTCCTCGCTCTCCGCCGGCGCCGGCTGGTTGCGGAAATAGTTGTTTTGAGCTTGGCCCTGACCGTTCATCTCCGCATTGTCCTGGATCCTCTTGCTTCGCGCGATGCGACCCACGATCTGCCGACGCATGCCGCACATGACGAATCCACTGACCACGATTAGAATGGTCGCCGCCAGAACTATCCACCCGCCCCATTGCACGTGCGGAAGGAAGATGAGGATATCGACGAGGAACGCGAGGAGAGTAACGATCAGTGTCGGCAGACAAAGGATCAACAACGCGAGGAGGTATTTCGGGGAGTGCGCGGGCTTGTTCAGGTGTGCGGCGACACTGAGAATGAACAGGATCAACGTCAGGAACGCAGCGATCGGGTGGACGATCAACAGGTTCGTGAGGGAGTTGCGAGCTTTGCTGGGTAGCGAGAAGTCGGACTTGCCCTCGTTGGCGAGGATCGTATCTGCGATGGCAACTCCCCGTCAGCTCCTCGGTTCCCAACCTTCCGCCCCCGAGCTCCTCCCCGTACAATCGCGCCGACCACCGCGTCGCCCATCGCCGCCAGAATCCGCGAGAGACGCGACGTACCCATATCGTATCCGAATCCCACTTTACTGCATCCTGCTGTATCCGAGCACCAGCCAAAGACCCCGAACTTGACGCCACCAAAAGTCGCGATGTTTATTGAATTGATGATCGGACTGCTCAGCGTGCTCAGCAACAGCAACGCGAATGCCGCGAGCAGCAGTATGCTCAGAGGCGTTGCTGGTCGGAACATTGTCGGCGACTATTCGGTACGGGTGGGGGTGGACTGATGCGAATGGTGATGAGGCGTTGCCGGCGGCGGCGACGGCGTAGAGCCGCTTATTGGAACGAGGCGAGTGGAGCGAGTCACGATGGTTATCCGTAAAGGAATGTCGACGGTTCGATTATGGAGAAGGTAGTCGTGTGCGATCCCACGGGGGGAACGTCCGTGGTATGTACTTATTCCTTGCTTTTGCTGTGCGAAGGAGTGTGCAATCTAACACCGTGCGCCTCGGAGAGCCCTGTCAGAGCCGGACACGGTTAATAACGAGCAGCGGCTCGCTTCGGACACAGGAGGTGATCGGGGGAGGGCCGGCAGCGGCGACCACGACGAAGGTGGAGGTAGCGAGTCTTGGTGTAGTTTGGGGATTGTGGGTATATGTTGCGTAGGGGGGTAATGGTGGTAGTGGTGGTGGTGGTGGTGGTGGTGGTGGAGGTGGGGGGAGGGAAAGGGGAAGGCTTGTTTGAAGAAGGTGGTTATACGGGATGCGTGTCGCCCTCGTGGATTGCTTCGCGATTTGCACAGCAAGATGGCAACTACTAGTAGGTACCCAGCGAAACCGGTAGTTGTAGCGGAGGTGAGGCCGGCTCGTCGAGTAGATTTTTCCGCACGGGATAGATTGGACTTTTCTTCGCTGATTGAGTGAGAGGGGAGCGAGACGAAACACGACGAAACCCGAAACGTGCCCTGTTCTGGCCTGCGCCTGTCAGATCACGTTCGCTGGAGGAAGCTATAGTTGAGTGGAGGCGGCAAGCAGCAGCAGCAGTAGAAGGCAGCAACTAACGGGTAACTACTGGCAGCAGAAAGAGAGCAGTGACGAGCAGTGACGAGCAGTGGGCTCTATGCTAGGTAGTCCGCGGGCGCAGCGGGGGCGATGGAGATGGCGGGGCGGGGGGGCGAGGAAAAGCTGCACATGGAGGTGGACGTGGATGGCTGCTGGCCAGGAATTACCAACCCGACGGCGGAGGATGAATGGTAGATGGCAGGGCGAGATCTTCAAGTTGTAGAAATCAGGCTAACCATTGAAGCAACACCAATGACCACTAGTGGCTCTCGCCCGCTCTCACTTCGCCGCCCCGCATCGTCCACAGAGATCCTCGAAATCCGTGACAGCAGCAACCCCTCCCCGCCCGTCATCTATCCGCGGACTCGCCAGGTGTTGCCAATAGGTACGGGAGTGGGGAAGTGATTCTACGATCCTCACTTCACCAGGACAGCAGCTGCTCCACCTGGCAAAGAGCGCAAATCTCCAACTTCCCTACTAGGCTTCGACGATTCCTCTGGGACCCCATGCGCGCTACATATTACCTACCGCCCCCTGAACCTTCTTTGTTCCTCTTATCATAGCCTAAAGTCATGTTCACCAGCGGTTCCGCAGGACCACCCGTTCCAGCTGGCCATTGGCGGCCCAGAATCGGGCTCATCGGATTCGCGATACCACGGTATGTAGTCGGACGCGTATGCTCTTTCCGCAGCAGATACCTACATAAGTATGCTGCGTGGGGTTTCCTAGGGACGCTCTTGATCTCGGGGCGACGAAAACGACGTGATTGGGGCGCATTCCGATGGCTCTCGCCTTCCCTTCCCGAGGCGAGCAGTGGTGAAACCACATTGGCCCGGACTTTCCCCACCTGCAACATGACGACAAATCTTCTGCAGCGCTGCCACACCATCTTTCTGAGCCTCAACTGCATATAGATACATCTGTACATATGCCTGCCAGGCTCCAGCGGAGTTTGCCTCGAGTGCGGGTCTCACCCCCGGTGTGAGGCTTATTTTGTAGGAACTCCATGATGGTGGAGTAATAGTGTGCTTATGTTCCAGCTTATGCGCAGACCATCCCAGCCAGTCGGTGTATGACATCCTGTTCCTTTGACCCATCGACAAAGACCTGTTGAGCTGTTGACCCCATTGACTCTCGCGTATTCTAATACTGTGCGGGGAGAGCAGAGTTCCGGCACACGTAAAGCTTATATCTCGGTCGGAAGTTTAGAGAGAGACTTTCGCGACGAACCGTCGGCGTTTCCGAACGAGAAGCTTTGATGATGCTAAAGACAAAGATGATCTCCCGGCCCCATAGAGGTTAGCACCAAGGAGCCAAGCCGTGTTACGTGATAGTCACTCGATGACATACGGCAGCGAGTTCGAACATTTACTAACACGCATACGGTCCTCGGAGGCATTACCTTCACAGGTGAAGCAATAACCGCCAACTACCATTGGATGTGACTACCTACTCTACACTCGCAGGATCACCATTCAACCGGGCACTGGAGGATCCATCGACTCGGTGCAAGATAGGCTATTACGCAGATACGATCGGCATCGTCGGCACAAATCTCGGCCAGCAATCTCTTGAGGATCTGCGGCGGCCCGTGGTTCAGCTTCATTAGCAGCTCCGGCCGGTTATGTTGGCTGATATGAGCGGAGCTGGCGAGCTTGGTTTCGAGTTTGGGTTTCTGCCCGGTGCAGACTTGATGGGCGAGGTTATGTACGTGAATGGTCCTGCGGCCGGAGTGGGGGATGGAGTTTGGGGTCAGTCGCTTGGGGGGAGTGGATTTTGGGTCGTTGGTCATTGGGCGACTGCGTCACTGCGTTCATGAGTCGTCAATGGTTTCGATTGACTGGTCAATTTGGGGGTTGACTTTTTCAATTCTATTGCTTGTCGTTCGAAGAGAGTCTGTTACCGGTATTTAGAGGTTAACTTCGTTTCTAATTCGACATGGCTTCTGGTGAGATTGTGAAATGTGCGAGGGAGGCGCAGCCATCAGTGAGGAGAGGAGACCAACTTTCAGGCGCAAGCCACACGGTATCGATCACCAGACCGTAGGTGCCGTATTCCTGCTGGAAACTTCGGTCGACAGAACTCGGTTCCTACATATGAATGAACGAAGCAGCTCCCACAACCCACGAGAAGGAAGGCGGTGCCCGTGCCCGTGCCCGTGCCCGTGTCCACTGCCCACGGCCGGCTCCAGCGGCTCGCTTCCCGCCCGTTGCATCACTAATTTCGTTTGCGAGGCTGACCGATAACTGCCTAAGAAACGCGCAGGCAGCAAAGTTGGTGAATTCGCCAGGCCAGGGTTGTGGAACCTCGTTAGTTCGAACTTCGTCGGATCTGTTCGACAAGGAAGGCGCTGGACGGTGGACCTGGTGGAGAGATGGAGAGAGGAGCGACCAGCCAGCCAACCAAACTCCGCCGTCGGTGCCGTTCATCTTACCCTACATACAGATACTCCAGATGACTGCCCCTTTTTGAGAGCAGGCGGGGCGTTTTTCTACTCTACATAAATACGCACGCGACCAGTCTCCCACGGCTGTTGGGCGGGTCGGGTCCGAAGGAGAAGAGAAGCAACGGCTGTGACCGGCGGACGGGCGGGCTGCCTGGTGGCGCGAAGAGTGAAGAAAATTTTGAAAAGCGGCGATCCTGGGCCCGAAACACGAGCCAGGATCGACCGTCGACGCCGAAACCGCGCCGCGCCCGGCCGGGACAGGGCATCGTGGTCGTGGTCGCCGTCCTATGTACATATGTGCACGGGGCGGGGGAGGTTCGTCGGGTAGGGCGAGTTTTGAGCAGTATGTACTCGCAGACCAGCACTGGTCCTCGTGACCCCTTAATCTCGTCCGTATCACTGTCGCTGCTTCGCGCATTTCCTGGAGGTGGTGATGTTCCGCGCCCAGCAATTACTCCCCACCTGCGCAGAAACCGGCTTGCCGATCACTCGCAGCCACAAACATACCGGTACCGGTATCATGTATGCGCGTTGTCCAACCTCCGTTCACGATTCGTTAACGGAGTGTGGCTATTAATGGCCTCGAGAGTCGAGACTTTTGAATTCTTAACTTTGAACCTTGAACTCTGAAGCCTGCCACCGTGCAGACGCCGGAATCCAGATGCCCTACCTTTGTACGCAAAGCGCGGTGCCACCACGCGCCGACTGCGCCCATGGCCCAAGCCATTCCTTTCCGACCAGAACAAGAACGATAACACAGATGTGACTTTGGCTTTGGCTTTGGCTCTGGGGAATTCTCGATTTAGTCGAGCGTGGGATTCGGAGGGGGGACTGGACTGCGCGAAGGCTTGGCCTGGCCGCTTCCATGGTAGGGCGTGGGAGGGTTCTGAAGCTTCTGAAGCTTGAAATTGTTTTGTGACTTGTCTCGCTATTCGCAGCCGGCCTGATCGCTGCTGCCAACCCGGCCCGAAGCCGGGAGATTGCGGGGACGGCTAGATCGCGTAGTTATGTACAACCCTCGGGCCGACGGGCTGCTGGCAATATCGGTGAGGCACTGAGGCTCAACCGTTGTCGCCGGTGCAAAATATCTGTATTCCGTAGCTTTGGAGGGTTTGTGGCGTTTTCACAACCAGCAGTTGTAGTGGTTCTGGCGAGTCTTTGCGCTGCGACTGACTACGAACGACCAAAGTACTGCAGAGCTACTACAGGATTGCCCGTGTAGATTCGAGACGTGCCAGGCTTAATCGTCAGCGAACCACTACTCCGCGTGGCGGGCTCGAGTGAGGGGCACGTCTCGGAGGCGCGCCAGCCACATTGTATCAAGTCCCGCAAAGCCTATTGAAGAATGACGTTCGGAAACCATCATTCCTGCTCGAGTCTATCCGGCCGGCGAGGCCCTTTAAATAATGGGTTAAGTAGTATGTCGTGTCTGGGGTGTGACAGAGCTCTGCCACCACCACCACCACCACCACCACCACCACCACGGAGCGAACCTCGCCCCAGCAGCCGCCGCCCCAACACACCAAAACGCTCCACACAACCCTCCTTCCATCCCATCATCGACTTCCATCGACCCCCCGACCCCGCAACTCCATCTGCCATCCCGTCCACCAAAACCCGACTGTACAAGTTACTTCTTATCCTCCGACACCCTCGATCACCGACACCTCGCAGCAATCCCTGATTTAGGCAATCAATCCGTAACCTCACCCACCCTCGTCCTGCTCCCCCCTCGCCACCAACCTCCCCACGACCTACGACAAGCTGGCAGGGTGTAGACGTCCCAGTGCCGGCGTGATCGCCAGGATCAGAATGTTTGGTAGCGGCGGCAACATCAACGACGCCAGTAACAGCAACGACGCCAGCTCGCCCGGCTCCCCGCCCGACAGTAAGGAGGGCGGCGAGTCCTCTGTCGGCTCCCCCTCCTCTTCTTCGTCGCATCGTCGCTCGTCGACTCCCGCTCCCGCGCCCGCCCAGCCCCCTACAATCGACACGGCCGTTGTCGGCAGCGAAAAGGACAAGAAGGAGGAGAAGCCGTCCCACCACAAGAAGAAGACGTCGAAGGCACGCGATCTGATCACTTCGGCGAAGAACTCCATCGGCGGCGCCATCAACAGCATCGCGGCTGAGGACAAGAAGAAATCCTTCCGCGTGCTCCCGAGCACCGACCAAGATGTGCAGCTGGTATCCCCCGGCTACCTGAACAATGCCGCGGGCGACTCGAGACCCGGGCCCAGAACCACGTTTCGCGTCGGCGTCACGGAAGACAAGAACAAAAAGTGCCGCAGGACTATGGAGGACACGCATTCGTTCCTGTACAACTTCCTCGCGAGCAGTCCGGACGGCGATAGCCCGGCCGAGGAGGACTCGGATAACGGGTACTTCGCCATCTTTGACGGACACGCGGGCACCTACGCTGCTGAGTGGTGCGGACGCCGGCTGCATCATGTGCTCGAGGAGATGATCCGCAAACATCCGAATACGCCCATTCCGGAGCTGCTCGATATGACGTTTACAAACTGCGACGGCCAGCTCGAGAAGTTGCCGGTAAAGAATAGTGGTTGCACAGCGGTGTGTGCAGTGCTGCGCTGGGAGGATAGAGCCGCCCCTGGCTTGCATCTGCCCACCGCCGCCGTGGAACCCCGCGAGAAGAATAGCACTACCGCCGCCGTAAGCGACGAGAACGCAAAACCGAACTCATCCCCGACGCCTCCCGCGACGCGTACCGAGAGACAGCGTGTCCTCTATACCGCCAACGTCGGAGACGCAAGAATCGTGTTGTGTCGCGGTGGAAAGGCTTTGAGGTTGAGTTATGACCATAAGGGTAGTGACGAGAATGAGGGAAAGAGAGTCGCCAATGCGGGTGGTTTGATCTTGAACAACCGTGTCAATGGTGGGCTACTATTTCATGCTCTGTGGTGAGCGCAATGCTGACGCCGATACAGGTGTTTTGGCTGTCACTCGTGCTCTCGGAGATAGCTACATGAAGGAGTTGGTGACTGGGCATCCATACACGACCGAGAGCGTCGTCCAGCACGATCTCGACGAGTTCATCATCCTAGCATGCGACGGTGTAGGACTCTCCCAGCCTCATTTTCTCTTCATTCCAGAAGGCTACTGACGTATACGCGCGCCGATTAGCTATGGGACGTCTGCACCGACCAGGAAGCCGTCGACCTCGTCCGCTACGTCAAAGACCCGCAGGAGGCCAGCAAGATTCTCGTCAACCACGCGTTGAGTCGCATGTCGTCCGACAACCTGAGCTGTATGATTGTGCGGTTAGATCCGAGCGGGAAGTTTGAGGGCGTCGACTCGTCGCCCATTGGTTCTCCAGAGCCGAAAGCGGATGCGGGCGAGTCGAAGAGGGATAGCGTTAGCAGGAAGTCGGAACAGATTCCCTCTCCTTCGCCTAAAGGGACTGGCGAGAAGGTCGCTAAAGGATAGTACCAACGGAGTGGCAATGGCGGGGGCGGTGGTGGCAGTAGTAGTGGTGGTGGTGGCGGTGGTGGTGGTTGGAGTGGGGCTGAAGTTCGCCGCAGGCTGGGCTTCTAAGCTTTGAATATTCTTTTTTCGTGTGCTTTCCAAGACTATAAGTAAACCTGTATCGCCGGACTCTGAGGTCGACTGGATGAGAACGAGATCGGTTTCTTGGTCGGCTTTCCTTTCCCTGTGCATTGCGGCAACGAGTTTTTTCCTCCACGCTTCATCATCTCGTTCATTATCATGGTTTTCACATGCATTGGACATTTCGCGTTTCTTTCTATCTGCAGGTTTTCGTATCGTATCGTATCGTATGCCATGCACTCGTTTGGTTCGTTTGGTTCGTTTGTTTCCCCGCATGGACATATTTGGCTGTTAAGCGGTTTTTGCTACACATGGCATGCACTCTTTTTTGATTTCCACGGTTGACTACGGCTGGTTCGGTCTGATCATTGATGGCCTGCCTGACTGTTGACATGACTCAACCCGGACCCGGGAATAGAAGTCTCTCGTTCTGTCTCAGGCTCGGTCTCGTGCCGGGAGCTGATTCCTGTGCTTGTACTTGTGCTTACTTGTGGTGGTGCTGGTGTGCTTGTTCCCTGTGCCCGCGCATGCGTCTTTGGAAGATGCCTCTGCAGACAACCTCTCAGAGGCGGCGGGCATTCTTTAAGCTGTGCATTAGCTTGAGCGGATGATCTCATTCAGCATATCCATCCCCAGAACTGCGGACATCGCCAATCTGCTTGCATCGCAAAAAGCAAGTCGAAACTGCCCGCCTTCTCCAGCTCGGGCTAGCCAGCGATAGCAAGGCTTCTTCCCCTCCATCCATCCCATCATCCTTCCATCCATTCATCGGACCTCCCCTCCTCCGTCCATCGCACCCCGCACGAACTACTCCACCGATCCATCCCATCCTTCCCCCTCGTCCTTGACGGTTGGTTGACCTTCCGTATTTTCTTTGTCCTTCCTGCACGCCTGGGAACGAGCCCTTTGGCAGCCGGCTATTGTGTTTCACATCTCGGTAGCCACCCCTCCCTCCCTCTCTCGCACCCCGCCGACGCTGGCCCTCTTTGAATTTTGGATCCCTCTTCCCAGCCATCGGACACATCCTCCGCAATCAACCGCCACCATCCCGTCAGACAGGTTGCTAGGGCAACGGGCGTGTCGGCTGTGCCCATAGTAAACACACGCACTTGCACACTTGCACACCCTCCCCCAACGTTCGCAGTTCGCTCGCTCGCTCCATACTTAAAACTAGTCTCACTCGCCGCTTGTTCCTCCTCTCGCTCGGTCCACCTTCCTTCCCTTTCTTTCCTCCCACTTCCCACAAAGCTGGTCTCTTCTCGATCCCCATCCCCGCGAAGAAGCCCTGCTATATTCCTCCCTACTTCTTCTTCTTTTCTTACGTTCGTTTTGTAGCCTTGGAAACCCGCACCATCAGATAACTGGAATCTGCTTCGCGCTTCCACTCGAGAACAACCCCCCCACACACCCATACACGCACCGCAGAACACAACACCAGCCAGCCCCAGCCGCAGCACGCACAACAACAACATTCACGAATCACGCACGACCGTAACGAAAGCGCACACGCCACCCCGTCCACGTCTACGTCCACGCCACACTTACGCGCCCACATCCACAACCGCTTCCACTTCCACCACCACATCGACATCCGCCACCAGCAAGCGAAACGAGAAACGAGCAAACGAGCAAACGAGCAAACGAGCAAACGAAGCGCAACGCGTACTTTACAACCTTCCACATGGCGGTGGAAACACATCAGCGCCAGCTGTCGGACGAGATCGGAAATGTCATCGATACGCTGCACGGCCTGTTTGACGAGATAGGACTCGCGCGCTATGAGCGCGAGCAAAGAGAGAACTCCGTCTATGCCGCCATCAGCGCTGCGCTGGACGAGCAGTTGAGGGTTGTTTCGCAGTAGGTTCCCCTCTTTCTTTGACGAGCGTCGCGAGGAGCGCCGGTGGGAGCGCGGGCCGGTGGGCTGGTGGGAGTGTGGCTGATTGTGAGGGCCGTAAAGGGAGAAGGAGAAAACGCTGCAGGAGTGTCAGCAAATCCTGGCGCAGACTAGACAGATGGAGCGGAGTTTGGCCGATGAGGATGAGTACGATGAGGACGACGACGAGGACAATCAGATCACCCTCCCCCTGCTCAAATGTCTGCAGGGACTGAAGGAGCGGCACAAGGCGGTCAAGAGGAGACATGCCGACAGATATGATTCGGTTAAGAGTATGTTGCCATGTGTTGCATTGCGTTGTGTTGTGTTGTGCATCCCGCGCGCAGTACCAATCGGCGACTGACTGACGTGACTACTGCAGAGCTCGTACATGCGCTTGACACATACGCTTCCCGGCTGGAATCCTCCGTAGTTCAGATCGAGCTTCCTCCAATCACCAACGACTCGGCGTCAATCGCCGATTTCGATCTATCGCACACCTATTACGAGCGCCTGGAGCACGAGTTCAATCGCGTTTACGAAGAGTTTACGCGCCGCGTGTCGACCGTCGAGTCATTCGCTAAGGACATCATCAACCTCTATGCCGAGCTGGGAATCCCCTCCGCACAGACCGATAGAACGATCGTCGAGTACGGGACCGCTGCGCCGGAGAGGCTGGGTCTGACGAGGGACGACATCGAGAGACTGAAGTCGAAGAAGGAGAAGCTTGTCGGTGAGAGGGAGCGCAGGCGCGCGAGGACGGATGACCTGAAGAGGGAGATTAATGAGCTCTGGGGGAAGCTGGGTGTGCCCGAGAACGACATGAAGTTGTACCTCGCGCAGCACCGGGGACTCGATCCGAGAACGATACAAGAGGCGAGAATCTACCCGTTCCTGACTGTCGTGATCGCGCGCTGACGGGTGACGTGATTTTTAGTTGGAGGATGAACACCACCGATTACTCGAACTGAAGAAGGCACATATGCACGTTTTCGTCGAAGACGCACGGCACACGCTACACGAACTCTGGGAGAAACTCTACTTTTCCGAAGACGAAATGCTCAACTTCTCGCCGGCACAGACCGATGTCTACACCGATGCGCTGCTCCAGGCCCACGAGATGGAGATCCGTCGCCTCGAATTGCTCTACGAGGATCGCAAACCGATGCTCTCCCTGGTCAATAAGTACCGCGAGCTCATGGACGAGAAGGAGCAGCTTGCTCTGTTAGCTCAGGACTCGTCGCGACTCATGTCCCGTGGCCCCCGCGATCCGACCCGTTTGCTGCGCGAGGAGAAGATGCGGAAACGTATCGCCAAGGAGCTTCCGAGGATCGAGATGGAGCTCAAGAAGGCATTGGAGATCTGGGAGGAAGAGAACCGCGAACCATTCCTCGTGAAGGGTGAGAACTATCTCGAGACGCTGATACGCATGTCGCCTGTGGCCCAGTCCAGAGCTGCGACCAAGACTCCTGTCGCCAACAGGGGCCGGTCCAACACTGCCTCGTCCATGAGCAGCTACAGCAACGTATCCGGCAGTCAACAGCGAGCGAAGTCACGTCCCAACCTCAAGGAACCGGCGTCGGAGATGCGACCACCCCCGAGGTCTAAGACTCCGGGTGCGCGACCGAAGACACCCGCCGGTGGGGCGCTCGTCAATTACAGCGGGAACTCCTCTACCATAGGAAGGACCGGCGGCAAGAACTTTGCTTCGCAGTTCAGTGGCCGTACCGGTACACCGATGCTTGGAAACAACACACCGTGTTTGGGTGGCGGTATCGCTCGCCCCGTTAGTAGCAACGCCTCCGCATCGCCCACACGTGGTGGTGGTGGCCGACCACCCATCTCAAACTTCATCGCCGATCCCGAGGAGGAGGGGGAGATGTCGGGCACCATGACCATCGGCAGGAATGCTTCTGTCAGACGGAAGTTTGCTGGTATTCTGGGCGCAGCTCCCAAGATGTTACCCCTTTCCCGGTCCGAATCGCACAAACAGATGACACCGTGGCAGCGCCACAAGCTCGAGCAAGACGAGGCGACCGGTCTCTCCAAGACTTCGAATCTGTCTCGTGCCGAGTCGTGCAAACAGATGACGCCCTACCAACGCCTCAAGCTGGAGCAAGAGCAGCAAGAGCAGCAGCAGCGTGAGAAAGAAGACACGCGCTCCTCGCGCGGCAGCAGAAGCATCCGCAGCGTCTCTCCATTCAACGAATCGCCCACGTACCGCACGTACGGCGACGTGTCGGATCATGAAGAGACGAGGTCGGTGCCTCGGGGCGGTACCTACCGGCCCAACTCAAAGAATAACTACATGGGCGGGTACGACACCTCCACAATCCGTGCGAGTCAGACCTCAACAGTGGATTCTAGGCAGTTCAGCGCGAGCACCCTGAGTTCCAGCAGCAGCATCAGCACCCCCGACGGCGGCGCTGGAAGCGAAAACTGGGAGACGTTCGGCGAGGAGAGCGAATACGGCGACGATACGGAACTCGATCCGCGCGCCGCGTATTATCGCGAACGTGCCAGGGATGCCTACGAGGGTAGCGTCAAGAGTGTGTACGAAGGTAGTGTCAAGAGTGTAGGCCTCGTTAGCAACGATGGGTGGAGGAGCGAGGACGGATATTGACCCCCCTCTCCCCGTACACAGTGATGGTGATGGGTATCGGTGAAGCTGGCTCCTAGGTGTTTACGTTTCTTTCTCTGTACTTGTTGCATCTCCTTCGGTATACCACATTTTCTCCACGGTTGTTGCATGTGTTTTCTGCCTGTCTCGCTTCTTCTTGTTCTTGTTATTTACGCTGGCTGGTTCACGGCCGAGATATTTTTACCCCTCCCCCTCCCCCTCCTCCGAATCGTATGTCTGTCTGTCTGTCTTTCTTCTGTTTTTTCCCCCAGGAGGGATGATGAAGGAACGTTCTTCTCCATGGGGTTTTTTTTCTGCGGAGTGGGGAGTTTTTGGTGGGTGGGGGTGGCATGGGAGGGGAGTGGGGGCTTGGGAGGGGGCGTTTTACTTGTTTGTTTTGATTTTGAGTTTTATCGATTGTGTCGATTGTGTCGATTGTGTGTTTTTTTGGCTTTTGTTTTGGCTTTTGCTCCCATGCGTGTGTGGCAAGCGCGTTACTATTTTGCTTTATTTGTTTGTTGTTTGTTTGTTTTTCAGCATTGCGCTTTGGTTTTTTGTTGTTGTTTTGATCTGCGCACGTTCCCCAGGCGAGTGGAGTCGGGCGGGGAGTGGGGGGACATTGTACTGGTATGTAACAAGGGTGGGTCGAGGAAGGAGTTGAGGAAGGAGGGGCTCGATCAATTGTGGGTGGGTCGCTCAACTCTCAAGTGCGGATGGAACAGTGGAATTTGGAAGGGAATACGTTACCGTACGGTGTGATGGTGAATCTGAATCCAAAACACAAACGCAGTGCACACATGCAGAGTCAATGCAGGCCGGATGTACGATGGGGTGCGCGTGACTGAGGCCGGGACTGGGACGCAGCCTGCTCGCTTAGTTTTGGGTGAACTGCTGCGAGCTGAAAGACTGAAACTGGAGGACTGGAGGGCTGGAGGACAGGTCTGGGGTGACGCTGCAGCTTGCAGTCTGCGGCCTGCGGACTGTGGGGCTTTGTTTACTTTTAAGGTCTAGAGAGGCAATAGAGTAGATAGATGGACTGGGATGGGCGCTGCGGAAAATCTTGTGGAGGGTGGAGAATACGAGGGTGGAGAATAAAACGGTGGTGTGGTGTTCTACACTGACTCCCGAGCATGATATTGGAGAGGTAAGGCGCAGCGGAAATATCTAGATCGTCTCGGTCTCTGATGGGATATCTACAGTGATTTCAGCGATGACAGCTATTGCAGTAATTATAGCTACGCCAGAGCTTGCCAGAGCTACATAGCTGTTGGGCTGCCATTGGACTGCTATTGGACTGCCATTCAACATTGGGCTGCCATTGGACTGCAATTAGACTGCCACCGGCGAACAGCAAACTACCTGGGTACGTCCCCTCCCACGGTCCTACCTACTGTCGAAATCCGAGCTACTTTCGGCCCGAGGGTGGCGATACCTGCCGAGCATGAAGCCTTACGGGATGTACTATATAGAGGTATTAGGTAGATGTAACCGTGGTATAGGTATTTGTTCGATCAATTTCGCCAGCCAGTGCAGTGGTCAGTCTGGGAGGGGGGGTGCTCAGCCGTGCACAGCCATGCACGTGATATCACTCGCCTGCGAAATTCCGCACCGTGTTGAGAAGTTCCGTTCCGGAGTGCCTGAATCTACAGCTAGAGCGTGCCCAACAGGCACAAGACCTTGGGACTCTCGATGTACACACTCCACTTCCACGCCACTGTTCAGCCCGACTTTCATCGAGTGGCTCGATGTGGCTTTCCCTGCCCGCCGCCCCGGCCTGTCCCAGCGATGATGATAGAACGCACCAAAGAAATGACACTAAGAAAAGACATCTTCCCCATCCTCTCCCTACTCCGCTCCGCTTCCTACCTCTTCATCAGCGGATGCCATGAACGAGGCTGTGGGGAGGAACAGCGAGAATGGCCCCGGCTCCTCAACCTCAGCACCCTCCTCCTCCTCTCGCCTCAGCTCTGCCTCCCTTCTTCCCGATCCCTGAGCTCCCACTCGGATACCTCGCTTTCTGAATCATCCTCAGCCGCCTCTGTCATCCGTCTGCCCACATCAGTGGAAGAGAGGAAGTCAGTATGGCCTGGCTGCACCTCTCGTCTGCGAAGAGGTCCCGGATCTTGAATTGACCCTTGCTCCTCTTCGTCTGCTTCCGTACCTGCGCCCACAGTGTTTTCTGCTGGCTTTTCCATTCGGGGCAGTTTTTTGAGAAGGTGCTCCCGGAGTCCCGTGTTTGGGTCTTGTAGCGGCACCACCCGCAGCGGGCGTCTGGTCAGTTTGTCGTCCCCTGGAGGTACTGGCCGGTGAGACAGTGTCCTGTCTTCAACTGGTAGAGCCTCAAGGCCAGGTGCTTGGGGGCGATATATAGCTGGGATCGGGTCCGACCTCTGGCCAGATTTCTGCCGAACCAGTACTTCTTGTTGGTGACTCGTGCGTCGGCCCATTCTTTGCCTTCTTTCCACTTGATTTCCGTGATTCCTCGTCTTAGGTATGCGAGCGATGCCCGTGCAGTGGTGGCTGACTGGAGCCGTACCTATACATGTAGCGAGTGACCTCCACTCCGCGAGCGGTCGGGTTGCCAGTAGCTAGTGTGGCCCATTCGTCGGCCTTTTCATTCAGAGCCGCCTTTGTGTGCCGGGCATCATCTGATCTCGATGTTGATCTCCGGCTCTCTTCGGCGGAGGGAGGGTGGCAAGGTGCTTCTGTGCCTCAATGGCGTACCTCTGGCCAGGGCCAGGGGTATTGTAGGTCATCTTTCCGATGGCTGCTTGCACGTCCGTCTAGGTAGATGGTGACTCTGCTGAGTGCGTGCCGTCTAGCAGCGGCTGCCTTCGATGCGCGGGCGATGGCGGCGCATTCTGCATCATAGGCCTCCTGCTAGAACCCCATGTGAGCCTTGTATCCCTTCAAACCAGTGCCGTGGCGCCAGATAACCGCGTAGCCGGCTGCTTTGGTTTCCGTCCGATGATCCATTGGTGTATATCGATAGTCCTGGGGGTTGGGGATGCCGCCACTGGTGTTGGTAGACGGGTAGGTACTGGACTCGGTCGCTGCGGAAGATGTAGTCCCCCCAGCGACATGTCCGAGTGGAGTAGGAAGTCGGGAAAAGAGAAGGGAAGAAAGACCTGCAGGCGGAGACTCGCCCGAGGCTACCGTACTAGACGGGACGGGACGGAAGGCGTTGAGAGCGACGACGAGGGACGAGTCGGCGGGCGCGAAAAGCTTTTCCGATGTAGTGTTAATAGTTATTTCCTGGGTGCGCTCATGGATTGTCGGGAAAGGCCACGGCTGTGGTAGGGGAAGCCAGATCGGGCCGCTCGACGAAAGTCGGGTTGCACAGTAGCGGGGAAACGGGGGTTACGGATGGATATTGCCATGATCTACCGGTAGATCACGACGTCTGCGCCAAAGAGAGTCACCATGAGATCTGTGTACGGAAGGGGGACCGCCGGAGCCGGTTGCGGATTTGACCGATTAGCAGCTCCTTTTTGGGTGATTAGGAGCTCTGACCTGTCGTTCTTTTCCCCCCGGGGTGTGAATTCGATCTGTTGGGCTGCTGTGAGAACGCCGAGTGATATCTGTGAACGAGTGTGTGTTCTAAGCGTGGATCGCGGGGGATACGGTTGCTGAATACAAATTGGAAGTCTAGCCTTACAGGATGGGATTTTAACTTGTCGACGTGATCATGTTCCGGCTGCGAATGTACGGGCCGGCAGGAGCAGCTGCCGTCAGCATGCTTCTCTGCCGGCGGCTCCTGATGGCTCCGTCGCTTTGAGAAACTATATGGGAATGTGGAGAGCTAGCATAGCTACTTTCCTACGTAGCCTCCTCGGTAAAATGAGGTACCACGAGATGCTCGACCCGGCTGAGGCCGAGCTGTGCTCATTGGGCACTGCTCTACCGAGTAATAGAGGGTGCTCGACCACCGGGATACAATAGCTACAGACAGATCAGCTGCACGAGATACTAGAAACAACTCTTCGTAGAATTGGTCCAGTCGGCACGGCAATTGTATGGCCTCCTCGGATAGTCCTTCGTCGCCCATTTATTTCCCAGCTGCCTCCGACCAACGACCTCCACAGCACCGAAGATCCACACCACTGGAGCAGTAATCTGTCGAAACACACACATCCACACACTCACATATTCACATATCTACACGGAGACACTACACGCACCATCCAACAACACACTGATCAACAATGCCTTGCGGAAACCAAGCCCCCGTCCCCGCCAGCGCCATGCCGTGGATCGTGGGTGGCCACAGCCCGACCACAGCTCACTTCTATATCTCGACCGACGATTTCCGGCGGCTACCACCGGAGGAGCGCGTCCTCTTTCTACTGCACGCGCTGGACCTCCTCGAGTGGCAGCTAAACGCTTTCTACGACGACATAGCGCGCGCCAACTGGATCCGACGAGCGAGACACATCCACGATTTTTTGGATCAGCAGGATATCGCGTTTGCGCTTTTCAAGCTACCGTTTGCAAACGCGGATAGGGGGGGTGCCGAGGATCGCGAAGATGGGGATTGGGAGGATGGGGATCAAGAGGGGGAGGATCCGAGTCGAGACTGCCCGTGGAAGTGAAGGCGAAAGGCGGGAGATATGAGGTTACGTCCTGGATTGGGTTGCAGTGGTGGTTCTTCTGCGTCACTGTAACTCATGGGAGCTTGGGGGAGCTGTTTGGGGTTTTTTCTGATGGTGGACTTCTGATTGCTTTCTTTTGATGCTTAATGCTGTTTCGTGTTGTAGGCTGTTGTGCTTTGTTGTTGATAATTGATCCGGTGTGTCTTAATTCACCAAGCATATCGATGATTATAATGCTATGTAGAGGAAACCATCTGGCATCAGCTTCAATCACGGTCGTTCGCCGCTGGTCCTGGTCGTCACCGCTCCCAATAGTATCCAAAGCCGTAGTCGTTCGAATGTGGGAGTCTTTGGTCGTGTACAGAATCCTTTCAGAAGATTTTACCACATATTACTCGCCATCCCCTCTCACGTGACCCATTCAATACCTAGACCGTGTCCGAGAACCTATACTTAACCTCCGTGCGCCTTTGAGCCTCGCGTACTATGCTAGTTTATCGAACCCTTGATTTACTTCTCCCGCACATAAGGGCTACCGAGTGCACACGTGTATCGAGTTGTACGTATTGGTCGTAATTGCCCGAGCTTACCCTCTGGGCTTTCAGGGAAATCGTCCAATCTGAAGATCGGAGGCTAGAGCTGGAGGACTGTATCGCTTTACTATCCTAGATGTCTACCAGTTCAAAAGCCTGAAGCGGCATCGGTCTTCAAAAGTGTGAGATCAATCACCTTGTTGGTTGTGTCGAACCGACTCTCTCGATATTAGAACGTGGTGTTTCTCGCCTTAGATTTCCGTGTCACACTAGCTTGGCTCGCGAGGCTGGATTATAATAATACAGTTGTTTGTAGCCGCTATTTGCCCTACAGGTGAGTCTGCAAGAGCCCATTCACACTGAGGATGTGGCTGGCGCCGTAGGAAAACACCCGGCCTCAACTACCTCCTCCTTCTCCTCTTTCACCCACCAACTCAACCATCCTTCCTCCATCCACTTCACCAACCACTTCCCTTCCGATATCAACTTCACCAACCAATTCCCTCTCGATTCGAATCGTCGCATCAACATCCATCCAACTACAATCTACAAGATGACCTCCATGAACCCACTTCTCTCTTCCGGCCGCACCTCCTGCGAACCCGAGTTTACCTCGCCCAGTCCGGATCACACCAACAACACCGCCGCCGCCGAGTACATTCGCTCAACCGCAGACATCAAGAACCTCTACGCCGTCATCGTCCGCAACACTATCGTCGCTGCCGCCGCCTACCGCGCCCGCGCCATCCTCAACGCCTATTCACCAGCCACGCCCAAGCGCGCTCACGCCGAACCGGTCTCCGACGCCGCCATCACCGCCCGGTACTATTCCGCCGTCACCAGCGTCAACAACGCCAACGCCATCGTCGCCGCCAACGACGCTATTGCGGCCGCCTACTATGTCCCCGCCCCACCCGGCTTCGTTAATAAGCGCATCCCCCCCGGCTTCAGCCTCGAGCCTAGCGGAATCATGAAGCTCAAGCTGGCGTACAATAGGTGGCGCCTGGGCCTAGATCCTCTTCCACCTTCGAGCCTCGTGCATAGCTCTTAGTAGATTAGGAGGGACCTCTGTTTGGTTTTCTTGGACTTTAATTGATAATTTTTAAAATAATTTTGCGATTTTTATTGTCGAGTGATATTTGTGGTTCGAGATGCTCGTTCGCTAGTGGAGCGATTGTTGGTTAGAGGGAAGGGTGCTGTAAGCAGAAAGCTTCGAACGTTAGTTCCTATTACTACTACGTTTTGCGGAAACAGATGTCTGCTGGTCTTGGGTTTCATATTGTCGTTCTGTGTAGGGTTGAATATGGCGAGTATGCATTCGAGATGGGCTTGATTTTTGGGGGAGGGGAGGACGAACAGATGTCTCTTCTACTTCACTTCTTTCTCGGGAATAATAGAGTAATTAGTATGGTTGGGTGCTCCGTGAAGAGAGATCAGAGCGCTTGAGATCTGCCCGTGCTTCGATGCGGCATGAGTATCACTCGGTCACCTTTGCGTCCATCCGTAGTGTGATGGTTTGTGTTCAGCACAGGTGTTTCGGCAGCTTTATGGCTGGCATGGTCTCGGAGTCCGGAGACCATAGGAACAAGCTACCGGTTATATCCACCCGGAAAAAGACGTTTTGTAAAAGATAGGATCGAGTGAGAGAGGCTAACTTACATCCTACGATTCGAGTGATATCATCTACGCTCATAAAGAAGCTAGGTCATTGAAAGCAAACCAGCTCTCGAAATCGCCGGCTCGACCCTTCAAAACCACCATAAATCTTCACCCTCCCTTCCTCTCTTCCTTCTCCTTCATCCTTCAACATCCCTTCACAGAACAACATCCTCTCGCACAAAAACAACAATAAGCAACACTCACACTTCGATCACCTCAACAATACAACAAACATCCTGTCGGACGAAAAGACCGCCACCGCCATCCTGGCCGCCAACCGCGCCGCGGCCGCCATCTACCACGTCCGCGCTCTGCCCGGCTTCGTTAATAAGCCCATCCCGCCGGGCATCAGCTACGACAAGGAGGCCATGGAGTACGTCCTGGCCTACAACAGGTGGCAACTGGGTCTGGACCCACTGCCACCTGTTGTGGCCAAGTAGTGGCGTTTTGGTTGGTTTTTTTTTGGCTTGTTACATTAATAAAACGGGGTGTGTTTTTTCTTTTGCTCTGTGGCCTTTTAGTGTTTGATGAGAGGTGTGAAATATGTGTATAATAGCTCCGAGACGTGAATCAGTCCCTAAATGCGAGAAGTATGTACTGGTGGACAGCAGATCGACCCCTTCAGCTGCATCCACGGTGCCTCCGAGGGAGTCTGGGAGGCTTTCCAGTAAACGATACAAAGCGATGCGCTGATTCGGTAGATTAACAGTTTACCGTAGAGTATTGGAGCCGTATTGGCCACAGGCCGAGACAGCTCGTCGTCGTCTGCCTGGAAAGTCGGAGAAAGTAGGTGGGCTTCATGAAACTTGACTCGTTGGCTGATCACAACGACCCTTCGTCTCCCCCCCCAGTCCTTTACTTTCATCCTCACTCATCAGTTTCCCCGTCCTTAGTATATCTAGGTCTGAAAATGGTGCGTGCATCCCCAGGCTCGTTGCGATGAACAGTACCAGCATCGTCGATATATTGGCTATGGTGCACTGAGTCGAGATCGGCGCGATTCTTCGGTCCGTCAACTCTCGTTGTAGCATTGAGGTTCCTAGAGTTGTGGGCTTACGGCGCCCTTTGGCTTGCGTAAGGATATGGGTGAAGGTATTCTCACTGTGCCTGGTGATCACTTTAGCTTATGCAGAGACTTACTAGTGCAGTGGCAGGCCTCGACTCGTCCTATTCTTTCCTACTGTCTTCCGCAGCGTCCTCTGCTGCGCCTTCCACCAAGGGCGGTTCCTAAAAAAGGTGCTCGACAGTTGGAACCGGACTATGAGCAGTCATCAATGGGGCATTGAAGTAGTCAATCAACCTACATGATCAGGGTCATTGAGGGGATGACTCTGGTCACTCAACAGGATTGACCGAGTCAATCTGCGAACTGTTAATGAGTGATACTACCTGATCGGTGCACATCACTAGGTACGAGGTGGCCAGATTGACCCCTGGAGGATGGCTACGAAATCAAGAAAGGGCTAGGAGTACGTTTATAAGCATAGAGAAAATTTGACGAAGTCCAAGTGACGGTCAATGGTTATCCTCCGGGATTGACATACTAAAAGCCCTACTATAGGATCGTTTGCATACCCGGAGTGGCAAGCTGAAGCACCTGAGCTGTTCCGTCGATAGTCGTTTCTTGCTCCCAACAGTTCTCCCGGGTAGGCAAATGACCCACCAACCAATACCAAAATTCCAAGAACCAACCTCGACGGCTGGTGGGCTGATCTGCACATAGTCTACACAGACATTCACTTGTCGGAAACTCCTACTCAGTCCCGGAGGTCGACTACATAGACATTCACTTGTCGGAAACTCCTACTCAGTCCCGGAGGTCGATTTCACTCTCTACATGCGTATTTCTTTTCACTTTAAAGACTCTGTCTCTTGTTTTGAAATAGAGTAAGAAATACTTCACAGCCATCTCGCTACAGAAATGCACTTGCGGCTGTTATGATGGCTGTTCTCGCTGCAACGTTCCCACAGTCACGTGCGTGGCGAGTAGCCCTAGAATGATACAAGACTTTACCCTCAGCTTAGAATGTGTGCCCTACCCTCAGCCTAAAGTTTGATGGTGTTTTGGCACAAGCTCCACCGCACACACCCGACTTACAAAACGCTCCGAGAAAGCTACCTCTTTTCCTCCTCTTCTTCCCACAACACTTCACTTTCACATCCATATCCACATTTCTATCCACATTTCTATCCACATTTCCATCTACATTTCCATCCAGACTTCCATTTCAACCCTCGGCGGCATACTATCCCTACATCCGGCTCGAACAAGTACGTCACTTCACCTTCGACAAATTTGGGAGGCAGCCAGCTCCCAGCGACAGCAAGATCTTCGTCTTTCACAATGTCGGGGGGCTGGCTGGTACGATGAGGCACCTCGAGATGCCTGACCAACGACCTCCACAGCACCGAAGATCCTCACCACTGGAGCACCAATCCGTCGACACACGGATCCACGATGCCTTGCGGAAGCCACCTCGCCCCCCGCCAGTGGGGGCCGGCAACCCAACCACCGCCTTCTACTACATATTGACCGACTATTTGCGGCGCCTACCGCAGGAGGAGCGCTGCCTCTTCATACTGCACTCGCTGGACCTCCTCGACTCGCAGATAGACGTTTTCTACGACGATATAGCGCGCGCCAACTGGATCCGACGAGCGAGACATTCAAGATTTTTTCGATCAGCAGGATCTCGCGATGTGGCTTTGCAAGCAACCGTTCACAGACGGAGATATGGGGGTGCGGAGGATGGGGACCGAACGGAGGAATGGAAGTGGAAGGCAGGAGTGGGGGTCTGATTATTTGCACGATATAATCGTGTGACACTCCGTTGTCGTATCGCCTTCGGTGGCCATGTTTCTCGAGATGTCATCCATTTGTGGATCATATCTTTGGTAACTCTCTGCTATTTCATTATTACTACAAATTTCTATTACATATAAATCATGAAGTATGACGTGAATCAATTCTTTCGATGAGTCCAGCATTGTTTGTTTGTTTGTGAATCCGCCTTGTGGGCAGACTGTGGTAAGCATATAGAGATATCCGAAATGATGCGGACTCTATGTAGGCGGAGGGGTTTGCGGCATGACCACGGCACCGGCAAAGACATGATTCCCGCATCGCCGCACCGCCGCACTGGATTGCAAACAGACGGCGCAAAGTAGAATACATGGCGATGCGGCGATAGTTATGTAAGGATAGCGGCGGCGGCGGCGACCACAAGGGCCTGTACCGTAGAGTATACGGCGTCGCCACCACCAGTGCCCCCCACGGCAGAAAAAACGAGTGATCCGTTACATGACCCGTCGCTGCGCAGCGGGTCTTGTCTCCTCCCCTCCCGCTCCCCTCCTCTCCCCCCGTGTATTTGGAAGCTGAGTCAAGTCTTTGATGCAGGCTGCGGGGTTTGTATTTGCTCTATAATAGTTACTTCACATGTTCTAAGCCCTGCGCGGCGTGTCTCACTCCAGCCCCACTCCATAGTGGCGTTCCGGGTTCCGCCGTTCGACGTCCGTACCCCGTACCCCTACCCCGCCATCTCCCGAGTCCCACCGCACTTTGCTGACAGTTGGTGCTCTCTCGCCAGCGAAGACCCGCGCGCACGTGACAGCGACTTGGGCCAGCCAGCGATTGTACCGTAATCCCGCGTATCCCGTAATCGTCGCCCCTGCATCTTATCGATCAGATCTACGATCCGCCATCTCACCCACCCAACAAAAAGTTGCTTGCCACTTAGCACTTGCAATGGTCCCACCTACCTGTCTAAAGAACCAACAATGTCGTCGCTCGCCGCCTCTCTCCGTGTCGCGACTGCGAGTCGTACCTTGCGTCCAGCAGCACGCTGTCTAGCCACCGCGAGCACCACGCCGAACCCCACCGCCACGGGCACAACCCCCGCCGCGGCGCCCGAGGGCATCACTAAACGCCGCGCCACGACCTTCACCGACCGGCTGAATACAGGCCCATCCTTCGACGACTTCGTATCCGGCGAGCCCGTCGCGCAGGACCCACGGATCCGCACCGTGATCAACAGCAAGGGCAAGGAGCTCGTCCGGCTGCCATCATGGCTCAAGACCTCCATCCCCGTAGGCGGGAACTTCAAAAAGATCAAGGACGACCTGCGGGGGCTGGGGCTGCACACAGTGTGCGAGGAGGCGCGTTGCCCGAACATTGGCGAGTGCTGGGGCGGCGGCGATAAGGCGGCCGCGACCGCTACCATCATGCTCATGGGCGATACGTGCACCCGCGGCTGCCGCTTCTGCAGCGTCAAGACGAGTCGTCGCCCGCCGCCGCTGGATGTCCACGAGCCGGAGAATACCGCCGAGGCGCTGAGTCGCTGGGGGCTCGGGTATGTGGTGCTGACCAGTGTGGATCGCGATGATCTGGCGGATGGTGGCGCGAGGCATTTTGCCGAGACGATTAGGAAGATCAAGCAGAAGGCGCCGAGTATCAAGGTCGAGGCGCTGACCGGTGACTTCATGGGCGATCTGGAGTGTGTAAGGGAGGTGGCGCTGAGCGGGCTCGACGTGTACGCGCACAATGTCGAGACGGTCGAGGAGCTCACGCCGTTTGTGCGGGATCGCCGCGCGACGTTCAGGCAGAGTCTCGCGGTGCTGAAGAAGGCAAAGGAGAGCAAGGAGGGGCTGATCACGAAGACGAGTATCATGCTGGGGCTCGGGGAGACGGATGAGCAGTTGATGGCGGCGCTGAAAGGTGGGTGCCCATCGTTCCAGACTACCTCTACGAGGTGCACGAGCTGACTGCTGACCGCTGACAGAACTGAGAGCTGTCGACGTCGACGTCGTCACCTTTGGCCAGTACATGCGGCCTACAAAACGCCACATGAAAGTTGAGGAGTACATCACACCCGAGGCGTTTGAGCGATGGCGGCTCAAAGCTCTCGAGATGGGCTTCATGTACGTGGCCAGTGGGCCGCTCGTGCGGAGTAGCTACAAGGCTGGTGAGGCATTCATCGAGAATGTGCTCAAGAAGCGGGCGAGCCAGCGGGATACCGCAATTGCCGAGGAGCAAGGCGTGCTGAGCGAGAAGCGGGTGGATTGATCGGTGGTGGTTACGGACTTCTTTTTGGAGGCGGTGGGGCGGGCTTGTGTCTAATCGTTGCCATGGTTTTCTTGTGTTGTCTTGTGCTTCCGTTTTATCCGGGATTGTTTGGGCACTTCATGCATAGAGGATGGAGGAATCCTTATACCTACAAGCTGGCGAAGAGTTTGCTTGAGTATGTAGGGTAGAGTGGTCGTAATTTACGCAGCTATCAACATGGAAAATACTACCACTGTTCCGTCGCAGACACAGCGCCAAATGCATGCGCAGAGCCATCAAATTTCTCCCGAAATCCTGTTCTTACAACGTCGCCATTCCGCCGCCGCAACACCTATACTACACCACTCTCTCTTCCGTACGCTCAATTCCTCTCCCTCTTCTCCGCGGCGGCCGCGGCCATCAGAATCGGCGCCGCCCTGGCGCTCGCCCAAGCCTGCATACTCGTTGAGGGCGCCTCGGTCCTGATGGCAGAGCCGATGGACATGAAGAACCTGCCGGACGCACATCCGTCAGTCAGCCGTGCCCTTTTTCCACCTTCCATACCCAACATCCACTCAGCCCACTGGAACACACCCGAAAGTAGCCGCAGAGCCCATCATGTACTGTCCCAGACTGCGGATCACGCCGTTGGGACCGGGGCCCTGCTTCATTATCGTGTACCCTCCGAAGATGAAGCCCATGCATAGCCCGACCGTGCCGCCCATCATGGCGCCCATTTTCACTGTGCGCGTTAGTGGGGGTGCACCATTGTCGGGGGTGGTGGGGCGGGGGTGCGGGTTACTCTTGTCGAAAGTGCTGGGCGCGTGGCCGTGGCGGCCGGCGGAGGGGACGGAGGATACTGGGGGCATCGTGGTGTGGAGTGTGGTTGTGGGATTGTCTGCTGTCTGGTATCGTCGGTGCTGCTGCTGCGGCTGCGTCAGCGGTGAGGGTGAGGGTTGGAGTGCTGGTGCTGGTGGTGCTGCTGCGGTGCTGGTGGGGTGGTGGGGTGCGAGTGGCAAGGCGTCGGTGGGGTGCGGAATTCGCGCTGAGATGGAGGCTCGGCGTCGGAAGATCCCGTGATCCCCCGCTTGGCCGGATCCGGACTGACACCGATCGCTGGCAGGGCCGAGCCACAGTGTGGCGCTTAGGTTTGGATTTGTCATGACTCATGAGTGCTAGGCGGGCGTTCCAGGCTTGGCAAACGAGCCGGCCATTGGCCAGTAGGCACTCTAATTAGCTTCACGATTGAAACTGCAGGATTTCCACCGCGACGTGCAATCCGTAGACGACGCACGGCGAGACTTCAATCCGTGAGGAGCGATGCAATAGACTTTGTTGAGTTCAATCACGATCGTGTACTTGCCTTGAAGATTTGGGTACTATTGGGATGTGAATTTTAAGCCATACCGAACGAGTGATGCAAAACAATTATCTTTCAAGCTTCAGAGCACTCGACCACAGACTCTAGAGTAACTTGTAAGCGAAAGCTTCGAAGCGCGGCGTCCGTACTAGAGTGTATAAATAGCCATTGTCACCTGCGATCCATGCAAAATTACGGCGAGCTTGTAACTGCGGTGTAAGCATTTGACGGGCAAATCCTGGGCGCGACGCAGTGCACAACCCAGCTCCGCGAGGTTTCCAATGTCGGGCTTAACGAGCTTTCACTGCTTCACCCCAGGTGGACCGTCCTTGGGAACGGGTATGTAGGTCGAGCAGCACTGAAGTTTGAACGGAAAGACGCCCTGTGATCACAAGGTTGAGGGAGAGGATGCGAGAGTCGAGACGAGACGAGCGTGGCGGAGCGGAGGAAGGGTTGGTGCCTTCGGAGCGGCAGAAGAGGATGCTGCACAAGATAAGAATTTAGCGTGGCGAAGTTTAACACCCACCGGCGAGTTGCAACAAAAGTAGAGCTGAAATATGTACTGTACTCTCCTTTCGACCGCATGGCTTTTGACTCTCGAGTACTCTATGGAGTAGCAGTCAATAACTGTCTACCAATGGAAAATCTTCTGTGGATTTCCTTCACTGGAGCTGCTCTCAATCGCCAGAGCAGATATCGGTATCACTGTCGAGGCCAAAATACGGGATCGATTCTGCATCGAGCCCACCGGAGCTGATCTACCTAGTCGCGCATTAGTTAGTCTCCACTAATTCTTCACCCACCCAGGGCGGCCGCAAAGTTCCTAGTCCCATGCGGACAGATTGGGGTGCACCCCTCCACACGAAAGGCGGCGGTGGTGGTGGGCGGTGGGAAACAAGGCCTCCAATGATCAATCCTGTCCATGGGCAGAATGAATAGTGAACGCAACAGTCAAGCGAGCAAAAGTACTATATAGTATCATATGTAGATACATACTGCCTACATAGAGCTGACCGGACGAGCTTCGTTGTGCAGAATTGATAAGTCTGACCCCCGCTTTCGGCCCCAGAAAAGGGAAGGAGAGGGGAGGGGAGGGGCGGCAGCTCTCGAGCTGTACTGCCCACACACCACCGCCCTCTGTTCCATCTGTAGAGTAAAGTAGAATAGAGACTGTAGATAAAGTGCCGTATAGCATCCCCGGCCACTGCTTACGGGACTGTCCATACACAATCCACCACGAGCTCAGCCGCACCTTGTACAGCCAGCCAGCTGCAGGAAGCTTTTCCAACCAGCTCACTTGCATCTCCGCCTCACCGTTCCCTTAAATCCCCCCTTCTTCCCCGCTCGCTCGCCTCCTCACCGACCAACCGACCAACCAACCCACCACCAACTCCAAGATGTCAAATGTACCTATTCCCCAGCCATTCCCCAATACCCGCACAAGCCACTGACCCAGCCACACCTAGCCCTACGGCTCCTCGATCCCACTGCTGCCCAGCCAGCGCGCACACGTCGGACCACTGGAGCTGCCAAACTTTCTCTCGGAGATCTCCGCCTTCAACACGCAGCTATCAACGTTCGCCTCATCCGTCGAGCAAGTCGGGCAACTCCACAATGCCGCGCTACAATCGACCGCGGACTCCGACTCGACCGGCTACAGCGGCAACGCCTCGTCGCGGCTCGAGGCCGCCGTCGCCGAGTGCTCGGCGCAGGCCCGCGCCCTCAAGGACTTCCTCAAGAGCCTGGAGCGCGACATGCTCCTCACAGAGCGCGACGGCGACTACGACCAGGGCCGCACGAAGCACGGCCAGGTCGACAAGGCGCGCGCTAACCTGCAGGCCGGATTGCGCGAGTTCGAGAAGGTGCGTTCATGCCACACACACCCACACACTCGCTACCACCGGCTGCTGCCTGATGCTGCTGCCTGAATGAATGCTGACCGACCGACTGTATATATAGACCGAGCGGATGTACCGCACGCGGTACAACGAGCTGCTAGCGCGGCAGTACCGCATCGTGCACCCTGACGCGAGCGAGGAGGAGATCGGGCAGGCGGTGGAGTCAGGGCAGACGCAGGTGTTCTCGCAGGCGCTTTTGAGCAGCAACCGGAGCGCGTCGGCCAATTCCGTGGCAAAAGCCGTGCGCGAGCGGCAGCAGGATATCGCACGGATCGAGCGCACGCTCGAGGAGCTCATGGTGCTGTTCGAGCAGATGAACGAGCAGGTGCTGCTCGCCGACCCCGTCGTCGCCAATATAGAACACCAGTCCGAGAATGTCACCACCGACGTGGAGCAGGCGCAGAAACACCTCGGCACCGCGGTGGTCAGCGCGAAGGGCGCCAGACGGAAGAAGTGGATCTGCCTCTTCATCGCTATTGGCATCGTCGCGCTCATCGGTATCATCCTCGCTATCGTGTTTGTGACCAGGGGGAACAGTGGTGGAGGTGGGAGCACGCCCGCGCCGGCGACGGCGACGACGACGGTGGCAGCGGCTGCGACGACGACGGCTGCGGCAGCGGCGAAAGTTAGGCGAGGCGTGGTCGATGGCGTCGGCGGGACTGTGTGGTCATAGTGGCTGGGTTTTTGGGTTTGGTCGGTGGTGTTGTGTTGATGGTTAATGTTGTGCCTATCAGGTATGCACGTGGAATTTCGGTTTTTGGCTGGGCTGGGCTGGGCTGGCATGCATACTCTCGTTTCTGTCTTGTCGAGCCTATCCAGAGAGATAGAATTTCTCAGTTTTGGCGGGAGGGCGGGCATGCCCCACTACCTACCCAAGGAGTTGGCTGTATGTACCGTATGTAGATACCAAAAAAGATAATTTATGCTACCAGTACCTGTGTCTGCTGGTTGATCCTATCAATGCCCGCAATCTGCTGTCCAGAATCACGGAAAGCCAAAGTTGCGAGGACACGGACATGTGTGTATGTGTGTAGACGACAGAAGACAGACAGACACTAAAGCCACATCACGGACGGAGGGACGGACGGACGCCAGCGGAGAAAAAAAGAACATTGAAAAGAAGTTTGAAGACCATACATTTCGGACAATCCGGCAGAAGTACACAACACAACACAAACACAAGCACATACACGTAAACCAAAGTAAGTACATACCTAGCAAAAGTTGAGGGAGACGGACGAGACGGGCAGGCGAGGCGGGGCGGCGGGCGGGACGAGACGAGAAGGGACGGGGAGAACAAATGGCAAAAGCGCAACTGAAGCAGCAGCAGCAGCAGCAGCGAGAAAGGTAGAGAAGAAGCACAAAGTCAAGTGACGATGCTTGCAAGAAAGTAGTACTTGGGCACCCAAAAAAGTAGATTCAGAAAAGAAAAAGCAAACAGACAGACAAAGATAGCGGCAACGGTAACGGTAACGGTCAAAAAAAACTGGGGATCAAGGTATCACTATCAAACCGACGGTCGGTTTGTTCTTTTCCTTCGTTTCCTTCTCCGTTCTTCTCCCCCTCACCACTCCCTCCCTTCTCCGATCATAGGTAGCATATATGGGTTAACAAAGGTATGAAATGATCGTGGCACATATTTCTGACTGACTGCTTCGGGCGCGTGACGATGACACTGGAACCCGAGAAAAACGGTGGACACATTGGGAAGATAGATAGCCCCATTGGGGCTACTATGCTTGGATACCTGCGTCTTGAACAAACTTCCATAGCATCTTGATGAGGTGTTCTGGAAGGGTGTACAGATCGACATGGAATTCTCCCTCTACATCTGATGTCAATGGACGTGGAGCATATAACCGGGAGGAACAACGGGTCCGTACGCTCAACATCGTTCTTAACGTAAGTCTCGGTGGTCTTGTGTTCATGTACCATCTGCACAACCTTCAGCAGATCGTCTTCCTGAAGCTGCTGGAGGGCATCGGCGAGCTTCTCCATGTCGAACTAGGTAACCGCGCAAAACTCTCATCAGCCACAACCAACCACCACGCGTAATACAACCAGCCAGCCAGCGCGCACGAAAATAAGACCATACCACTTTCTCGGCACGGCTCTTCTTCTTTGCACGTTCCTCGCCTTCATTCTTGCGCTTGTCTCTCTTGGGAACGCCGTTGGGACGCTGCGGCTCCTCCTCCGGATGGGCTTCGACGCCCGGAACGGGACCGGAATTGGCCAGCTGCTTGAGCAGGTTCGGGCGGGGATTGACGAATATCTAACATCCATTTAGCAGGCACGCACACCTCACACCGCACCTCCCTCCCCCATTCACTCCTCCCCCCACGGAACAGGGTGTCCACGCACGATGTCATGGATACTCTCATATTTTGGTTTATGAAAGTTGAGGTCGTGGCGGATGACGTGTTCGCCGCCCTTATCGATGGCATGGAGGATGAGGTCCATATCGAACTCGCCCCAGCCCTTCTCGCTCAGCAGGAACGGCGGCTTCTTGAGCACCCGCGTCGGATTCGTAAACGTCGGGTGCAGTTTGTACGTCACCTTGTCGAATATCGTCGCGGGGAGGTCCTCGCCATTCGCCCCCAGCAGGAACATCCGGATCGACCACTCGCGCATCGGGAATCCTTCCTGCGCCGGCACATCTGTCCTGCTGCGGTGTCAGCCCAGCGTCCGCGAAACGCGTCGGGAATCATTCGCGCCATGCCCTCCCCCACACGCTTTCGGACAGGCCGCGAGACGGGGTGGAACATACAGAATCGCCTGCTGCGTGACGAGCTTGACTTTTCTGATAACCTGCCGCGACCGCCGAGTGGGGAAGTATTAGCCGACTTTGTTCTCCTGTCGCTCTGGCATGCATCCATCCCTTGCTCCCTCGCGCAGCATGGCATAGCATACTTCCGTCATCTTTCCAGCTTTCGTGTTGCTTGTGTTGCTCGTGTAGTGTCGTGGGCGGCGTGGTGGGATTCCGCGGTGGTCGTATGTGTTGTGTGTGTGTGGGTGGGTGGGTGTGGAAGGGTCGTGCGAGGTGGTGGGTGGTGGTGGAGCGCGACGTGGATATCCTTCGCACTACGATTGGGGGCTGCAATACGCGTGGGTGGTGGTGGTGGTGCTGGTGGTGGTGGAGGTGCTGGGTTCGGCTGCGTTGGTGGTGTTGGGTTGGGTGGGGATGGACAACCGTGATGGTGGTGAATGGGGCGTGTCCTAAGCTCGCGTCACGTGCGGCTTTTACCCGCTCACCGCCAGTTCCCAGTCAATTCCACCCACTTTCTCTAAATGGCAAGGCACCTTCAATGCAACTTCAATTCAACTTCAATTCAATTCTATCCTAGAAAGACATTCAAAACATATTAATGACCAGAGACAGGTCTTCTATTCCAAGTCACTAGAGTCTAGAATCGGTAGGTAGAAAGATGCTAATCACAATGTTCCAAGTTCCGCCGTGAGTATAGGAAGTAGGTACTCGAGCACAACTCTCTCCACAGCGCTATACGCACGCTCTCACCGCATGCCATGCGTGCAAAGCAGGGCAGGAATCTCACTTTCAAGACCTGAAGAGTTAAGACGAGAGGGCAGAAGAGGAGAATGACGAGGAGGAGAAAGAAGACGAAAAACAGATTGCAAAGAGAAGTCAGCTATAACAGAAAAAAAAGTAGAGCAGAGCAGAGCATTGCATAGACAAAAAAGACAAAAAAGACAAAAAGACAAAGACGCCCACCCATCCGTCCACCCACCCACCGAATTCCCACCCAACCAGACCCAACCCAATCCCATCCAGCCCTAACAAGTAAACCAAACAGATCCCCCTCCCCTTCCCTCACCCTCCATTCCCTTCCATTCCCTTCCCTTCCCTTCTTCCCGTGACGATCGAATCGAACCTGATAAGCGAAAGCATGAGGGGATGGCTCGGGTATGGATGGTATGACCGTATGAACAAAGTAGTACGGATATAAAATTCAAGACCCAGCCCAAGTTTCTCCGCTCAAAGATGGTTCCGGCAAACCTAGGGATGAGTGAGGTGAGAGAAGGAGAAAAGATGGAGAAAAGATGAAAAGAAAGAAAAAACAAAAGAAAAAACAAAAGAAAACCGGAAAAAAGAAAACCGGAAAAGGGGGGCAAAAAAAAAGAAAGGAACCAGGCCAGGCTCACTCCCGGCAGGGCGGATGATGATGATGGTGATGATGAGACTGTGCAGGAACAGCAGCAGCAGCAGCCACCACCACCCGCATCACCAAACGTGCGCACAACACGTACACGGACTTGTCAGCCGAGAGAGAGAACACACATTGAGTATGTAGGGATCCCCAATGGGTAAGTAGCAAGCAAACAATAAAAGAAAGAAAATACGAGATGTATATGCCACACACACGTGGATGGATGGATGGATGGATAGAAGAGAGAGGAAAAAAACCTTTCAAGCCCGCCTACAATTCATTGGCATTCCTGCGGCGTGTCCAGATAGCCTTCGCTTGGCCCTGTGCTTTCCGCACGTACACTTCGCTGTGTTCGGACGAGGCGGCCTCGAGCCTGGTGGCCAAAGCCCTCGCGCCCTGGTAGAGCTTCACCAGTCCGGTGGAGACGTCGTCGGAGTACTCCCTGGCCTTAGCCAGCACGACAGAGCCCATTTCGGCGGCCTGGTGGCCGGCCGTCTGCGAGAAGTCGGTAGCGATCTCCTTTGCCTCGATGGCGGCCTGGTCAAGGAGCAGCTGCAGCTCAGCCCGTCGCTCCTCCACGGCCTTCACCCACCGCGACATCTTCATCCATGGCGTGCCGAAGTCAACCTCGAGATCCTCCTTGACGATCGGCTTGGACTTGGTCCACAGCGACACCTTGAGCACGCCCCACGCATCGTCTTCGTCAATGTTGAGCGTGTATGAGCCGTCGGTGAGCTGCGAGAGCGAGGCGTCGATGTTGTCCGAATTGCGGGTCACTCGCACGAAGAGTGGCGGTGGTCGGCGCAGCAAGAGATACTTCTGCGGCGGTCGGACGACGATGTGGTTGTGGCCCATCATGTCGATTTGGAACCGGTCGGAGGAGTTGAAAGCCATCAGGGACTGGCTCCTGAAGTCAACGGTCGGAGCAACGGACACGCTTATCACGGTGGCTGCCGAAGACACGGTAACAGGTGCACGAGCCAACGAGACAGCTGAAGTCGTAGAAGTGTGCTGAAGTGCGATGGTCGAAGTGGTAACGGAAATCATGGTCGGTGTTGCCGGCAGCACGGAAACCTCGTCCGTAGTGTAGTCGGCCACCTTCATGTACGCGACCCCAAAAATCCCTCCGGCAATACCGCAGAAGACCATCCAGCCCACGAGCATCATCTTCCACAGCTCATGAGTGCCCATCTTTCGAATCCACTGCAAGCTCCCGTGACCTCGGCCGCCGAACCTCTCCGAGTCCTGCGGTGCCTTCTCCACATCCCGCAACAACACACTCGTGGTCGCTGATTCAGCTCCCCTTGATGACCGTCTCCGCAGCATCTGAGAACCTACGTCCTGCTGGTTGTGGTTGGTGAAAGACAGTCCGGTGATGCATCCCAGGCTTCGGTTCAGCTGGCGAAGGTTAAGGTTGAGGAACGTTGAGAGGTCGATCGGCAGCGTCTTGTGGATGATCGATCGCTTGACATCGTCATCGCCGCCTTCTCCCGGCGCATCCGATTGAATGCACAGATGGATGCTTCGAGGATCCAGCGAGAAATTCTCCGTCGCATTGTGGAACGGCGGGTTCTGGGTGATCAACAGCGTGGCTACTGCGTGTCTGGCCATGAACATCCGCGCGTGAAGTCTCGTCATCCGACGCTGGGTATTGTCGTCGTCCGAGCAGTAGATGACAGCCAGGTGAGGCAGCTTCCATCCTGCACTCTCCAGCTGAGCGCCATTCCCACCATAGACCGACGTGATGTTCTGGTTTCCGTTCAGCCACAACGACAGAGTGTCAGGCTGGCCCTGATTCTTCGTGGCCTTGGCGATAGAGCACACATCGAAGGTCATATCCAAGCCGGTGCTGTTGACAAGCTCCACCTCCGGCGTATTGCTCCTCGAGCCGAAAGACGTAATGGGCACGATGTTGAACCGCGGGGACTTGACTCCGTCCCACGATCCCGACGAGCTTGCGGACTCCGAGATGGCAGCAGCCAGGGCAGCCGCCAGCTTGTGTTGAATTTCTTCCTTGGCCGCCAGCGAGCCGATATATAGAACACGGAAAGGCTCGTCTGCCTCGAGGAGCTCCCTGCTCATGCATTGGCGGATGGTGGAGTAGAGCGGCGGTGCCGGGGTGTTGTCCTTCCCCAATCGTTTCCATATCTCCACCGTCTCTAGCTCACTGAAGCTCGTGAGCCTCTGCGAGACCGCAATGTAGTCACCCTCGAAATCCACGGGCTCGTCGAAAACGATCTCCTCATCCGGCGTACAGCTGCCGCTCCTGTTCCTTGCCGTGATGGCACTGCCGTTGAGGTGTTGGTCGTCGAGTCCGCCGAACGTAGGAATCGGATCCGGGTCGTGGCCTTCTTCTTCCTCTTCTGGACGGTCAAAAAGCGAAGCTATACTGTCCACCATCGAGCCGGAGTCGCCACTTCCAAGCAAGTCGTCGTCATCGATGGAAGCTACAGAGGAAGCTTCGTCTTCTTCGTCCGTGAGTATTGTTGAGTCCGTGAGGATCTCGTAGCCGCTGTCGCCCATGCCACTCTCCTCGGAGTGACCAGGCATCTCGAATCAACTTCTTTTTCTTGGAGGTACAGCAATAGAGAGAGGTTGTTGTGCCGTATCGAGGATGGGGGGCGAGGGGTGACGTGTTGGTGCTAAGGTAGTGGTGGGGTAGTGGCGCAGAGAGGCGGTGAGTTTAAAGGTTGAATCTCTGCATACGGCTCGAGTTGTGAGCACAAAAGACAAGAAAAAACTCTGGAAGAAGGTAAAGAAGAGGACAAAACAGAACACGACAAGGCAGTGGAGAGGGTAGAGGAACGGAACTGAAGCGAGAAAGCCAGAAGGCGATTTGCTAGGCTGGTGGAATATCTCGAGAATCAGAGAAAAGAGCCAGGGAGAGCCAGGGAAGGCCAGGGAGGGCTAGGCCAAGGGGGAGAAGGGAGGAAAAGTCAGGGAGAGGAGAACTTTTGTCTTTGAATTCAAATACAGATTATGACTCCGATATGCTTTCTTTCTTTCTTCGTGAGCTATATATCGAAGCTCCGAAGCTCGCTTAGGTAGCTCTGTCTTGCAGCTTTTGCCCGTTTTCCTCGAGTTCGACTATCGGCTTCGCGATGCAGAAGAGGAAGAGGAAGAAGGGCTGGAGTTGAAGCTGTGAGCTAAGCAAAAAGTACTCGAGGCAGAAGAAGATAGATAGGTCTTCTCTAACCTACGTTTTTGGGTTTTAATTCGAGAGGTTTTTAGTTTTTTAGTTTTGTTTGTTTGTTTGAGGGGGGGAGGCAAGTAGGGTTTCTGTTGGCTTTATCCGTAGGGAAAGGATGGCTGCCTTGGATTCAGGTCGTAGATGATTTGTTTGGAGGAGCCGATGGGGAGGTCCGAAGACGCCGACACGTACAAGTAGTAGTGGAGCTAGGGCGAGGCGGGGTGAGGCGGGGCGGGGCGGAGTGGGGGGGAACGGGAGGAAGACGCGGGGTGGGGGGAGGCGCGGGAGAAGACGGGAATCGGTCAGAAGGACGACCGTTCGCAGGAGGATGAGGAGGCTGAAGAGTGGAATAGGAGAAGTCACGAAGGAGACACAGGCGTGTCTTGTAGCGTAGAGTAAAGTGGTTCACGCGGAGGGCGAGCGACGAACGAAGAACGGACGATTATGCGAACCAACGGGCGGACGAGGAACGGAACGGACGATGTGGACGAGGCACGGCTGAAAGAGACAAGCACCGGCTTTGTTAATAATCGATGACTTGAATGTGGGAACCTCAACACCGTAGAGTGAGGAGACCTGTTTCGTTTCTGCTATATAATCCGGGAGGAGGGGTAATGGGTTGCGATTTCGCAGGAGAGGGGCGGAGGGGAACGGGAAGCGAAGTCGACAGAGGGGAGCGGTGAGACGAGCCGTAGAAGCACAGCTAGGGGGGGCGGAGGAGATGGCTATTGAGGTATTCGCTGGAGTGCTGGAGTGCTGTGGACGGTGAATGGTGAAGAGGAATGGAGGGAGGAAGGCCGGGCCAGCTTCGAAGTGAGGTGTGAGTTGTGGAAGTGAGGTGTGTGTGAAGGTGGGGAAGTTGTGCTCAGTTGGGTGCGTCAGGCTCGGAAGCTCTTGCGGCTGGTGGCCGATCTAGTTCCAACAAGGAGGGGTTCTCCTTGACTTGAGCCTGAGTCGCTAGGCTCAACCTTCAGCTGAGCTGAGCTTAGTCATGTACGCAGCCGTAGAGTACACCACATACCCGCCGGTGGCGGATTATCCTAGAACCCTAACCCGCGCGTCCAGCCCACGTGGAGTACGTGCATATGTGATCCATCTGTGAGTAGCTGAGCGGGAGAGATTGCTGTTGCGTATGTGGACACATCGAAAAGCTGAAGATGTTTTAGATGCTCAAGGCTGGGGGTAAAGTGGAGTTTGCACTGCGTGGATGGAGCTGAAGCCCGAAAGAAAGAAGTTCGCTGAGAAACGGGCCACTGAGAGGAATATATGGGCGAATGGGAACGGGAAACAGGACGAGGACGAATCCAAGCTCCAGAAACATGGGATCACGACGAAGACGAGAATCGTATGAGAGCCGAGAAGGGAGACCGTTAACAAGCGGAAATTATGGAAGAGGAGATACTCTACCTGCATACTCATGTACAAGGCATGCATACCTTCAAAGCACAAACGGAAGATTTTACCAGTTCCTGAAACTCTCCGCATAAAACCAGCAAGATTATTGCAGTGCAGTCTTTTCTGTGAAGTGTATAGTGTCTGTAGTAGTGTACATACAGTAGCCATCCACCATGACCCAGGTTCCATGGCCTGAAGGCTGATGGTACAGCAGCGAGGAGCGCCACACACGAGCAAGAAACATGTGGTGAAGCTGCCAGCCGAGAAGTTGCATGCAACTCTGCAAGAACTTAGGCAGAGATACCGGTAGCCATTCGGAGTGACGATAATGGGTGAATGACGGGGGACGTCCCAGTGGCACATCCATCCACCACCAGCTGGGCTTCACAGAGCTTTACTGCCGCAGCTTTTCCGTTCCTGTGATTTAGCCGGACAACATGGCGATAGGTAGAGTACATACTGTCACATTATTACCTAGTAGGTACTCCCCGCCGAAGATCGAGGATTTGGGCCAGTCGACCGCGCAACGCGTGAGATACTGTGAAGCAGCACCGCGCAAAGAACCCTTCCACATCATAGCCCGACAACAAGAAGGTGGTTGTGCTCGCTTTCCCGCGTGAAGAAGTGAAGCGGGACTGTTTGTGGTGGGCAAAGGGAAAGGCGATGTGCGTCGGTGACAATGGCACTGGCCGCTACTCCTGTACCGGTACCACTCTACATTGCGATTGTGGTGCCGTATGTACAATAGGTACATCATCCCGTTCCCTAAACACCCCCAATCACGAACCGAACCAACTCCCCTCCGTGCTGCACCTCCGTCAACACGCAGTGTAATTCCTGTACTCTGGTTCATAACAGATTCCGACTGGGATCGATCAGATCGACACTTTGTTGCTCTCCAAGGCCTGCATCCGTTTTGCTGTCCATCTGTGAGACTGGGAGTTCCTCCCCAGGGCCCGGTCAGTGGCACTGACAGCCGGCTACACAGGTGACAGGCTCTATGCGGTTCGGACGAGTTCTCGGAGCAGCTATGTAGCACCTTCACCTTTCTTCCCCGGTACGTAGTCGACGAAGGCACAGTTGTTTAAGCGCAGCATGTGGACTCCTACGTGATAGACTTGGGCGGCAGAACAGTCTATGCCTGCAGTGATTATCTGTGGCGCAACCGCTGCCTGACCAATAGCATGGCCATCAGTGTCTCAGCCACAGATCTAATCTCAGATGATTGTGATTCGTCTGCGGCGGTGTGACCGCTTGCTGGATTGAAGATGTCGCTGAAACAATGCTTTCGGAATAGTGGGGGAGCAGATATCTTCTTCTGCACCCCCAAACTCCGGCAGCTCTTTGTTCGTGAGCTGCTACATATTTGACCGTGCTTGCGTCTCGGTGATGTCTTGGTTTTGTCGCCAAGTGCTTGGTCCAAAGCTTCTCTTCGATCCCGCCAACTTCACAAGTCCGAATTCGTTCGTTCATGCGAGAATCCGAAATCCCCACGGCCCTTCCTCTCATCCGTGCATACTCAGTAGAGTATGTACCTAAGTACACACCGACGAGCGATGATCGCCGTATGTGAGCTTTGGGAACTTGACTACTGGTAATCAACGGTATCGAGTCCCTCCGTTTTGGATAGAGTTCTGTATGTACAGACGCGCATCCGTAAGAATCCAACCAAGCACATCCACCCATACCCTGCGCTTGTGATTTCGCCAAATGGTTTTTACCAACGTATGTAGAGTATCTATCCTTGAGCCTGTTGCCCAGAGACCATATGTAGAGTACAATGCATAGCGTCTACCGGTATGCGCTGCGTGGGGGCCTGCGGCGTGCGTCCGAAGCATGAGGAGAAGGAGTCACGGCTGCAGGGGATGGATGGGATCGAGGAGAGATAACAGACGGAGAGAGAGCACGGGTCGTCCAACGGTTATGGCTGTGGTTTTTGTTTCCGGACAATAGGTAATCGAGGCTGAGGAAATCACCAGCCGTTTCTCAAACGATGGATCTCGACCACGGTTGCCACCCTCAATCGACGACGAATGCACGTGGCAAATTCGCAGGAGCAGGATTGATGGAAGTTCAGCACTAGACCACGCGCGGGAACTGGGATCAGCAGGGTCTCGAGTTTGGGGCGAGTTGAAGGGTGGTCGCTTTCCCCTTTTCACGACACAAGCATTTACACGAGGTGCTGAGCACACGGCAGCGCAGCGGGAGGGAGGGAGGGAAGGTGGGAGCAATGTAGATTCCGCACATGGAAGGATGGAATTCGGGACTCCTGTCGAGACCCAGAAGGACGTGTCAATGCTGTAGTTAGTAGAGTGCCGGTGAAATACCGTAATCATCGCCCATTGCTGCGAATTCCGTGCGAATTTCCGTGCTCTCGCAGTTGCCCCATCTCCTTCTCCCTGTCGGCCGTTCTCCGGATCCTCCCTTTCTCCTCACGATATCCTCCAACCCAGCACCGTGTCCATCCTGGCATTCAGTCTCTGCGGGCACCGGTATCTCGACCCACTCCTCCTCGATCGAGTATTCGTCGTTCTCCTCCTCACACTCCTCCTCTCGCTCGTCCTGCTCCTCCTCCTCCTCCTCCTCCTGAGGCTCTTCGGATGCAGAAACGTTAATCATCGCAAATTCGGCGCTCTTTTCTGTGTCGCTACGGCTGCACCTGCCCCCTTGCCACCCTAACGAAAAAATAAAGCCCCCTTCCAGCTACACCACACAGCACAGTCAACAGAACCTAACTCCACCTACCGTGTCCGATCTGGCCTCGACCCGAAAAGAAGACTCCACCTCCGCCCAACGATTCGAAGAAAAACTCTCCACTCCCTCTACCTTCCTTCGCTACCTCCCGACCATCATCAATAACAAGTCGCTTCGACTCTTCACCGTCGTTATCTTCAGTTGCGACCGGTAGTCGTCGCCGTCGTCATCGTTGTCGTCCGTCCGAGCCCGCATCCGCTCCTGCCCCCTACTCCTCCGGCCAGGGCGTTACCATCGTACACGACCCCTTATCTTCCGACACCCACTCGTCGCCATGGGGCTTGTACGGCAGCTCCTCCAACGGCTTCCGTCCAAGAAGACGCTCGATGAGATCGCACAATACCATCGGCTCTCGCCGCGGTTAGCTTTCCTGCGGCGCCGCATACGACTAAAAGGGAGCTCGACAATAACGATGCCCCTCGGCATGGTATTGCTGTTCCCGTTCACAATAGTCATGCTGTTGCTCGTGCTCTTCGTGCGGCACCCTAATTCTCCGGGCCGAATGCTGATGCCCTCGAGCGGACCGCCGGCCATAAGGTACGTGCAGAAGACGGAACGAAGCGAACCCCCTTCCTTCTCTCTTCCACCCCTCCCCCTCCCCCCTACAACGCGCTCTCATCTCGTCCATCGCCTGCTGCACGCCATCTGGAAGCTAGACGGATTGGATAGCCTTGCTGACCTCCGTGCGCCGTGTGGTATAGACGGATAAGCGAGAAGTACGATAAAGTCTTCGCTACGGGATGTCTCGAACCGAAAACCGACGGACCTCGGGAGAACGCGGTGATCGTAGTCCTGGCCCGGAACAAGGAGCTCCCCGGTGTGCTGCAGTCCCTTCGGCACATGGAGCGGCACTTCAACCGATGGTTCCACTACCCGTACGTGTTTCTGAACGACGGCGAGTTCAACGACGAGTTCAAGAACACCGTCCTCAACTACACGACCAGCAAGGTGGAGTTTGGCCAGATCGATCCGCTACACTGGGGTTTCCCCGATTGGGCGGATGTGGATGAGGTTGAGGAGGCAATTGCAAAGCAGGGTGACCAGGCCATCATGTACGGTGGTATGGCCAGTTATCATCACATGTGCAGGTTCTATTCGGGGTATGTTTGCTGTTCGCATCCGTCCCCTTCTCGATCGCTCGATGGGTTGCCCCGCGTCGGGCGGACGGAGGACTGCTCGCTGACCGCATGTCCCATCGTTCCCACAGACAATTTTGGAAGCACGAGCTTCTTCTGAAGTACGAGTGGTACTGGCGCTTGGAGCCAGATATCGAGTTCTTTTGCGATATGACTTAGTATGCCTTCCACCTCCCCCTCCCTTGCGTCACGCACGGACACGCGTCCGCTGACATTCTTTCCCTCAGTGATCCTTTCGTCGAGATGAGGAAGAATAACAAGACGTATGGATTCACGATCGCGGTCAAGGAATTGCGGGAAACCGTTCCCAACCTCTTCCGGTACGTGTCGGCATACAAGCGCAACAACAACATCACATCCAAGGGAATGTGGGAGATGTTTGCGGAGAAGCGGGAGAAGAAGGAGGACCAAGATACCCTGCCGGAAGATGTCCTCAAGCTCGAGCCCGGTCGTGGCAAGTTCCCCGAGGTCGACCCGACGGCTATGGAGGGAGAGGACTACAACATGTGCCACTTCTGGAGTAATTTCGAGATTGCGCGCTTCGACTTCTATCGCAGCAAGCAGTATACCGATTTCTTTGAGACGCTAGACCGCAGCGGTGGATTCTGGACCGAACGGGTATGGCCCCCTCTCCCTCCCCCGTCGTGACGGTATGGAGGGCAACGACTGACAGATCGATGTAGTGGGGAGATGCACCCGTCCACTCGCTCGCCGCCGGCGTTTTCCTTGGTCCCGCAGACCTCCACTACTTCCGCGACATCGGCTACCGGCACACCACGATCCAGCACTGCCCGGCCAATGCCCCGGCCAAGCAGCTCCCCCGGACGCCGTTCAAGGAGCCATATCTCGAGGACCAGAAGAAGGCGAAGGAGGATGACGAGTACTGGGACAATTGGGACGCAGTGCAGGAGAACGGAGTGGGGTGTCGGTGCAAGTGTGACACCGACATCACGGACATCGAGGACAAGAAGGGAAGTTGTCTGTCGGAGTGGGTCAAGGTTGCCGGAGGGTTCACATCTCCATAATCGGGGATGGATGGGGATAATACACAATACGCGATGAAAAGACATACGATCACCCCCCTCCCCCCCACTCATTCACACGCCATGGCAGAAGGGAAAAGAGCATCATCAATCCCCACACACACGTGCAAGTGTACGGACTTATTGGCAAATGGGAGTTTTGTTTTTGCGCTTTGGCTTATATGTATTTTCCGGTTATCTTTCTATGCTGCTTTTCCGTTCTCGTTCAAGTCATGTGTGTCCGTTCTTCAAAACTTTTGGTTACGTTTTTTTTTTGTTCTGTTCTCTTCCAACCAACCAACCAACGCTGGCTGGCTGCTGCAAATCCATCACTCGGTGTCAGACATTAGTCATCACACGACTTTGGCCACGCGAATGGGAGCGAAGCTTGACAATTCCTGATCTTTAATTTATCGCGCTCAGGTAGTGTTTTTGGGGTGGGAGGGGGGAGGGGGAGGGTGGGATTGGAACGAACTGGGAGGGGGGCTTATTTTCCTTCCTTTTCTTTTCGAATTCCATTTCGTTTTCTTTTTCATATTTCTCTTGTTTTCTTCTTTTTTGAAACTTGGCTTCGATCATTGTTACGGCGGCTGTAGGTGTGGGCGGGTGTTGTGTTGTATTGTGTTGTGGTTGTTGTGTATTGTGTTGTGTATTGTGTTGTGTGTTGTGTGTTGTGTGTGTTGTGTTTCTCGATGACGATTACTCTAGTGACGAGCTCTGTTCTGTACGCGGGGGAGGGGGAGGTGTATACAGTTTGATTTTTTTGTTTGGTTTTGTTTGGTTGCTGAGCTATACGTTCTTCTTTCTGCTTCTTTCTTCTTTTTCGACGACGATTGGATTGGGATGGGATGGGATGTGGATTGAGATGGGATGGAATGTGTGATGCCTGAAGAGCTTGAAGAGCCTGGAGGGGAAGGGCGGTGTGGTAAAAGGTAAAAATCTAGAGCGTGCTTCTGGAGGGGGGAGGAGTGAGTTGGGAGTGATTGGGAGTGAACTGGGCTACTTATGCTATGTATAATAGATGATGAGAGGATCTGATTGAAGTGTGCCGGGCGCTGCGATGAGGAAGTGATGAGGAGGTGATGATGATGAAGAAGTGAGACAGCCGACAGCGGGCATGTGGGGCTCGTTTAAACTTCATGGACTATCACTCGATGCAAATGTGCCGGGCCATCATCGATAGTACCTCGCTGCTCTGGAAGAGCTGGCCAGCGAGTCCTCAGAGTGCGAGTGAGCACAGAGGGAGCGCGAGGAACAACTGGGGGAGATGAGAGCGGAAGACGCTATCAGGGGCGTGGTACTGTAAGACGCTGTCATCATGGCACAAGGGGATATGGTGGCGGAGGATGGGCCGAGGATGGGGCAAGAGAGGCAGCCATCACGGGCCGCTGCGGACTGTTCGAGGTCGGGTTGGACGATGGACAAGGAAACGGCGTCTGTATATTGTCATGAGGTCGCACGCAATGAATGATGAAACAAAACAAAGTCGCTGCTCGTACTGCATCGCCGACGCAGGTACCATGGTTCCCGTTCATCCTTACTTGTCTCCTCTGTGTCTGTAACCCTCGCACGCCCGTTTGGTCATGTAGTGCAACGGAGCCCTCGAGGTGAAGGTGGCGGTGGGACAGTCCCAAACAGTCGAGTTGCAGAAGGACTTGGCATTTTTCAGTATACACCCACCGCTCTACCGTCCATCTTCTTCCCTCTTCATCCCTCCTCCTCTCCCTTCTCTTCCCTCGCCAGTTCGCAGACAGTTTCTTGCTCCAACTCAATTTTTGCTCTGACTTCGCCCTTCTTCAGCCCTCGTCCAGGGTTCCGGCTGCTATCCGTGACGCTTCTTTCTCTACTCTCTACTCTCTACTCTCCTCTCCGCTCGTCTGTAGGCTGTGTCAGGTTTCTTTCACTCGGTGGGCATCGTCGTTTGCTCCTCTGCTGTTTCTGCCGCTCCAGGACTCAGTGGCGCTTCGGAGCAGAGGAGATATACACTTCAGCTCTCATTCGTTCCCGCTCCACTCCACTTCTGAGATCCAAAGGCGCTTCGACGTCACCATTCATTCCCGCTCCGCTCCACTTCTCGGACTCAATGGCCAATGGTGTCTTGAAGCGAAGTGGGTATACTCTTCAGCTCCTATTCATTCCCGGTGCTCCACTTCTGAGATCCAATGGCACTTCGAAGTCCCCATTCATTCCCGCTCCGCTCCACTTCTTAAACTCACGCCTCTGACTCAACGGTACTTTGAAGCGAAATGGGTATACACTTGAGCCGCCGTTAAATCTAGCTCCTCGCCACTTCTCTAGCTCAATGGCGTCTCGCAGAAAAGTGGATATACGCCTCATCACTCATTGATTGCCGCTCGCTTCTCAAGTAGGTATACTCTCCAGCTCCCATTCATTCTAGCTTCGCTTTTCTGACTCAATGGTGCTTCGAAGCAAAGTGGATATACACTTCAGCCACCATTCATACTCGCCCCACGTCTCGGACTCACCTCTCGGATTCAATGGCGCTTCGAAACAAAGTGGGTGTACATTTCAGCTCCCATTCATTCCCGCTCCATTCTGCTTCTCTGACTCAATGGTGCTTCACAGCGAAGTGGGTATACTCTTCAGCCCCCACTCATTGTCACATCACTCTACTCCGCAAGGTGATCACTTCGGGCGGGTGGTGAACGGTGATACCAGCATAACGGAACTTGGATTGAGATTCGACCTCTCCATCGATGGATACCGGGTGGGGATAGGCAGCGCATCGATATTGCGATCGGGGGATAACGATGGAACGATGAAGGTGGGAGCCATGCGATGTCGTCGGGACAACTTTCCGAAGAGGCAGACCCTCCGACAGTTGGAACAGAGTCAATTCCGGGCGGAACTATGAATGAACAAGGACCCGAACGGATATCTTGATCGACTCAACGGATCAACACAAAACTGGTTTGACTGGTTCACCTGGTTTTTTACTTCCGCTGCATCTGCCAATTCTCCCGCGCCCGGACTTGATGGTGCTCTGAAGCGAAGCGGGTAGCTTTCAACTCCCATTCATTCTCGCTTCACTTCCCGGACTCAATAGCGCTTCGAAGCAGAGTGGGTATAGTTGCACTTCGGCCCCCATTCATTCCCGATATACTCCGCCTCTTGGACTCAATGGCGCTTCGGAGCAGAGGAGATATACACTTCAGCTCTCATTCATTCCCGCTCCGCTCCACTTCTCAGACTCAATGGCCATTGACTCTTCGAAGAAGAGTGAGTATACATTTCAGCTCGCATTCATCACCGTTCCACTCCACATCCCTAACTCAATATCGCTTCAAAGTCCCCATTCATTCCCGCTCCGCTCCACTTATCTGACTCACTTCTACGACTTAATGGCGCCTCGGAGCAAAATGGGTATGCACCACAGCCACCATTCATTCCCGCTTCACTTCTCGGACTCAATTCTCTGACTCAATGGTGCCCCGCAGCCAAGTGGATATACACTTCAACTCCCATTCAGTCTCGCTTCACTCCACTCCGCCTGGTGATCACTTCGGGCGGGCGGTGAACGGTGACATCGGCATAGTGGAGCTTGATTGGAGTTCGACCTCTCCATCGATGGATAGCGTGTGGGATATACAGCGCATCTATATTGAGATCGGGGGATGGTGATGCGGGAGCCATGCGATGCCGTCGGGACAACTTTCCGAAGAGGAAGACCCTCCGACAGTTGGAACCGAGTCAATTCTAGGCCGAAACTGCACTGCACCAACTGTCAACTGTGAGGGGGATGCAAACCGAACTGACACCTTAATTGGCGCGATGGACTGGCATAAAACTGGTTCGACTGGTTTACCTGGTTCCTTTAAACGCTTGGAATCAGCACGGGGCTACAGCGATGGTCGTCATCAATTCTCACGAAAACTCTGCAACTAAAGTACCAGGTCAAATGTTTTTGTTCACCTCCCCAACAGTGCCACCACACCACAGACATATATCTCTCTAACACAACAGCCACGCATTAGAAAGTATTAATAATTGGCATATATCATGAATACATACCAATAAAGCTTCGATGAAACTTCCAGCTCGCTAGGATGATTCTTTTATGCGAAGTAGGGTGGCTTGGCGGATTTCCCTTTCACCGAGGTAGGTCGTTTCCCGCCATAGATACAGCAACCATAAGGTTGTATAAAAATATGTGGACCACTAGAAGGTCTTCTAAATCAGGTAGAGAACCTCGATTGAAATCGGCACATAATTCTAAGCGGTGGTGATTGAGTAATGCCGTAAGGGAGAAAAGTTGGTGGTGAAACTGGTTTTCACGCAATAATTTTGTATGGGGGCCCCATACAAAATCTGAAATCACTCTCCAACCCGTGCACAACACCAACTAATGCGCCACCAATCCGAAGCAAAAGTCGTCAGAGTTCTTATATGTGATGCATCTTGTGACTCTAAAGCTTCTACGAAAGACTCGATTTTTTTCCGCCACGTGAAGGGTGGGTTTTGGTTGCTTGAAAATGGGCATTTTTGGTGTAAAACGGCCCCTGTGCAAAAACTTTTGTCCCAGTACTTTACTAAGCATTCCAAAACAACGCCGATTGGCCACCTCGAGACTTAGGTCGAATGCTACGATGAAACAAAAACAAAAAACACCTCGAGACTATGTGAAACATCCATCGGTGGAGTAACCATGTCTGCCGCTGAGGCTGTATGTCGCGTGCATACAGGTATGTGGTGGTTAGTGATTCTAGGCCGTGCAAGGTGTTGGGGCAGCGAACGTTATCTACAGCCGAAACGGGAAGCGTGAAGTTGAAGAACTCACCAATTGATGGGAGTGGCTGTGGCGCCTGCTCATTTTGCAAAAAGCATATCGTCAACTTTGATTACTGGCGATGATACGAGTGATATCTGATGAATGATGTCGAGGGACTCATGGAATATGTCGCGAATCGCGAACTCATGGACTCGCGAGCTTCTCCAAACCGCCGCCGCCGATAAGCTGATAGGATAGCCTTGTTACTCGCTCTCGCTCTTGACACCCCCGCAGCTCTCGGATACGAAGACTCCACTCTTTCTCAACGGTCCTGGATTAGTAATGTGAGGGACCAGACTCGCTGAGTCTCGCAGGCAACGACGGACCGGTCTGACACCGCAGTGTGTCAGGTAATCCAACCGTGAACGGTTGCATCCATGGAATTTCCAACCCGTGTATCCCACGAGCGATGACAAATGGTTGTGCAGGATCTTCGACCGTTCTGGCGAGTCATCGAACCCTTCAGTGCGCAAGAGGGTGCGACCGGAAGCGGGTTGCAACCTGGCTGCAGTGAGCTCCGACGTCGTGTCCCACCCGCAAGCTAAACGAGACCACCCGATAACACGGTACCCCCCCATCGACAGATGACGGCATTCGATTCGTGCTGATCGGACGTTTCGGTCTTCGCGCTCACGCATGTTGACACCACTGTCCTGAACCATGTGAAAGCCTATCTACACGATTAGGCTAATCGGTCCTGGATCTGGCCCACCGTACGAACATGGCTATTCCATCCGGCTCCGTGAAGACATCACCCGAAATTTTCGGATACATCAGGTTGGAAAGGACGTGTGGGGGCTTAGCCAGACGCACGTGGGGGGTGGAGGAAGGGAGGGCGCACTCGGGGGGCGGACGGATAGCCTGTTCCTCTCCCCTGCCATCGCAGTGTTTCCGAAACATGAACCGACCCCCCCGCGATGTCCGTTTGCAGTCACATTGTGTGAAACGTTCGGCGGATCTCGACGTGAAGAAACCGCCGTGGCGTTGTCCCGGTTTCGTCGGTGGCCCGATAGGATCGCCAGTTTCACGTCGCGGGGTCTGCTGATCTGACCTGACGTTTATGTGCCATTAAGCCGCGATCTCTCCCGGAGAACCATATTCCTTCTGCGGAGACACATGGCTTTCCTGACTGCGGGCGGGATCGAGCCCGGTATTTACCCCGAGTCCCCGACGGTGATGGAAAAAAAGTATTACAAAGGCCATGTGGTTCTCGATTGAGTGTCTTTGATATCGAGAGTGAGGGGGGGGAGGGTGCTTGGTCGGAGATTCGATCCAAGCTTCTCTTGCACGTCACATTTAAGTTGCACATGCGAACGGAGGTTGATGGTGATACCCCACATCGTCACGGACTCACGGACCACCACCATCGACCACGGCTGAGTATTCGAAGTGGGGGATCCCTCGGGTGTACATCCCAGAATCCAGATAATCCGGCCCGGCTGCAACTCCTCAGAACGGTGGACTTTGGCAGGTTTCAAAATACGCAGGCCGTTCACTCCACCGTGAATGCGAGTACATGCATCCTCTACATGCATAATCATCTTTCGAACAAGGCGCACGGGGCAGAGAGCGCGCGTGTGAGGAGGGTGTGTGGTCACTTTATGTATGTCGGTACGAGTTACACACCAAGGAAGGAGGGGAGGCTGCATCGATTCGAGTTCCCAGGGGCCGGTTCGTTCGTTCGAACCCAGGGCTATGTGCATATATATGCATTGCATCCGTGCTATAGCTTAAACCCGGACGGGCAACTCCGTTCGAACGGGATGTTTTGCCAATGCTCTGTGCACGGCATCTCACTCATCTTGCGTGCTTCCTTTTTCTTTCTCTCGCGACCATCATCCGTGACAAGGGGGGAGGGAGGGGCTGCACCGTTATGTAGGTGGTTCCCCACAACATGGAACACACTGCACGCTTAGCGAGTGGTCACGCTGTATCCAAAACAGGGCATGGACTTTGAAGGTCAATATTTGCTTCTTCCTTCTCCTACATGCTCTTCCCCCCACTTCATCTGTGCGGAGAAAACGTCACCTGCGCGTGCGCTCTGCCGGATAGATAGCAGGTTTCCTCCAGCGTATCAATCTAGTGTATGTGCTCTACTCTACATGCTCGGTGCACCGAGGGCCAACTAACCAGGTACACAGCAGGCGGTTAGACATCTCGAACCCTCCGTGCCAAGTGGAAACCGAACCAACCCAACGGACCGACCCCCCCGGACCGCCAGGCAAACACGGACCCCATCCACCCCTCATGTACCCCACATTATGCACCCATGGATGGGATGATTCCACCCTCCGTTCACACACACACACACACACACACACATACACACACACACACACACACACACACACACACACACACACACAGGTTCGGACGTTGGCTGGCTGCACGTCATGTCACGGTAGTTGGACAAGGGGAACGCACTGCTGCACGGACTATGTGGAGCCGGCGCGATGTCAGCAGCTATAAGCTTTTCTGCACGATGGCTGGCAGTTAAACAGCCGCGAAGGCAGACCGAGCCCGTCGTTGCGCGCGTGTGCCTGTTCCTGTGCCTGTGCTTCCATGAACCCGGATAGCATCGACGGAAAGACAGACAGAAGGGAAGGAGACAACAACACCACGGAGATTAATAGCATCGAATCGATTCGGAGATATCAGAAATAGCTGCTGATACGCCCACACACACACGTGTGCGCGTGCGCGATCGGGATTACCAAAGTCGGATGGTTCTTCGCTTCTCGCACACACACCCCGATGAGATATCCCTCCCTCGTGCCAACCTTGCATGCACACGTTGTTCACATTCATCTATCGCTTTTTTATTTTCCCCCTTCCCTCTGGAAGAGCGATACGAACGCGAACGTGTGGCGAGTGCTTTGGGGATAGATTGTGTAGAGCACATAGTTGCTAGAGAAAAAACCCTACCGCAAAGCGCGCGTAAGACGTGGGGTCCCAAGGGTGGAACGGACTATCTCGGCCTGCTCGGACAAGCCTAGTGTTTCAAATACGTTTACCACCTCTCGCGGTGCCTTGCTAGCTGACTGGCTTGCGTGCGTCGTGCGGCCCTTCCGCTCATCGTCGTGGTGGTGCTGGTGGTCGTCGTCGTCGCCGCCATCTAGATACTACAGTTACCCAAGTTAGAGCGGAACGCCCCCCCTGCTCGGCTGGGCTCTTCCCGCTGACGGATCCACGTTTTCTTGCGGCGAGGGGCAAAAGTCGGATGAATTGCCGAGTGTGGTGGCGGTGATGTTCAGTTTTGCCTATTTGACGGACACATGGACCAGGAGATGGCGTTCTGGAAGGCCGACTGATCAGCACGATGGAGAAGTGCTTAGTGATCTTTTTCGGTGATCTGACACCAGGGCCGTTCAGTCAATCTTACCTACTTTCCCCCACACGGCAACCATTCGGACACCAGCGTTTGGAGCCGGCACCACCTGCGTCGCAGAGCGTAGGATGACATACTATTTTTGTGCATGCATCCAAGACATCAAGGACCGACGCGGCGACGCCTCGACTAAGCGCACGAATCTAACGGCCGCGCCAGCACAGGATATACCCGAGTGAGCCGCTGTGGAGTGAGTCGTCATCCCTGTTGCCGTCCTTGAAGTACCTTACTAACGCACCTTGCCGAGATTGTGCGTGTTCGAGTCGAGCGTCGTCTTCGGTGTTCCGGAGACTCCCATCCCGTCTTCTTCTCCCCTCCTTTAATCCACTGGGGTTGGCTCCTTCCGCAATATGATCCCACGACGAGGAGTCGCTCGAGGTTCTGCTCGCGACCAAAAATCGTGCCGGCCCCGGCTAAAAGTTAGTGCTGCCGTCGTCGTTCTCGCATACGCAGCGTATGTACCTGGAGTACATGGAAGCCTCAAGGAACCTGGAAAGGAAGGGAGGGAGTTGCAGCAGTAGCATGTACATACATCCACAGGTGCATTGCATGTCTCCCCCCCGCCCGCCCCCCGACCGTCCGGGCTGATGTTTCTGATTCGGAGTGCACGCCCCCTCCAATTCATTATGCTCTCCCCCTCCCCCATCGCCGAGAGTATAGTATAGCAAACCGGTCGCATCGCATGGACAGAAAAGCAAGAGCACCATGGGGGGATACTCTGCTTCACAACGTGGATGGTTTCAGGTAAACGAAAGTAGAGGAGTCTAGGGAGAGACATCGGCATTTCAATGTAGCGAGCTCCGCACCTTGCCCCTCCCTCCCACGCTGTTGCGCACACGCAATAGAGTTCGTACAGTGCGGCCTCCGGATCGACTCGCACGGAGTTCGAGATGGATGTCCGATAGGCATGCAAACGCGTTACGCGTATGGGGGGGGGGGGGGGTGGATAGCGACCAGGCCCGACTCCTGAGCAACATTTGGAACTTGGAACTGGCCAGAGATAGCGTGACTTGTGAGGACTCCAAGTTCCAAGTTCCAACGCCGCCCGACCCAGACGAAGCGATGGCTGGAAGGGAGGTCTATCCGTGGCATCCAACCATCCAACTATTACGCGTGGATACGTGGATGGGGTTTTGAACATGCTCCAGAGACCGCTCACAAGTCACTCTTCGAATCCGGGAATATGCAGTGAGTGCGGGCGGGCCGCGGGCGGCACTTGAGTGTATGTACCACCGACTGCCCTCGATCCATGTGTGTGTATCAAGAATTGTACCACCTTTCCCCTCTAACTAACGCAACACAAGTTATAACGGCCTCGCATACCTACTCCCGGCCCGGACCTGTATGTACCGTCTCTACGCGCCCTTCCCTCCCACCTGGAGATAGAGTATGGAGATCTTCCGCCTCGCTTAGCCCACAGAAAGGGCATGTACGGCATTGTTGCTGGCTATGGGCTCCAAGCCAAGCCCCCTCCCTCTGATGAGGAAACTCGACGGTTATTTCCGCCCCATCGCGTCGGAGAATTTATCTAGGTAACTCGATTCTTGGTGGTCTCGACTCTCGCCTGAGCCAGAGCGTTGAGCGTGAGATGCCGCGGCATAGTTCCCCGACGCGGTTAGAGGAGAGGGCGTGTGCAACACACGATGCAACGGCATCTGTCCATCGTTTTCTTCCGGTTTTCCCTCGGCCGGCTGGGCCCAACGCGAGCGGATTGTGGCATTTGCTCTCGGTGAGGCCGTACGTACAAACGGCCGCTTGCAGAATGGTGGACGAAGCGGGGGTGTGTGGGGGGAGGTGGAGGTGGAGGTGGAGGTGGAGGTGGAGGTGGAGGGGGAGGTGGAGGTGGAGGTGGAGGTGGAGGTGGAGGTGGAGGGGGAGGTGGAGGGGCGGAAAAGGAAAAAAAAAAGGAGAAATCAGCTCAACTCAACCCACGCACTCCCGAGTCCTCCTCCTCCTTCATGAAGCCGATCAACTCCTACCCACCGGGGGGTTGCGTTGCGTGTGGACGTGGACCACCATCATCCACTCTACTCTACTCTACGAATCCCCAACTAGATCAGGTCAGGTAGAGTAGAGTAGAGCAGCAACAGTCGACGCGTCTGTCTGGTCCGAGCCGATCGTCCGGATTCATCCTACTTCCCTCACCCCCCTCCCCCGCCCACCGAGAAGAACAAGAAGAAGGAATATACTTTCTCAAGCGAAGGTGGAGGGAGGACACAAATAATACCGGAGAAAAAACAAAAAAATGGGCTCCGCTATTAGTTAGCATAGTTGGCTAGGTCCGCGCCGTTACATACACATCCTGCACATCCCATCTGTCGCTCGTCGGCCGATGAGACATCTCCACTGCCTGCCTGCGTGGCGTGGACTGCCGGTGTATGTATGTACCTACCTACATACATACGTAGGGCTGAAATGCTGGCCTGGCCTGGCTACCACGGCAGTGGAGGGGAGTTGGCCAAGCGCGCGTGGAAACAGGAAGTCCCAACCGGCCGGCCTGTCGCAGGATCGCAGGCACTCGGGCATGCCGGTGCCGAGATATCTCGTGGCCATCGTTGAATCGTCGTCGTCGACCACGGAACGGGAGCCAGCCAGATCACGGTTCAATGTCATAGGTACGAAGTACGTACGTACACATCGAGCGAGCGGTCGCGCCAAAGTTCAAATACTACAATTGTAGCAGGTAGTCCAGGGATGACGCGGGGGGGCGGATCGCTCCTCTCCCTCTGGACCTGACCTCTGCAACCGGAAGGCTTGTCAAGTGCTAAGTAATATGCACCTCCACTTCCCGAAATTCACAAACCCTAGATACAACCGAAGCCGCTGCAGCAGCACACACCAGAAACCAGAAACTTTGCTCGCGACCTCGTGGACGAAATATGAAGGTGGAGGGAAGTGAAGAGGACGGAGGGAGGGGGGTGGGGAGGGGGAGAGAAACGTGGGGTTCTCTCTCTCTCTCGGAATAATTGAAACGTGCCAGGTGTCAATGAAAAGGGTGTAGTAGCGTGGTGGGGTGGTGCGATGCGATACGGGACCGGGCGAGGGCGAGGAAGAGATGGGAAGATGGGAACCACATGTGCAAGGGAGGGAGGATGTTCCTTGCTTGCTTCTGGCCGCGACGTAACGTTACGTTAGATACGTTAGATACGTGCAACGGCTTTTTTTGGCGGGAACGGCGTTTTGGTTTAAAGACGACGGACGGTCCCGCTGAAGTTGAGATCAATATTCTCTTTTCACACATTTCGAGTCTCTCTCTCTCTCTCGGTACTATCCCCCCACACCCCACCTCACTTCCATATGCGACACTGCTACGACTACTACGACTACAACTACAACTTCTACAACTACTGCGCCCGCCATCAATACATCCAGCCCGCACCCGCACCCGCACCCTCACATCTCAGCTGCGACGCTCACATCGACGAACAAAGACGAAGCCATGGATATCAGGAAGATTCTCAACCCCGAAGAGCCCACACCGACAGCGTCCACGCCGAGTAAGTCCTCCCCTATTCCCTCCATTCCCTCCATCCCTCTCCACCATATGTCATAGTAACGTTCGCTCTCACAGAACAACCGCCAAAGAAGGACCGACAGCCGCAGGGCGAGCGCGGCGATGCCGGCTCGAAAGACTGGGAGGAGCTCCGACGGAAGCGGGGCATGCCCACCGAAGGCCTAAACACATTCCGGGTGCGGAACCAGTGAGGAGGCCGTCCTCCTCCTCCTCCTCCGCATCCTCCACAACCAGTGATGTCAGCCGCACACGCGCGACGACGACGGGTAGGCATCACGGTTTACGCGCGGCGGCGGCGGCGGGGAGAGCAGAGCGAGGGGGGATAGAACGAGGAGGAGATGAAGAGATGAAAGACGCTTTCGATTCGTTCGTCACACATCCATGGACCGAGGCCGACTGGTGCGCTTTTTCTCGAATAAGTGGACCGTCCACGGGGGCGGGGGTGGGTGGGGGTAGCGGCGGCTGCTATAGGTGAGGCAGAGCAGAGGCGGGTGTATATTATATATATGGGGTGGTGGGGGGGCAGGGCTGGCCGGTTCGGCCCTGGGTTGTGATGGAATCTACCGGGGTACTCTCCAGCGGGGCGCAGGATCGGGGTTTGGGGTTTGGGAATGCATCGCTCATGATATAGCGGGTCTATGTCTGTGCGTTTTTCTTTTTTGTCCTCTCTGATTGTTTTTGTTTTTGTTTTTGTTTGTTTACGGGGGATGCGGCGTTGCGTGATATCGATCGATTTTTTGTCCACGTGGACGGTGGTGGGGTTGTGATGGTCAAGGCAGTGGTGGTGGTGGTGAAAGTGGTGGTGGTGGTGGCCTGTGTGGGTGGATGGTGATTTGTATATATGAATTTTAGGGACCGTACCTGCACCGCATCTGCACCTCTATCTATCAACGGGAAAGGAGTGACCGGAGGAGGAGAACGAGGAGGAGGAGGCACAGACGCTCAGGCTCAGCGGAAGCAAGGAATATAGTATAGTTACTCCCATCCATCCCATCCCATCCCATCCATCCATCCATCCCATGATCCCACGAGACCGACCAGGTTATTATGTAGGTACATATCTGATCTCGTCCCGAGGTTCCCAGGGGCATTTCGCCCATCGCCCATCGCCAATTATTCGTAGTTAGTGGGGGGTCTCGGGCGGCGGTGAGGTCATGGGGCATGCCGTCTCCATCTGCAGAATACATATTACATTCAAACGGAAAATATAACATCGGTATCGGCAGAATCGGTAGTTACTATACCTAGTTGCGTGTGATACTTAAATCCTCACATCAACCGGCGGCGGCGGCGGCGGCCGGCCGATTGCGTAGCTTCCCGTCCAGAACCCAGGGTGTGCACTGTGTGCCGTGCCGCCCCGCGCCGTCTCGGCCTCCGCTCGAACTGTCACTGCGCCGGACACGAGAATGTGGGGGCGGGGGCGCGAGGGCGGGGCGGCCGCACGTGTGAGGTGAGGTGAGGTGGTTTCTGAGCACGTTTGTGACAATGTGACGTGAGAGAGAGGGTGGACCTCCGAGGCCCTGAGTCTTCCAGCGACCCTGGAGAGTATCTAGAAGAGACCGAGAGACCCAAACCCGGGCTAGGAACAAAAACGTGATGAATTCGAAGAGAGTTCTATGATACTGACGATGCTGACGATGACGATGACGAAAAGAAACCCAGAAGAGCCGGACGAACAGAAACTGCGAAGTAGTGACAGAAGAAATATTTAAACGTTGAACGTTGAACGAGAACGACAGCATCGGCTTCCCTCAGGAACACTTGGTCTCAACTCTCGCCAGGTTCCGACAAGGTCTCACTCCCCCTACCAACAGTTGGTCCCACCCACTGCAGGTCCCGGCTCCCGACTCCCGACAAGGTTTCGCGTCTTCGGCGGGAGCCGATGACGCCAAGCGCCCTCTGCCTCCGCTCCTCTCAGTAGTTAGACTCACAGTCTCTACTCCGCTCGTCCCGCCGCCGCTTTGGGACCGCAGGCTGCGGCGGACACCGGCACCAGCACGAGGATGGCGCGCGGGGCGCTGGGGCGGCCCGAGGTGTGAGGTGAAGTGAGGTGGTTTCTGAGCACGTTTGCGAACTTCGAAGCGAGAGCGAGGGTGGACCTCCGAGTCTCCAAGTCTCCGGCCGGGGCCCGGCCCTGTAGATACTATAGATAGTATAGATACTATAGTTGCTATGGATGCGATAGATGCTATAGATCACATGCACTTCATAATCCATGGGTACTTATGAGTCTACGGAATGGTTTGTCGGTCGGATATTTCACAGCAGAATGGATTATGGGACGGACGGACATGGGACGGACGGACATGGGACGGGCATCTCGGGCGGTCGGTCGGGCGTGGTCAGCGAGAGTGAGAGTGAGAGTGTGAGTGACAAATATATGCCGGTATCCAGCGGAAGCAGGCAGCAGGCAGGAAGCAATGATTTCGAATGCTACGAGCGAGCAAGAGGAAGAGCTCTACCGTACTCCAGCTTCCAGGATAGGTATCACGTATTCACGGAAATGCGGCAGCTTACGCAGATATGCTGAAACAACCTCGAAACTAGAAGGGAAGGGTCCAAGGGAAGGAAAGGGAGGATCTGAAGATGTCGAGCAGAGCACGTTGAAAATTTCCACGGACCGATTCCGACGGTATCGGATAAACACGAATATGGTAGTTATTGCGATAAGTACCACGCCGCCGAAGCCGACAGTAGTTCCAGACTCTAGGGAAACAGGACCGAATACCGGTGCCGGTATGGAGGTGAAGGTGAAGAGGGCGGTGTGATATATGTCTGTTACCTAGGTAGAGCGTCCCTTCTCCTATCTTCACAAGAGTACCCGGTCATTCGACGGAAAGCTAATATCAACATTCCGTTTCAACTTCCAGAGGAGTGACATCCCGTGATTCCGTGAAGCTGCCAACCGCAACCGAAATCCACCATAGCCACCAAGGGATATGTGAGAGATAAGTACTTGACTTCCCAGCAATCGGCCGGCCGGCAGGTAGGCAGACAGGCAGAACGCTCGCGTGCGCATCTGGCGCCACGTTTCGCAATCTGCCGAAGCGGGCCGGGATGTTCCTTACTTTCGGCACTCGCACGTGGTATGTAGCGGGGGATGCGGTAGTGTGATAACGTATGCAGCATGGATCGACCGAGCGGCCACTTTTTCGCGTCCGTCGCCGATCCGCCGCGTGCGCAAGATAGCTATGAGATTCCCCATGACGAGGGGTGTGCGGGCGGCGACCGGAGCCTATGGAGGGACGGCCACTCCTAAGCAACTGGCATCGTCATGAATACCGAATGAAACGCGCTACGAGTGATGGCTTGTGAAGCGGCGAAGCCGGTAGTGCTGTAGTGAAGCTGGCAGTTCTCATAGGTTCCTCGTTACGATCGTCTCTACTTAGTCTTTGCACTTGCAATCGTCCAAGATACACAGTACACTATAGCCGAAGTGGAAATGAAAGTGGAAATGCCTTCATGTATCGTCAGGTTCGTACGTGCGTGCTCTGGAATGGGTACGGATCGGATGGCCCATTGGAAGCACTCAGGGTTGGCAAAGTGCCGAATCATCGCCGGAACTAGACTGACCACATGGGACCTACCCGTTGGGCGTGAAGGAAAGCTCGGCCCGGACGATGTGAAAGTCCCGTGCAATATGATTTCATTACTGTACATACTTGTATAATTCCGCATCCACTATCACGCATCGATCCACCCAATACAAAAACCGGCCCACTTCGCAAGAAAAAAACGATAAACATGAGGCACAAAGCAATGGAAATTTAGCTCATTCCATTCTTCGTCATCCCACTTTGTTTGAGTGGACCCGAGCCTCGGATGGTCCTCCAAGAGTCAAGACTAACAGGCTTCAGTGAAACGTTTCCACCATTGAGCATTGAGCATCCGATGTAGCTCCGCGTCGAGCACGGCTAGATTGTACCGGCAGTTGGCATTGCTACCTCCATAGCGGTCCCACACTGTTTCGAACTGCCCGAACTGCTCGGCGGGAATAGGAGTTTGACTGCACTCCCGAAGGGTTCGTTTTTGGCTCGTTCGTAGTACACATAGCGAATGGGACAATGTGCATAACTTCGGGTGCGAGGCCTTCGGTGTATGTCGCGCCAGTGAGGATGTATGTTGCGCCGGTGAAGATGTGTTAAAAATCACCACGAGGCTAATTTCGCCGATCGACACCGTTCTGTCAGCGTCCGGGGGCTCGAGGGAGTCGAGACACCGGATGACGCGTTGATAACTGAGATAACATCCCGGATGTAGACGCCATGCGGGAAACGGTCGTATTCGCGAAAATCGAACCGTATTCGGTGGTTGCCTCGTGACCGAAAAAGGCACTGTTAGCTTTAACCGCGAGCAGAAAGTTCCGACGCTGTATGGATTGTTTGTGTAGCAGGGTATGCTTCATCTTGGTTGGCGTCCTCGTAGTTCCCTGCAACGACGGAAAGAAGTCCATGCTCCGAGCCCGGATTGCTATCGTACGGTAATAGCGAGGCCACAGCATGTTGACTGTACTTTCAACATCTGAGCCACGGATAGGAACTGGGGCGGGAAAATCAACGTTCTCCGGCGTGATGATGGACTGTGACGGGCTGCGATGAATAGCAATCGATTAGGGACTAGGGCTAGAAGACTGACGTTCTTCGATGTTGCGATGGACTGCGATGGTTGGCGATGGTGGGTTGGACCGATGACGGGGAGGGAAGACCCGGCGGCCGCGACGCGTTGTGATGGCCGATTACGCGAGACCCTGGCATAGGCCACATGGGCGTCCTGGCGCCCCACCACTAGTCGTGTCGGGAACGAATGACGTTCCTGGTGGTGGCAGGGGTTTCCCCGACAACTTACACACTGCGCACAGTGTTCGACATTTCTACCCGTACGGCCAGGCGATGGTACTGAGGTTCGGCATCACCGTGGAAAGCCGAAGCAACCCGAGCGCCCGATGCACCCGTTCCTCGATAGCCCTATTACTCCCCACCCGCAATACCACGGAAAACAAGAATGCCCGTCGCATCCGCCATCCCAGCGGACCTGACTCTCTCCGAGAGATCCGCCTTCTTCTCCGGAGCGGCAAGTACCCCCTCCACGTACCTTCACCGCTAACTAACGGGCCGCTCTACAGACCGGCCTCCTCATCCCGCCCGTCTCACCGAGCGCCTGCCACCGCGGCAGTCGTGAATCCTCCCGCAGCTCTCGCGGCGGTGGCCACATCCTCCGCAACCCCGCCTTTCTCTCCGCGATTCTGGACGAGACCACGCTCACGAATATCCTCCGCTTCAATACCTCGGCGATTCACCTGCTGGGACGAAAGGATGTGACGCAAAGGCTCCGCGCACTCGAGAGAGATCCCGAGTATGTCCTCGTGTACCTGCGGGATCGAGATGTCGTGAGGGTGCTGTCGGAGTTCTGGCGGAGCTGGAGGGACGCAGAGATGAGGCGTGCGCCGGGGGAGGTTTTGGTGGAGGAGGCGGGAGAGGATGCGGTGGAGGAGAAGGAGCTGGAACTGAGGGATGTGGGTGGCTTGATTGGCATGCCTGAGCGCGAGGATGAACTGCAGGCGCAGCTGAGAGCTGCTAGGCTGTATGAGCTCGATGCTGTGAGTACGCTCGTGGGGAAGGGATGGGTACGGACGCTGTTGGGCTGCTGGAGTCGGCGGTGAGTGGATCTCTTTGTGCCGCTCTGGGGAAGTGATTGCCGTGAGCTTCCTACGGGAGAGGAGCCTTGCGGGTTTTCATTGGTGCTGTCATTGGTTCTGTCATTGGTTTGTCGATTGGCGCATTGGACGGGAATCGAAGGGATGCTGGCATCTCGCTCGCGCGAATATAGATTGTTCGCATTTGCTGGAGAAGTTAGCGGAGGCTTATCGCTCTCCACTCCCCTGATCAGTCGACGAGGGTGATTACCAGAGACGCTATAATGCGACGGACGACAATCTCCTGGCCGGCCACCGCTCCTTTCCCATCTTTGAGTGGTAAACGGTGGTGTACACCGATGGGAGGCGCTCATAGATGTAGTAGGTGTCGACGAATCTACATGTTAATTCTGTACGTTGGCCCTAGATACACATCCTTCCACCGTGCGTTTACTGCAACCAAGGCCTCTCAACTGATTGCAACTATGCACTATATGACGCTTAGGTTAGCCCTCATCGAGAGATAGATGCTGGTGAGATTGTGCCTGCGGTTTGTAAAGGCCTATTTTTTATACCGGTTCAATGGCAGACAATGACGGGGACTGGGGAAGGTGTGGTGAATCCTCTTGCTCCGTCGTTGGATACATGATCGGTTGTTGGCGTAGAATTCTTCGATGACATGAACACGTGGATTTTGTACGATTATCGACTGGAAAAAATGCTCGGGTGCTCAAACTCAAAAGAAGCTGTGACGGATCTGCTCCGGCGGAATTGAGTTCAGCCCGGAAAATCTTAAATTTCGGTGAAGGATTTCTCCATGTCTACCGAAATTTACTGCTCTACTTCACTAACCACAATCTTCTTTTCCGGATCCATGGGGCGCCGATCGAGAGCCACGCAGCAGCGTTTGAATAGCCTTGCCCGCCGGTCGTCATGTGATATTTTACCCCAAGTTTCATCGTGCAATGAATTGCGTCGAGTATTACTGGGGATCATGTGAGCGCTATGCAAGAAAAAACTGTACATGTACTCTAGCTAGACCGTATGATGTTTTATCTGAAGACTGAAGCACTAAAGTCTACGCCGGACACATTGTTTGGTAAGTACATCAGATGTCAGCAAAATAGCCTCGCGTTTCTACTAGCCATCGGGGCTTTTTTTGTTTCATGATCATAGCATTCGACCTTATCAGATCATGGCTGTACAAAAATCCGGTTCCATCCCACTGCCTCCGACCGCAGGCCGCGAGCTCGATGTGGGTTTCCTTTTGCTCTCCGCCCAGCCCATCTGCACATAGAGAGACAGAAAGAAAGAAGAAAAATAAGATGACAAAGTGAAAAAGGAAAGCACGCGTGACATGTCCATCAGTCTTTTCAAAACCCCACATCAAAGCTCCCTTCTCCAACCAACTCCTCCAACCAACTCCTCCAGCCAGTCTAACGCCTCATCTCTTCCCCCGCATACCGGGATCTCCGGCCGTCCAGCCCGTACCCTTTCCTCCGCTCTAGCTCTCACCGCGTGCCAGTCTATTACTCTGCCCGAGGTCGGGGTTGGGGTTGGTGTGTCTGTGGCCGGAGGGGCAAAGTTTGGGTGGGTTGGGAGGAAAAGAGGTTCCCCTGCCTGCCCCTTCTCGTCTGATGCAATTTCTCCAGCCATCGGGGCGTACCTTGAGGAAGACGGCCAGTGACGGAGCGACGCCTGTTGATGTGCGTTCGCAGAGACAGGCCAGTCACGTGAGAAACGCACACTCGAACTAGGGCATTGGGAGAACTGTGGGTCTGCGTGGTGCCGTATCATGTTGTGTCTGTCGCTGTGCCGTGGCTGGACCCGCTCGTTGTGCCCGCTGCCAGTACATTCTTTACTTGCTTGCTTTCTCCGAGCACCATCACTCGGTAAACTAGCGATTGACTTGGGCTAGGAGCACATCGACATCAAATCAATCAACCCCTCCACTCCTCCTCAGCTTTACCACCCCTCCTCAGCTTTTCCATCACACCGCCTACACCCAGTTTCCAGCACGCTGTTACCCAAAGCAGCAGTAAATTATTATGGCGAACAAGGAGCATGATGTCGACGCTGGTATATACCCCCATCTATCCTCTTCTGCTCGCTCCCCGGCAGTAAGCTGACAGTATCCCACAACCAGGGTGCACCTCCAGGTGGTCCTTGAGTTTCACTCGCTCCTGCCCGAGTTCCCCCATCTCCCGCCGAAATACGATCTTTTCACGCCCCGTCACACCCCTCGCCCGTCCGGCCACGGCCTTCTCACGCCCGATCACAACCCTCTTCCGCCAGACCACTTCCTCTTTCAGGCAATCTACCCTGTTCGGAGACGACCTGGCCACACCCTCTTCCCGGCCATTGACCCCGTTTGGAGACGGCCCGGCCACGCCCTCTTCCAGGCCATTGACCCCGCTTCGAGAAGACCCGGCCACACCCTCTTCCAGGCCATTGACCCCGTTTGGAGACGACCCGCCCACCGTCACCCCTCAACGAACCTCCAGCCTCCGTATCGTCCGCCAACCTCTCCCCGTCCTGCGCAGGACCCAGTCAGCACCGACGGAGAGTTCCCGAAAGGGCGCACAGGCGAGGATCACAAAGCAAGAGAGGGCGTCTGAAAAGGCTCGGTTCCTTCTGGCAGCCGCCGAGCTCGACATGGAGTTCGACTCGGAGGATGAGTCTGAAATCGACGATACCTGGGACTTCAAGTGCATCGGCCTCGATCATCACGCAATGGCGCCCGAGGAGTGGATAGGGATGCCGTATAACAGGGACGAAACTTGAAGGATTGATGCGGTGGAGGGACGGGTCAGGATTTCTTTTCTTTTCCGCGCAAACTGCTGTACGCGTTTCCTCCTTCGGTCATGAAACTTCTTCTTCTACTACTACTACTGCTACTACTGCTACTACTCCTACTACTCCTACTACTTCTATTACTTCTACTGCTTCTACTCCTTCTACCCCTTCTACCCCTTCTACTACTACCACTACTTCTACTACTTCTACTACTACTGTTCTTATTCTCGTGTTGTTTTATCGGCGTTCTTCGCTGTATTGATTGGTTCTTTACTGTATTGATTGGTTCTTTGCTTATTGATTGGTAAATATTGCCCGTGATCGGTGTTTCGGTTTTGGGTTGCGTTTATACTGTGCCGGCAGTAGGTACTAGGGGAGATACACATTGTTTATAGAGAATCGCCGCCACAAGTTTCTGCCTGGCTGCTTTTTTCTTCTTTCTTCTTGTTTTTTCCACCGTGTAGCTACTTCTTAGATAACATGTAATGAAAGAATGCACGACATCGGCGGTTGACATTTGTCTTCCAGCCTACACGCAAACACGAGTATCTCCAGCCTCTGGCATCTTGACACCAAGTCTGAGGTCTCCCGTCTTCAACGCTCACTCGTCCTTTTTATCATCTATGTTAACTTTGAGGCACTGCAAGTTTCTGAACCCCTCGATTCAACGCGGTAAGGGCTTCAGCCATTCCATGCACAAAGCATTGTATCTCGTTCTCGATGTCGTTCTTCCTGCACGGAGGGGTACACCGTCGATGGTACGACGATGGGCTTCTCGTTGAAGGCTCATCACCATCAGAGGGTTCGTCGTCTGAGGGGTCACCTCCAGGATTAGGGTTAGGGTTAGAGACTTGCACCGGCCAGTTGTAACCGACCGATTAACATTCGCACTGCAAATAACCTGACAATGGGGGATGGAGAGTCGAGGGTAGTTTACGTTTTCCAGAATCTCAGAGCCCGTGAACCGCGGCTGCGGAAGTCACCACATCCACCAGTATCCAGATCCAGTTTGTCGGAAATTGGAATGTTGCTCTTCGAAAAACTGCTTCATTCGTCAGTTCAGTTCTGAATTTTGCGAGTTCAGTCGAGTGATGGCTCCAAGATTCTCTACATAGAACTTGGTACTCCCTTCCACTTACTGACTCCAACTTTCGGGAGTCGGAGACTCGTTATCGATTGCAGCGGTGTCATCAGAACCGCATACTCTTCTTCCGCTTCCTTCTTCTGTTGACATTCATGTGTCACGTGATACGCTTGTTGCTAGTTATTCAGTTTGACTAGTTCTAACTGGATAATCGAACCGTTTTAGTATAGTTCTAATAAATATGCGAACGTATATGCACTCTGTCAGCAGGTCTGTCCATGTGGCCATTGCGTCCTTCCCTTCCCTTCTGCAGGCGTTTCGACTGATGCTCCTTCGAGGTGCGTTGAGAATACAGCCAGACTCCCAGCCAACAGATAGCTTCCTTATCGAAATGGATCTTCAGTCTCTCACAGGGATCATGGGATGGCTCCCAACTTCCCATAGTTGGGTACCAAACAGGATCGCTTCGGTTCTGCCATGATTGAATAGGGTTCCGTCGTTGGATACCCAAGAATGCCCCCACCGTCTGCCCAAGTTTCTTCGCTTCTCTGCTACCAGTGAGATATTTGATGTCTGCTCGGCAGATCCATAGTTTACTTCCATCACGCAGCAGATTAACGTACATGACAGTTTCGGACGATTATCCAGCGAGTCGAGTCCCGATACCGGGTCAGCGAAATCACAGTCTGTCACTCGGATGCTGACCTTTGAAACACCATCAGCGGTTGTGTCTGCACACAACCCACCACAGCGGCGGATCTCGCGCTTTTAAGTTCGAAGTAGTTCTACCAGCGCATCCCTCACATCCCCCATGCCTCGAAAACAGTGACGAGCACGCGAGCGACACCCGTGCGCCGTTGGTGCGTAGACTCGCCACAACTGTGACCAGTCAACAAGTAGTATTCATTGTTCTATTCCAGGCGGACTTCTGTACGTAGCAATAATCTAGGTACTCTATGCACGATGGCGACGGCAATGGACTGCTCGATCTCGACACTCGAAAAAACCGGGGGGCGGCAGAGGTTGGGCAAGCCGCAGGACCGTAATACTGCCATCTCCGACTCTCCAACTCCTCGAGAGACAAACAAACAGAACAGAACAGACGCTAGAGAAGTAGAACAGGTGGTCCCGCCTCCCACGGTGACGGGTGATCGATCATCGGACAGCCGCTCCTTATACACACCGTACACCGGCGCCGGGCGCCCGCGATCTTCACACACTGGCGACTATGTGTATGCCAGCCAGTATATATCTTACATACATACATGCCTACACCGTATAGTAGACATGCCCTGGCATGGCCTAGTGTGTATGACGTGCCTAAACAGGTATCAACACGAAACATTGCACACAGCATAGCTTGCGGAAGACATCTGCTCGCTAACTAATGCAGCCTACATAGAGTATTTGGATATTGTATCTGGCTGGAAGACGCGGCCAGAAATAAGGATTGAGCACGGACATTTACTTTCGATGGCAACGGGACCGTGACGTGAACCTTCCCTGCCCTGTGGGATACATAGAGTAGATACATGCGTTTCCCAGATCGAAATCTACCCCCTCTTCTCCACCTCTTACGGCTAACCGGCGGCACTACGGCCTCCTCCTGCAATTTGACTCCCACTCTCACTGCCACTCTCAACTCGGATAACCGGCTTGGCGTCACCGGTGAGCGCCGAAGGAGCGGGACTCTGCCGGGACCTGAGTGGGACCAACTGATGGAGGAGCGAGACTTTGTCGGGACCTGGTGAGACCAGCTGTCTTGCCCCTCTTGGGGGTGACGCTAAGGGTTTCTGATGGGAAACCCGATGCGGTCGTCAAACGTTGCATTGTTTTTGCTGAGACTATGCATTTCTGTCGTCCTTGCTCGTCTTGTTTTCTTTTCATCATCAGCGCCATCATCGCCACCATCACCATCGACCGAGAACTTTAGTCCAATTGATCCCATTTTTGTTCCTCACCCTCACCCTCACCCTCACCCGTTTTTGGGTCTCTCAAAGGTACATACACAGCAGCTTTCTCTGGGGCCCGGGCACCTACTCTACCATGGCATGGGATCGGCCGCAGAGTACCTGTATAGGTATCGACATAGCAGTACAGTAGGGGGGGATTTCAGCCGGGAAACAACGGTGGGTCCGTATCAATTTCGATTTCGATTTGACGACTAACTAGAGTTTACTATATAGTACTCTGAGTCTAGAGCAGTGCGAAGGACTTCACCCGGATGCGAGTGCTCGAGACTCAAGAGTCAACCGGAGTTTTTGTATCACCGACGGCCGGATGTCACATCCTTCGGCACGGCGGTTTCGTTTTCTCGGCTGGTTGTGGTAAGGGCGGGGCGGAGGAGGAGGTTGGTTCTGGTGGTCGTGGTGGTCGTGCTGGTGGTCGTGGTGGTCGTGCTGGTGGTCGTGGTGGTCGTGCTGGTGGCGGTGGGTGGCGGTGGTGGTGGTGGATGCTCGCGACGCGTCGGCATGGCATGGCGGGGAACCCTGCATTCTGGGCAGTGGAATCTGCGCAAATGCCGTTTCAGGCGACTGCACGCGCAACGAAACGCAACGGTACCGACAAACTGCTGAAAGTAGAGTACTATCAAGGGATATCTACTCTTCTCCATGTGATCCTACAGACGGTGCCGACCATTGCATTGCACCAAGCTTTACTAGTGGAGTAATGGCCAACAAGCGAAAAACACCAGTGATGGAAGCGACGCGCCGGACGACGAGGAGGCGGAGGAGAAAGTTTGTGGGGCCGGCATGCGGACGCCGGACGGGCGCGCGTCATGCTGCACAGCAGTGCAGGCTGGTGGAATGAAAGGGGCTCCAAAAAAAGAACAAACAGTGTTACAGTGCAGCAAGGAGTCATGTGCATTGTGGGCTGGGGGCCCGGGGAAGGAGGGGGGCCGCGACCAGACTCGCCATCGAGCGATCACATCTCCAAAGCCGGGTCCGGGTTCGCTCGTTCGTTCAGTATCATATGCCCATGCAGACTCTGCGCAGCTCAAAGTCATCCTCATCCTCTGGGTCTGGGACTCTGGGGGCTGGGTGCGTAGCGGATTTTTGTTTGGCTGGGATAGTCAACTATGGGGACTTCGCTTCAGCCTTGGTTAGGTATGATGAACTGCTGGGGTCCGACCCGACCCTGTACCGCGCAGCATGGAGTGGAGCATGGAGGTGTGCAGCCGAGGATACGAAATCATCCTAACGAACAGTTGGGTTGGGTAGTTGGGTAGCTCGGCCGCCTGCAGACACACCCACCAACGATGGATGGATGGACGGACGGTTGCGCTTTCTGCCCTCTCCTCCCCTGCCCGCGACGGACGGGTGAGTGGGTGGGTGTGCCATAAAACAAAGGAGCTGGGTCACTGGGTGGGATGGGGATGGGGGATGTAGTATATAGTATAGCTCGCATTTCCCGACACCCTCGATCGTCCCTGCTACTCCTCCTCCCTCCTCTTCCTCCTTCTCCACCTTCCCTCATCAGCATCAGCATCACCGTCGCTGGAGAAAGACTCCTACTCTTCTTCTCCGCCTGCCGCGTTCCCACAACCACCACCACCGACCCCGTCATGTCTCAACCGCAAGAGGTCATGGCTGTCCAGCCCACCCCCGCCGTATGTGACATGTTCCCCGCTGTTCTCTCCGCACTCCCTCGCCTCCCCTCGCGTCTTGCCTCTCGCCCCTTCCCTCTGCCCTAAATGGAGATCGTCGCTGACGTGCATGTATGCGCACCCACAGGAAAAGAAGAATGAGAACGCCGAAAAAGCTAAGGCTTTTGCCGAGAAGCATGGCCTCGCGGATAAACTGTATGTTTCCCTCTGCCCTTTTCCATCCACCACCTCCACCACCTACCACCATCTACCACCACCTACCACCACCCCAGGGCCAGAGCCAAGGGTTAACGGAACGGGTGCTACACAGCAAGAAGTTCGTGAAGAAGAAGCTCGGAATCGCTGCCCATTAGGAGAATAGGAGGGCACGGAGAAGAGGATTTCGTTTGGTTCTTTGGTTCGGTTCGTTCGGTTCGTTTGGGTTGCTTTTTTCTTTTTGACGCGGTTATCATTATGGCTGCGCGGATATCACGGGCATTTTGACTGGGGGTTTGCTTCACGAAGGGGTGTCTGGATTTGGGATTTACATGTAATATTTATCTTGTCGCAGGATGACGGTACGAAGGAAGGAAGGAAGGAAGGAAGCGCACGGCTCCGATGAGAGTGGGAGAATAATGAAAGCTGTGTGGTTATTCCTTATCCATCCCTGGGAAGTCGCTGGAGGCTGGAGCAACACCAAGAATGCAAGAATACAGAATGCAGAAATATCATGTCATGTCACGACGTCGCTCTAGGCTCCAGCGGAGTTCCGGTTGTCAAAGTCCATTGTCTATGTCGTCCATGTCGTATCGTCCCGCAGGCTGCAGCCACGGACGTCGGAACATGACTGACAGCGCCGATCCGAGCCTGAGACTCTGCTGAATACTCTAGGTAATGCACAGCACCACAGTCTTGTCTCGTCTCGTCTCGTCGCACTTCCGGCGATCCGTCTCGTATCGTCCGCGTCAATCCGTCTCGTATCGTCCGCGTCAATCCGTCTCGTATCGTCCGCGTCAATCCGTCTCGTATCGTCCGCGTCAATACCTTCAGACATACTGTCGGCTTCGGAGGCAGAGGCGCCTCTGTGTTGCGGAGAGCGGGGAGGGATGAGCGGCGGTATGGTGGGACCAAGTGTCATGGCGGGTAGACCCGATGCGGTCGCTAAACGTTGAAATGTTCTCTGTTGCTGCTTTTCTGTTCGTATAGTACTATTCGGTCGCACATCAGCCATTTTTTATCAACGCCGCAGACAGTTGTTATCTCTTGAAGTTTACAGGCTTGAAGTTTACAGGCCTGCTTTTCTTTCTTGTTGCTTTTTTACGCAATTGAATCGGTTCATCAGTCGTCCATACCCGCCGAGGGTCCCTCACCATCAGACATCTTCGCCTTAAGCTTCAAGCCGTGTGAACCGACGCGACGACACGACCGACCGGAACATCCGCATTTTTGCATTTATGCACTGCACTGCCCCGTTCCCTGCCGCGTTTCCGTTTCCGTTCCGTCGGTTCCGTTCCGTTTGCGTCGTCGGTCGCAGCAGCACACGAAGTTCGCCGACCGATGCGCGATGGTTCGATGGTGAAATAAATGCATCCCATGATTCGATGCGTACGTCGGAAGGCTGTGTCCGACCGGCAGCGGCAGCAGCAGCAGCAGCTTATCGAGCACAAACTATGCGTCCTAACTAGCGTCCAGGATAGCGGGTCTCGACCGCCCCCCCCCCCCCCCCCCCCCCCTCCACCATCTGGCGCCGCGCCCATCCCCGCCGCGCTATCCCCGCCTTCTTCTCCCCCAGAGTCCAACGCCAGAGTCTGGAGTCCCAGCCCTGCCTTCTCCAGAGTCCATCCCCGCCTTCTTCCCCAGAGTCCAGACTTTAGAGTCCCATCCAATCCCATCCCATCCCATCTCAGCCCAGCCCAGCGTTCTCCAGAGTCCAGAGTCCGGAGTCCCATCCCGTCGCACTGGTAGTTATGTGTTGCCGCTAGTTAGAGCACTCCGCCTACGTACTGACATTGGAATTACTTGCGACGGTGATCCCCCCCCCCCTCTCATGTAGTCTGACAACTGACACACTGTGGATGGTCATTAGTCTCCAGTGGCTTGTATGTACCTATCAGCCAGCTCTCGCTCGACAAATCAACAGGGAGCCGGCCGCTGGAAACGCATGCAGGGGGTGCTGGTACATATCGCCTCGCCATCGCGCCGTCTTTGTGAGGAGAAGAAGAGACTATTCGCTAATCCAAAACACGCGCGGAAGTCACCAATTACCAACCACGCCAGATTTCTCAGCTGTGGATGTAGAAGTCACAAAGAAAAGAACCATCCTGATCGCGGACGGTCAGGAAATGTAGATGCTCTAATCGCGTGAATTGTAGTCGACTCAGAGTCCTAATCGGTTGTCTTGAGGGGGGTGGGGATGCGTGCCAAGAGGGAAGAAAAGTCAAAGAGAAACTCGCAGGCATGTTCAGACTTCACCGCCCCGCTCTTTGGTAGGTGTCCAGGTAGATATGTAAGATCACTACATAAGCCAGACAGTTCTCCATGCAAACCCGGTGACCAGGACACGGGGCATGCCTTTTTTTTGCAGAGTATATGAATACTGGCATCAGGCATCTTTCTAGTTTCCACACGACGCGAAACCGACCGGGCATCGTAGACTTGAGTTAAGTTGAGTTGAGAGCCAAAACGCCGCGCATTGACCCTCATTATCGAACGTCAAAATTCCCCGTCGCTCGTCCCCGTCCGTCCCCGTCCCGTGAAATCTGCACTATGCATCCATCGACAAGTTATTTCGCCAGGCGAAATTGTACACTCATCCAAAACGCGTACATAGAGTACATATGATACGAGATGGGCAGGTGGCTGGTCCTGTCCTGTCGCGTTCTGCAGCAACTGCCGACATGAACGAATAATGGCTGACATGAATAAATAACGGCTGATGTGAACGAGTAACGGCCGCCTCTGGGCTCTGTAGGTATTGGTTATGTAACCACTCGGTGAGCCGAAAAAAAAACCGGTGGAGAGATACGGGAACGCTGGATTCCGATACCCAGCCACAGCAGCCACATCAGTCATCAAGCACGGCTGAAGACAGCCTGCCCAGCGAGCCGAAAACCGGTGTAGGTAGAGTAGGTACTCGTGCACGCTGAATTCCGTTTCCCAGCGACATCATCCAAAGGCCCAGCACGGCTAACAACACCCCCCAGTCACCAGCGACCACCCACCCATCCATCCCGCCCACCCATCCCATCCGGCGCCTACCGACGAAGGCGGTTTCTCGGGACCGCACAAGAGTCAAGACCGGCTTCTGCAATCCAAGACCGAAATTCGAATCGACGCCACCGACGCAGTGTCTTAAGTCGGTTCGCCGTCGATACGAGTACGGAATTGCAACTTCGCTCTCCTGGGCAATTCCCATCCATCCCGGCAAAGCTGTGGCGCCAGCGTAGGGGCGATCCCATAACGGTACAGGAGCCAAGTGGATTAGCGCGCTGTGGGGAAGAGTAGCGAAGGATTCGGTCGGCCGGTTACAAGCTGGAGCCGGGGTAAAGGCAGGGATCTGTAGTTAGTTGTGGTTAAGAGCTGGTGGGAGAGACATGAGCGTAGATACTCTAAACCCTTCGAGTTTGGGCTGGGCTTTCCTGGGTAAAGGGGGCTGGTGCTGGTGATGGTGAGGAGTTGTAAACGAGGCTCGTCTACCGGCGTAGGGGGATCGTGGACGCGGGCTCTGTGTGTCGCCCTAAAACTTCATCCCTAGGCCTGGGAGGTAGTGTTCGCTGGCGAGGGTATCGTCGTCAGCGGGAGGATCGTTCTGATCGTTGTGATCACAGGCAAGAATGTAGAGTAAGTTGAGGATTTACCCCGAGTGCATGCATGCAGCATGTAGATATTGGCCACATCACCAAGGTCTCCTCCTGTTCCCTCACCCTTCACCTGCCCATCTATCCAGCTCCCTGCCGGCGCAGGCATGACGGCCGCCTTTAATTAACCATTCTTCCCGCTGAGGATTGGCGCCCCCTCTGCACATCCACATGTCGGTAGCGACGTGCATTGCGAACCCTTTTCTTCAGCTGCACCCTCATATTTAATACCGACCAGCCACAGGAGGTGCAGTCAGTCCGTACGCTCCGTCCTGTTCCCGTTCCCCCATCGCCCTCTCTCCCCCCTAGAGCACCTACTCGGTGCCCCACCCACCAAGCCACCAAGCGCAAGCCACCAAGCGCAAGCCACCAAAGCACGATCGATGTCCGCCCAATCGTCAAGCCATCAGTGCTCGCAGCGCTGCCCGGACAACTGCGTGTCGCCCGCGATAACCCAGTCCTCAACGAACAGCAACACCACAGAGTCCAGCTCGAGCATGGTCGGCGAGACCGAGTCGATAGATTTCGATTCCGTAAGCCCCCCGCTATCCATCGATCCACTCGCGCGCGCGGCGCGCCCGAGGCCACACTCTTGTCGATCCGATCCTGCCATGCCCGGAATCCGGATGACGGATTCTGCCAGTACGTGTGCAGCAGTGGCTAACGCGACGCGTTGCGGGGAATAGATCCAACTACCGCCGGAAGAACCGCAGACCAAGCGCCCGCTGGGAAAACGAATGTCCGTGTCGACCCCCTTTCTTAGACCGACTGACGCTGTGCTGTGTTGACATACGATTTCCTGCGTGCACAGTGTGCGGTGGCTCAAATATGGGCCCGTCGACTGAATCAGCACCGACACGTGGGGGGGGGGGGGGGGGGGGCTCTCGTATACGGCAGCGAAAGTGATGGGCACGATATGTAGAACGACGGGATCAGCGTCTTGTTGCAGGCGAGCGGAGGAGATCGGAGGGTGGGATGACAGCGGTATGGGCGAAAGGATGGGAGAGATGGACAGATGGGGAGTACCAGGGTTCGACTGTATGAGAGTCCCCGGGGTAACCTTGCTCGCCAGGGTGTTTTTTTGTGCTGTAAGGCGTCGGTTTGAATTTATTTTGATTTGGATTCTGTCCGTGGCGGTGGTACTCTATGTAGGATATCGAATGGCTTACCACGCCATGCTTGTAATATGCATGGAAGACGCCCGTGTTAGACGCAGCGTAGTGGGATTATGGTTACGACCGATTAGCACTGCATAGTAGCATACTGCTCTGATTACGGATACGACCGATTTGCACTGCATAGTAGCATATATACGATTAGCACCGCATGGTAGCATACTGCTCTGATTATGGGTATGACGGATTAGCACTGCATGGTAGCATACCGCTCTCCTCGAGCTTGTGTGTCGCGTCGAACGGACCGGACAAGGCTTTGGGACCGTCAGGGTGGTAAACATTCAAAGAAAACGGCGGTCCTAGTCACAGATCCCCACCACGGTGGCTTCCGGAACCGTGTCCACGAACAAACCTCACTTCATTCAAAATTCCGCACACACTAGCGACTGCCCTCTCCATCATCACTACCCCCTTCCTTCTTCCATCTTCCTCCTTCCTTCCTACATCCATCTTCCATCTTCCATCTTCCTCCTTCCTTCCTACATATATCTTCCTTTTTCCCTCTTCCTCCTTCCTTGCTACTTCCATCTTCCTTCTTCCCTCTTCCTCCTTCCTTGCTACTTCCTTTTTCTTTATTCGTCCACAATCTTTCTTCCATACGACTCATAGTCGTACCAGAGTTCCGGAATTCACTAAGCACATGCCTGCCAAACAATTTCTGTTTCGGTATGTAATCACTTCCTTCCCTGCCTGTCATCCTCTCTCTCTCATCTGAGAGGCTATATGCGCTCGTGCTGACATTGAGCCTCTTCATTCAATACAAACCAAGCGCAAATATACCTGCGGTGGTTGTCGTGCACTTGATGTGCACGGGAAAGAAGCGTGGGGCAAAGTTAAGTGCGATTAGGTGGGCCCTGGAGGGCCCTGCTCGCACTGCCTCGTCTGCACGATTAGTGGGTGCAGATTGCGCGGCGTGGTCGACTACTTCGCACTCTCTGGAGGTTCGTTCCCGTTCTCACCCATGCAGCACACAGTGTATATTCTGACACATCCAAAAGCATAGGGACCCGTCAACATCAATGGCTGGCGGTTGGGGACTTCATGTTCCCAGGGAGGATGAGCTCCCTGCCCCATGGGTCATCTGCTCTCGGCGGCGTTACAGCCGCCGGAGCAGAACCCATGGGATGAAGTCGGCTGCCTGTCGGCAGCGGCTTCAGAGGTGGTGGTGGCGGTATAGCCCTTGGTTCTTCGCAGTGATTGCCGGTTTGGCAGTCGGCGAATTTGTCTTTGCCCATCTGACGTCCGGAAGGAACGGTGGTGGTGGTGCCCATTAAACGGATATTCTTGCTGGCAACCCGCACGGATCTCGAGCCTAAACGGGATGCCCGTCTGCACGATTAGTGGGTGCAAATTGCGCGGCGTGGTCGACTACTTCGCACTCTCTGGAGGTTCGTTCCCGTTCGCACTCATGCAGCACCCGGTGTATAATCTGACACATCCATAGGCGTAGTGACCCGTCGACATCAATGGTTGACGGTTGGGGACTTCGTGTCCCCAGGGAGCATGAGCCCCCTGCCCCATGGGTCATCTGCTCTCGGCGGCGTTGCAGCCGCCGGACAGAACTCATGGGGTGAAGTCCGCTGCCTGTTGGCAGCGGCTTCGGTGGCGGTGCGAAACGTAGGTACACTCTGTGCCCCAATTCTGTCCATGGAATATTCCGCTGACCACTCTTCGAACCTCAGATTTCGCACCGCCAGGCGGCCATTTGGCCCGGGATATTGTTATCACGTCACCAGCAACAGTTACGCCACAAGGAAAAAACTCGCCGCTAACAAGGATACTCCCAAGATGTCCGCACCAAAGGCTTCCCACCGCAACAAACAAATCCTTACCCCCGACATGGCTACTACTAAGAAATCCGCACTGCAGTCGCAAGCCGATAAGAAGCCGCGTATCAAGGATAAGAAGCCGCATATCAAGGAAGAGGACGCCGAAGAGCAGGCAAGCCCGCAGCCGCACTGTAAGGAGCAGCCAGCCACCCAGTCGATCGCCGCATCCGCCCAGCCATCTCAACCCGCCGCGGCCCCCACGAACCAGGCTCCCATTACCTCACGATGTCAGTGGGGGACTTGCGCCGAGACGTTCAACAGCCCGAATGATCTTTATAACCACATCTGCGAGGCCCATATCGGACGGAAGGTCACCCGGAACCTGTGTCTGCAATGCTCTTGGCAGGGATGCAGATACACCGGCGCCAAGCGGGACCAGATCACACCCCACGTCCGTGTGCATACGAAACGGGCGACATACACTTGCGCTAAGTGTAGCCACACGACGATGAGGCTCAGCGATTTCAAGAAGCATGCGAGAGGAGGCACGGGAAGAAGCCTGCCCCGGCTGCTGCGGAGTCTGATACACCTGTCAAGAGTCATTCTGCAGCGTCTAGAGTTACCGGAGACTCTAATCAACAGAACGCGCAGCCCAAGAAGGTTCAAGAGAGTGACGCGAAAATCGATCGAGACTCGGAGCGACGGAACAAGCACAAGAAGGTTAAAGAGAGTGACGCGAAAGTCAGCGAAGACTCGGCGGGGCAGACCAACCCAAGAAGGTGGAAGACGGTCACTCCAAGCTTACCGGAGACTCTAATGGACAGAAGGCCCACCGGTAAGTCTTTACTTACCGGTTGGCGATGAGATCCGGACGTTCTGCAGGATGGGGACGGGGAGACGGGCGGACGGCCATACGAGTGTGACTCAACAACCCGACGATCCATGAATCGAACAGCCACACCGTGGAGGACGGTGTGGATGCAGAAGAAGAATTCCGCAAGAAACGTCGGATCCGAACAAGAGGGCCTCTTACGAGACTGCTGAGGCCTCCGAGACAACCGAGCAGGTGGTGGATAGGATAATGAAGGACACTGCTGTGCCGGCCTTCTAGAAGGCCGGCAAACACATCGCGATAGAGTCGCACGACACGTCAAACCATATACGGCTGAACGGCTCTCCTCGGAGTGCAAGATGATTCTGACTTGATACACTGACCGTGTTGAAGCTCGAGAGAGAATCAAGAGACTCAACCGTTGCACTTCAATAGCTAGCATTAGAGTGCACGCCTAAAAAATAAATTTAAAACTACTGTACCTTACTTTCGCTCTTTCCGTGACCAAATGATGTAATATTTACTGTTCTTAACGGGTGCTTCACTTCTATCCTCTTCTCTCATACATTCCCGCCGCTTCTTTACTACGCATCCCCACTCTCACCCCCCGGTGCTCTCTCATTGGACTTCCATAGCTGCACAGGCTGCACAGGCTACACAGGCTGCACTGGCTGCACTGGCGTTTCACCCAGTTTACCCCGGAGCAGCCCCTCGTACTTTCCTGAACCAACTACGACTTGACACCTTCTTTTCCTTACTGAACTGGCAACGACACCATCTGAATGTGAACTGTTTCAACCAGCTAAATATTGGAGAGTCTAGTGATGAGTAACTGTCCTATCTAGAGCACGAATCCCCACTTTCCCCGGGTTACTGGCAATCGCATAGGATACGCCATACGCACACGCTCCCCCGTCGAGCCGAATACAAAAACACAGTATCCCGCAAAACAGCAATAAAAGCAAGACCACGAGCCCAATACCCAACCCCCAACGATCGATTGAAACGCTGCATGCCCGTACGAACTATCACCCGCAGCCAATCCCCCAACACTGGCATTAATCATTCCCGACTCCTCCTATACCCCAAGCCAACATACTCATCGGGCGCCATGGGGTCATGGTCTAGGCCGGTACATTTAAAGTCCCAGACGTCACTGCAATCCTCGGCCCCCTCTTCCTGCTTTTTCTCCTCAATAACTCCCAACAGCTGCTTCGCCTTCGCCGGCGCATTCTTGTACTTGGAAAGCTTTAGGTCGTCCTCCTCCTGCTTCTCTGTCTCCGTCGACGCCGCCGCCGTCGAAGTCCTGCTCCTGCGTAGGTTGGAGATCTTGATGCGAGAGCGGACGGTACCGATTGTGCGAGCGAGACTGGAGGACGCGGGAGGGCTTGGGGGAGGGCTCGGGCTTGGTGCAGCTGGTGCGGGATCGGGACCGGGGGCGGACTTGCTGCGAGACGGACTCAGGGAAGGACGGGACTCGGGGGGCGGACTCGCGAAGTTGGCGGGTGCGGTTTGTCGTCGATGGGTGGAGGGTGGACTCGACCGCGTCCGGGAATGGCCGGAGCATGTGGCTGTGGCTATGGTAGACGCGTGGGAAAAGGCCGAGCCGGGCGAGCGGGCGGCGGTGAGTGTGCTCCACCGCCGCGAGCAGGAGCGGGAGCGGGAGTGGGAGGATCGCGATAGATGCTTGGAGATGTATTCTGGTGGTTCTGGGATTGTGAGATAAATCGAGATGAGTGCGGAATGCAGGAATGGGTTATATATACCGACTCTGTCATGGTTGCCAGAGGCCCGCGACGCCATTGAGTGCTGATCTGTGAGTAGCGGGTACATTTGTGCCGATACTGAGTGAGGCGATGGATTGGCGGAGTGAGGTGATGAATTGGCGGAGTGGTGTCCGCACCAGTACAACCAGCGCAGTGGGTAATTGAGGGTTGAGTGAATCCTGTAGCAGTTGCCATGTAGAAGTCGGTCCTGTTGCCACAGACAGACATGTAGGTAGACGAATTGAGTCGTCGAAGTTGTTTGTAGCCCGACCTGCAGCTCCCGAGTCCCAAAGTGGAGCACGTGCCTACCTTACATAATGACGCTGAGGTCGCCATCACAAGTAAGCAGGACTTACGTGTTATGACGCAACCATCCCATCGTACGTAGCGAGATCCGAACCATATTATCATATCAGGATCTTGTGTATAAATCTCCGCACATACATACCGGTAGTCTTCAAGAGTACCAGGTAGGTAGGTGATCGGCAGCCTCTGCTAACCGTGTTCCTGAGCGACCTAGAGGCCTGCGGTATTTTGCTGTCCTTTCCCATCATAGCTAACTGCTGAAGGGACCTGAGTCGGTTATTGGCTGAAGCCCTCCATCGTCTGCATCCAGAGGAACCGAGCTACGGTTCTATCAGCATCTGTACGTCCGGAGCACGGGCACATGTACCAAACTCGTTTTAATCGGTTCTCAATCTGCCGTTTGGCAATCTTGGACCCACTTGAAGCTCGAGCATCGTGGTGTAACTACAACAATTCTCTTCGGTTGTCTGCCACCACCATGAGAGGAGCAATATGCAGGATAGATATGGGGATCAGATAAGATGGGAGGAGTGGCTAGTCAGATCATAGCCACACTAGCCGGATTGGGTGGCCCCGAACGGTAGAGGTATCATAGCCGGTAGCAGCAGTGAGCTGAGCTGGCTCTTTGAAGTCAAATAGAACCGGCGATACAAAGATTCCCCAGTAGCAGCAGCAGCAGCATCTCACTTCTAGCTTTAGTAGCTATTAAGGGCTGCTTCGTAATAGAGTATTCAGTATTCCGCTCGTCGTCGTGCACCATCACCGGCGCCGTTAAGATCAGGCAATATCACTCGATCTCCGATCACATGACGACATTCAGTCTCTCACTTTCTATTGTGCCTCGCCGGACCGCTTCACTGGCTGGCTGGCTATTCAGCCTTGAAGATTCACTTACCCATCCACTTCCTCATCACAACACTCCTTCCCACTTCTCATCACCACTTCAGATATCCTCTATACCTCCATACCTCGACACAATTCACACACCCACGCGATCGAATCAACACACGAACCATCCACCCATATTCGCTCGCAAAGATAACACCTTTTCTTCCTAAGACGCTCGCTCAGATGTCGCACTCTCCTCGTGCACCAGCCTCTTCCTCCTCTCCCGCTGCACCAGCCTCTCGTGCCTCTCCCGCTGCACCATCCTCACCCGCCTCTCCCGCTGCACCATCCTCACCCGCCTCTCCTGCTGCACCAGCCTCTCCCGCCTCTCCCGCCTCTCCCGCCTCTCCCGCCTCTCCCGCCTCTCCCGCCTCTCCCGCCTCTCCCGCCTCTCCCGCCTCTCCCGCTGCGCCCGCCTCTCCGCCCCCAGTATCCTCCTCCTCCTCACTGGCCGAGTACTCCATCCTCTCATCCTTGAAGCGGATAGTCCACACGCAAAAGGCAGCCGATCTTGCGAAAAAGCAAGTCGTCCTGGCGCCAAAGCTCGCGGTGCAGACACGTCGGCGCGAACAAGCAGCGGCACGGCGAGCGCGGTTCACACCAGCCGGGCTCAAGTCCGCGCTACGTCGCTCCACACACCGGATGACCACGCGGTCGAAGGGCGAGCCGGCGCTGGCGTTCGGGCAGAACCAGCACGCGCTTTTTAACGCCGCTGCGGCACCCAAGGAAACGAATGGTACGGTCTTGCATACGTATGTGCTCGACAGAAGTCAGATTCGACGCTTGAGGTTGGAGTATAATATGACGCCGGAGGTGGAGAGGGATGAGTACAAATGGGGATGGGTCGCCGCCGCGTTTCAGAAGTTTGAGGAGCATAAGGCCGGCCTGTGGTCGGAGGGGTTCGAGACCGTTAAGGTCACCTTTGAGGTCCCCCCTGGGTATGAGTTCATTCAGTGGTGGCCGGAGTCGTTGGAGATTCTTGATGATGAGGCGGTGGCCGACGCGGAGGCGGAGAAGAGCGAGGATGAGGATGAGGATGCTGACGAGGTCATGGAGGATAGCGAGGATGACAACAAGGATGAGGACGAGGTTGATATGCAGGAGCGCAAGGATAAGGATGAGGATGAGAACGAGGTTGATATGGAGGAGAGCGAGGATGAGGACGAGGATGAGGACGATGAGGATATGAGCGACGAGCCTGCGGATGACGAGGACGATGAGAAGGAGAGTGAAGAGGGGAGTGAAGACGAGTAGGACGGCGATTCGGAGAACATCGACTACGAAGAGGGGGCGGAAGTGAAAGCCAATCCATGAGATAGCGATGGCGATGGCGGTGGTAGTTGTGCGGGTTCGGGGGGATTGACTATTTCTGCTTGTATCTTTTTGTATCCTTTTTTAAGCATAACTATCAATTCCATCCATGAAAAACACTGACGCCGCGGCATAGACGTGCCTTCGTACCGTGCTTGATATCACCAATAACCTCTAAGAAAGAGGTGTGTAGTCTACTCGGGGTCCATAGACAGGGATGGGAGCCAGCAGAAAAACTTACAGAGGTAGCCCGGAGTCCAGACATGTGCAGCATTTGTCTTGCCCGCCCGCCCGACCAACAACCTTTTGTAGTGGACTGTGGGACCCGATCGCGAACCACCTGGGGCATCTATTGGCGAGGGCTGGGCTGTTTGCGGAGGGCCCTAACGGGCGGGAAAGACTTTGGGTTTACCAACCGAGAGATATGGAGTATCAGATAGGTACTGGGGGGTACTGGTCGTGAGAGGTTTTTGGGTTTTTGGATGGAGTCCTAGTTCCAGTCCCAGGCCCAGTCCGACCAACATTGTAGCTTCGAGGTGTTCTCTTAGGCACTCCAACCATCCTCCCCAGTAACTATCCAGGGAGGAATCGCAGCTCGAGAATCGATCATCACTGCCGTCGAAACCGGGACCGTCTCTCTGTGAGTTTCCGGCCCGAGTCTCGCACGCCGTCTTGCTCGCCACTGCAGGCAGGGGAAGGTTGCCGTCGGCGATTTTTGCTGTGCTGTCCTGTAGACGATGGACCCTGGATAGTCAACCAGTGTCAGTGCTTGTAGTGTTGTAGTGGTTCATATAGACGAAGACAAAGGAGAAGAAACCTAAACTTGAGGTTAAAGCGGTGGACGCATGCGTGAACATACTCTCCGACCCTACTGGCCAATCAAGGGAGGAAGCTCGAGTCGAGTTGTGAGAACAATCCCATGTGGATGCAGCTAGGTTTTGACTTTTTTTCTTTCTGCGGTGGAGCTGCGGTCGAGGGCCGGGCCGGGCCCGTGCGGGCCCGTGCGGGGACGGAGGTTTCCACCGGTGACACCGGAAGCGATAACAGTGTTTACTTCAGTGCATCGTGCGTCAAAGGCTATTAGATATTCGGTCTTGTTTTTTTCTTTTTCTTCTTCTTTCGGTCGAAAACCTCCACAGAGCAGTCTCCAGAGTCCAAGGCCCAGAATCCCCATCCCCTTCAACACCGTTAAGCTTAGGCTCGGAGGAGTATCTCTTCGCTGCACATCGAGATGGGCATCGACGGCGTGTGTAATATATTAGCAAGGTATGCATAATTGGCCGCGAACAACAACATGCGAAGCGAGGGGTGGTGCAGCGAAAGCCGAAAGGGCCGCACGTAGTTACATTTGTACTGTGGAAGTGAAGTGGAAGTGGAAGTGGAAGTGCAGATTCTCCGCCGATGGATTTTTTTCTCTTCCCATAGCATGCCATGCCCCAGGATCAGGATCACGCTGCTTTTCTTTAGAATTCTGCATCCTCCTCGATTCTCCGGGACGGGCTGATTATTGCTCCATCACTCCCTCGCTCGCAGCCGAAGGAAGGAAAGAAACTCGCTCGCTCTTTGTCCGCTACATACACCAGTACACCAATACTATACACCAATACCGATCCCATCCGAACCAAACCATACGGCAGACTGATCGCAATAGTTAAGCTCATCACATCAACCTTCTCGAACAAACGGACGAACCAACGAACGAACGAGCGAACCAAGGAACGAACGAGCGAACCAAGGATTCAAAGTTTGTGCAAAGAATAGTCCTATCAAACAGACAGACGAACATACTTTCACGCTCGGTCGGTCGCGTCGATAGCAGCAAACTTCGTCCCAAACCCTGGTCCCTCTCTCCCGCTTCAACCAACTACAAATAACCACCCTCCCTCCCGCGGCGTTCGAGGCAGAGGCAGAGGCAGAGGCAGAGGCAGAGCGATTCACCCCCGGTCCGGTTCCTTCGATCCTCCTTCTCCATCTTTCCGCAGCATCCACCTCCTCGTCTTCCTCTACGATGCTCGCCGTCGCCACGCCCACAGTCGAGGTCGAGCCTAACCCGCCGGAATGCGTGCTCACGGTCCCGCCAAATTCCGGCGCCAGCACGCCCCACTCCCCCAGCGGGACGGACGGACTCGACGCTAAGGAGCTCGACCGTGCGCTGCGGAAGCTCAGCATTGTTATGCCGGAGGTGTGTGTGTTTGTTTACTCTATGGATGGCGGGGGAGTGTGGGGAGCTGGGGGCTGATCGGACTATCCATGTAGCTGCAAGTGTCGGCGACGACGACGACGACAACGACGGACGAGGAGACACGTGACGCCTGATCATCGCGACCGCGTTCGGTGGGGGCAATTAGGCGGAACTATCGGTGGTGCGATCGCGATCGAAATGGGGGGATAATGGTGGTGGTCGGTGGGAAGTCACGGGGGATTGATTGCTTATCAGTTTTTCTTTTGTTTTCCTTTTCCTTTTCCTTTTCCTTTTCCGTTTCTTTTTCCTTTTCCTTTTCCTTTTCCTTTTCTTTTTCCTTTTCTTTTCTTTTCATTTTCATTTTCTTCTGTGCCCCGCCGCATTTGTAAGTCCGGACTCCGGACATCCCAGGCGTGTTTTCATATGATGCTTACCTCATCCTTAGTTAAATAATGTTGACATTGTGAATTGGCTGACTGGCGGGCTCGCCGCACACGTCTATCTACTGAAGGATGAAGCAATGTCACGTACATCATACTTCAGGTATCGCCCCCACTGCGGAGGGAGGGAGGGAGGGAGGGAGGGAGGGAGCGGAAGAGCAACACCTGCGCGTCCAACGGTCTAACGGTCCAACGGTCCAAGGCTTTCAACGACACAAACCCCGCATCCTAGTGGTGTGATTTCATCCAGCCCACCCCTCCGCGCACAAGTTGTAGCCTACCTAGCACATTCTTGCACTTTCTTCGCCGTTGTAATGCGGCGCATGCTTTGCCTTGACTTGATTGCCCCCGTGAAATCATGCCCAGCAGCGGCAACCCCACGGGTAGAGTACACCACCGCCGCCGAGAGAATTAGAAGCCAACACTACACGTATACCCGTAGCATATACCGGTTGGTATGTGGTTGTCCCCTGAGTTACTCCTGGAGTCTTGAAGTCACGGTGCGTTCAGAGTTCAGAGCCCAAGCCTCGCCGCAGCCGGCGAAATGACAAATCCCGTCTCTGGCGGACCACAGACCACGGTCCATCGGACATCGCCGGGTGTTTCCGACGGGCTTAGTTAGTGGGGGAAGACTTCTTCTATGTAGAGCTGGCCAAAAGGGCAACTTCTATCGTATCTTTCTATTGTTAATTCGATTCATGTCAATTCCGACGATGACAGGCTACATACAGCTCGTATATCCACGCGGCTGACTACGCCCAATCAACCAAGCGGTTTCAATGGTTTCATCGACACGTTGCGTAACTTGCGTCGCTGGTGATGTACAATACATATCGGACATCCTCCCATGCCGCTATTTTTTCGCTTATGTAGACGTGATTTCCCTTCCCCACAGACCACTGAGACGAGAGACCCCGCAGGGTGGGGGTTGGGGTGGATTAGCCCTAGGGAGATCTATGTAGAGTACCACAGCCTACATGCTTAGATACCTTGTACATACATTGCTGCGTCCGTGATTGAATTGCGTAGAGCACAATACAATACATACACACGGATCTGCGGACGATTTCCTAGGCTAGGTACTTTGTACTATCTATATTGCCTGATATAGTTTGCATCCCGAAGGCAATCTTCATCGCTGCCGCTTAATAATAAGACCACGACGTAGCTTGTATTGTACATACCAGCCGTTGAAGAGCTCACTGTTTCCCCCGGTCGGCATTGGTACACTATTTAAGCGCCCGCCAGAGCCCGCCGCCCGCCAGCGGCCAGCCTGCTGAGAATTCCGATCCGTCGCAGGTGCAGAATGAAGAATGCCGGAGGCGGGTACCGTAAATTGCTCCGGGGATTCGAAGAATCGAGCAGCTACATCGTCCGCCCGGCGCCCGCCCGGAAGCTTATCGACCTTGGTTACTGTACTAGGTACATAGCCTAGACAGTGGAAAGCAGTGTACTTATAAAAAAAGTCTATTCGAGTGCGGGGCGATACTATACACTTTATATCTAGACTTTACATTGACTCTAGAGTATTGAGCAGTATTGTGGTGTCAATTACTCTAGTTGGTGCCAACTTAAATACGGTTGCCTCCGAACTTCAGAGCTCTTACAGGAAACGGTTGTAGCACAGCAGTGTTTCCCGCCAGACACTCCCACCAGTTTCATCACGGGTTGTATATCTACAATCCAGCCGGTATGGCTTTCTCTGTTGATGCTGCCACTGCATCGCCGGAACCTCTGCGCTGGAGTGCTGTGCAGGTAGCGATTCAAAAGTCGAGACTTCAAGTACGAGCCGGGCAATGTCCGGACCCAACCATATCCAGATAAACTCTGTACTCTACAATAGATATTATGGAGGAAGGAAGGAAGGAAGGAAGGGAAAATGCACTATCGAGATTGGAGCGAGCTGCGAGCGTGTTGTACTCCGCTGTGCTATACACTGGGTCCGGTGAGTGTAACTGTGCAAGTGCAGTTTTAGCCAATAGCCAAACTCACTCACGACATCCTGCGATTCGCAGCAGTATAGTGTAAGAGGTTCTCGATGGGATTCCACGGCGCCTTGTGCGCACAACCCTTGCCGCACAGGTGCATTCGGCTTCCATCCAATATCCTCTCAGCCAGCATCGCGACATTTTCCACGTGACTACGTTGCGGAGACTTCCGGTGGGGGTGAGGCGAGACAGCAGCTGTCGGTCCGGGGCGGCGAAACACAGTGGCTGGATCTTGCCATCTGTCGTATTTGGCGAGTCAGCGATAGGTCGTAACTTGGAGTCTTGGACTGCGCTGCGGGCTGTAGAGGATAGATTTCTGCAGGAATCGTTACATGCGCGGGATGCATCGGATATCACTCGGGTGAGTTCGTAAATCGAATCGATGATAGTAGCAATCTGGTGTGCCGCCGGCAGCAGCATAGCTAGATAACGGGACGGGTGCTTCTCCTGGACGAAGTCGACGTGCTTGACTCCATGGTCCCTGTGGATGGAGAATTCGCGACCAGGTCCCGCGATGAAGGACTGTAACACCCAGGACTACAACCTCCAGAACTTTCGGTGTTCATTCACGGATCTCGAACAGACTTCAAGGGGACTGGTTCTCCGTTTGGCGGAGCAATGGAGGAGCTGTCGGCGAGAGGAGGAAGTCAAGGAGGACTCCTGTTGGCGGGAGAAACCGAATGTGGTTAGTAGCGGTGGGCATCAACGTTGGTTGCCATGGCGGGATCTTCCTATTCTTCTTCTTCTTCCTTGATAATCATCTACAGAATAGACAATCAACCACCATCTCCTCTTTCTCCTTGTGTGTTCTCCTTCTCTCGACCCATCGCTTTCCGGCCCTGAAGAGGCATCGGCAAAAAGCCCTCGCAAAACCATCGTCTGGCGCCATGGTACCCAGTGGAAAGGCCATAAGGTACGCAGCCACCACACCCGCACTGAAAACGGCCGTCGACCCTTGACAGAGCCACCACCTGTACGGATGCACAAACGGCCGATATATCTGAAGGACGACCTACTACCTACCCACAACGCCCTGACTAAACGAACGCCATCCAGGCCAAGAAACAGATCGCCACCTTCCACACCCTGCCGGAGGGACCGACTGTGAGATCTACTGGTGCTCGGGTCAAAGACACCCATGGGAATGAAAAGGCTGACGAATGCGCCAAGCTGGCAACTGAAGGTACCGAACGGGCCTCTGCCATTGCCACCCCCTTCGCTCGACGCTCGCATGCCTGAAGGTTAAAGCGTGACATCACTGACGCCAAGTAGGAGCAAGGCTGAGGCCAAGGGCCAAGGCGTGGGCACTGGGCTGACGCGAGTTTCACTTACAAGAAGTTTCAACTTTCACGTACCGACTCAGTCGGAAACACTGTTGGAAAGCCGATCCGGATCCGGTTTTAGTATAGGCCGCTCGGCGCCTTGCCTCGAGGTTATGGCCATCACCCGTCCCGACGGCCGGTGCGGCGTTGCAGATGTCTGCAGGTGCGTTCTACACGGGTCTTCAGGGAACCGGGGAAGCCATGCATGTCGAGCTGGCCATAGGAAACGGAGTGGGTAAGGTATTGCCTCGATCTACACAAGTTGCAACTTGCAAGCAATCAACTGACCAAAAACCCCGCAGTACGAAGCTCCGAACGACGACGCATTCCGGAGATGATTCGCACGGGGCTCCTCATTCAGATCCCCCGTGGAGAACGAAGGAAGAGGAAGCCTCCCAGCTTCGACGTCCTATCGCGATGTTTTACGGTACCTACTCCACGCGGGGACCAATGGCCATTTTCACGACTCAATCCGCCAAAGGCGACGCACTACACCTGCAGCATCTAATCCTATAACTGCAAACGGGTCACATTGCGAACTTGCGATACGCCTCTGCATGCGCATGTGCAGCAGCAGCTGCATGCCATCGCAAATTTTGGCCGTTGACTGTTCTAACTTCTGCCTGCACCCCACCATGCGTATGGGGCTCCTGGAGTCTGGAGGATTGTTTTCTTGCTTTTTTGATTCGGAGAGTCCAGATCAAATCAGCACGCAGTTTTTTTTTTTTCCTGTCGGGGCTTTGCATACATACAGAGTGGGGCAGAATGAGGGCGCGGGGATCGGAGCTCGCGCTGTTTGCGCTGTGAGGACACGCAGCACATGCCGCCATGGGATGGATGGATCGCTGAAGGGTCTCACATTATATAAGAGGTCCGTTATTCCTCCTCCCTGCCTCGTACTATACACACCAGCACGACACAGCTCACAGCACCAACTCGTTCGAACAATACTCTCACTGGCACCGATACAAACGAATTCCCCGCAACCTCCGCAGCAAACAGGCAATAGGCAGATCGACTCCTCCCTCGTTGTCTCAACCACCATCTCTTCCACCATCATTTCCGCCACGACTCCCGCGATGTGGAAGTGTCCCAAATGCGAGGCCCTCATCGCCGACCACTACCGCTACTGCCACCAATGCGGCCGCCATCCCTTCGTCCGTCGGACTGGTAAGTCTTGTGCAGCCTTCCTGTTGCGCCCACGAGTGCTGATGGGGAATCCTAACAGAAACCACCGAAGCGCTCGACGAGCACGACGACGACGGCAGCTTCTTCGAAGGTCTTTTCACGCCGAGTTTCTGGTGGCGGAGGGTCTAGGAATCGACCGGGTTGGTGTTTTTTCAGTCTTCGGGGTTCACTTGGGGTCGGTCTTGTACCTGCATTCTTTTTGCTTCTTGCACTGGGTCGGGGACTCGACTCGGGGTCTCTCTCTCTATCTCTCTCTCACGCGCGCGATGGGTGTTGTACTGTACTCTGTTTAGCGAGGTAGGACAGCAGTAATGTACTATGCTGTCATACCTACTCGCCGGAGACTTTGCGGTGTGCACACACCCGCGATGTGATTCGAAGGCGTGGGCGTGCGGGAAACCGTTGGCTGGGCTGGACGGATTTGCAGCCTTAGATAATAGGCGGACACTCAAGATTGCAGCAGCAATGATTATGTACTCGGGTGTAAGGGTAAGTGCTGCCTCACCAGTTTTTACCCCATACAGCTTAGCGTTTTTCCTTGTAATTCGTAATGGTGGTGAGGCACCACTTATTGGCAGCTCCTGGTACTGTACCTATGCTGCTGCGCTGCGATAGTGAGTGGCTCGTCGGAAGCGAGCGGTCGGGGTATTCGCTCCCAGCTCGGCGGGGTGGTTCAGATTGCTTTTTCTCCATTTTCTACTGGGGTAACTCGATATCTATCCTCCGAAGCCGTGGTCGGAAGGAAAACGCCACGCTACGGTTAGCTGCGGATAGATTCTACCACCAGTGACTACCGTTCTTCAGCCGCGAAAGTGGCTGCCCGTGGGCATCTAGGTGTGTACTATGAAGTACAGAACCTTCCGCCAGGTACCTAGCCACACGAGTAGTTTCGAGCAAAGGGCGGGCTTACTGTTCTGTTCCCCGGGGCTTTGGCGGTACACATCGTTCCAGAACGAAGAGATAATCCAGCAGAGTGAAGATACTGGTCCCGTACTCCATCAGCATTGCAGCAGCCCACGTCCCCATAATTTCTGCACCATCTCGCACGCGGTATTCTCCTCTCGTTCAGCGGCCAGCCGCTATCCGACCAAGCCCGCACTTCCAGCTTCCAAAGATCCAGCATCCAGCATCCAGCAGCGCCAAGCAGTCGCGAATCGCCGCATCTTACCGACCGGCGACCGGTCCGGCGCATGTCTTTCTGCCTGCAGCACCTCTTGGCCGGGCTATGTTACATACATCTTTCTGACATGTCGCATCTGCCCCACTGCCCAGTGCGCCTCGAAGAGCTCGGCGGTCAGCGTTGCACGCAGCCATTAGTTATCGGCGCTCTGATGTGGCATGCGCCGTGTGGCCTATGGAGCAGCAGCTGCTGCTGAGGAAGTGCACGTCAAAGTGCAACAACCAGCGACGGGGCGCGACGCACAATAGAGGCTCGGAGGTGTCTTCGGATCCAGTTGCGAGGAAAGGGTATGCCGGCGAGGAATTGGGGAGGGACTGGGAGGGACTGGGGGGGACTGGGAGGGCGGGAGGGAGGGGATGGTTAGCGGCGATCGCCGATATTCATGATGCTATGGATGTATGTATGTGGATAGGTAGTTAGCCTTCCGCGGATGCTGATAATATGTGAACGACGTTCTGCGGATATTTATGATACGGCTCTAGGTACCTACCTATGTGCATGGCTGTCGGCGCTGCCTCTTTCCATCTGGATACGGTGTAGTTAGCCACAGAGGAATATCCGAATACATATTGTACATATCAGAACTCACCCACCCGATGAACTTCGCCAGGTGAACCGGCGTATAGTCGTGAAAGACTGAAGTCCGAATGGAACACACACACACTCACCCTCGCCGGGAATCATCGCCGCAGACATCCTCTTACTCGACAGCCAAAACTTAAAAGTGACGAGTCGACAACCAAGTATTACTCGTGTGCAATAATCAATTCGGCACCTTACTCTAGCATTGCAGCCAGCCAGCAAAGCGATTGTGATATCTGCAGCCGGCGAGCTGACCAAGCATTGTAGTATTTGCACCTCCGAATCTTGGACTGCCTATATGCCGCCGACGTGCATTGCACCGTCTCTCGTCACAAATGTTTGTCCGAGTGTCCGAATGTCCGTGGAAGGGAGGCAAGAGGCAAGTGAAGCAGTTGGGAGGCGTTCTGCGTTTGTGCATACATACTCCGCGACGCCGCGACGCCGAGGTGAATATGCAGCGAACCAACGAAATATATGTGATAAGTACACTTTGCACTACCACCGCCGCCGAAAGCCACTGGGCACTGGGCAGTGGGGTTGGCTTCACCGGTCCGTCATTTTCCGCCTTGACATTCAGTAAAGCATTTTCTGCCCAGTGATTAATGCTAAACTAAGGGCAGTACTGCTGTAGCCTGTAGGTATGCCGAAAAGAAATGGGACGGAATGAGGCTTTCGCGAGTGCGATACTGTGATTCTGAGCGGGTTGCAGCTCATACGCGGGTTTCTGCCGTTCAGCGGGTTTCTGTCGCCACGAGGGTTTCTGTCGCCTCGCAGCATCGAGATTCAAGCATAATATGTGACCTGTCACTTACCATCTATTCATATCCTAGCATGCCGACTCCCGAGCAGAAATCGGACGGTACGAGACTTTCGTGAGTGCGATCCCATGATGCCACGCGGGATTCTGCTTCTACGCGGGAAACTACCGCCACGCGGGATTCGGCCGCTTCGCAGCATCGAGCTTACTCCGCTTCCGCACCGGAATGCTCAATTCCTTCGATTTCGCCTGCTATCTATGAGATATCCGAAAGCACCACGTTTCAAGGTACATAGTTCGAGCCGGGCGCAGGGGCTGACCACCAACCACTGTCTACACCCGTCCTTTTCGCTACTTCGTCCTTCTAATCTTCATCCACACGATATACTGCTTCAAATCTGCACCTTGTGCAGTTCGTGAAAGGTCCTTGAGGCTTATAATTGGTATTCCGTTTGTGGGCACAACCAAGAGACTGAGTTGAGCGAGTGATGGCACATGAGTTCTTCATGGATATCACTGTTCGGGTGTTGGGTCGGTTTTCAACTGATCCAAGACATGCTCTCGAGACATGAAATTATCAGCATCTTGTATGCGCATGCTAGGTGTGATACTAGGAAACTCAATGATTGATTAGCGAGCAGTGAATTCCGGAAATGAAGATACCTCTCCTATTGTCAAACGTTCCTCCCAAATCCAAGCTCAGATGGACACGCTCCAGGTGAATGTTTGAAGGTTTGCTGTCCCATTTAGTAACATTTATTCCAGCTTACGATGAAGCATTATGACGAGATCTGGGAAGATGCGGATGAGCGGGGGGATACGTCGATTATCCATATATGCACGGCGAACCAGGCATTCCGTACGCGTCATACTACCACCGGCGATTCTCGGAAGACCGTCTCATAACATGAGTTCTCTTGGAGTCTTGGAGCCAAAGGAAAGGTGGAAAACTGAAACGGCCATTTCACGCACCTGAATGACATGCTAGAAGACATCCTCCGGCTTCTCCGATCACAGTCTATCAATCGCCCGTCGCTGAGATCGAGATGTATTTCTGCCCATCCATCGGCCGCCATGTGGTGTGTTTTGGTGAGGAAACGCAAGCGTCAATGACAATGCTAGACTAGGTAATTAGAGCTCGCAACTTCGTGAGAAGACTGAAGGTAGTCCCCATTCACCCTCATTCCTTGTTTTCTCATATCTTCAACAATCTTCGCCAACTCCTCTCCCACCTCTTCTCTCCTACCCTCAACAACCTTCACAGACCTTCATCACCTCGCCTAAACCCTCTTGATCGCCAAATATCTCACACCTCAAACCTCACACCTCACACCTTAAAGCACACACTTTCCCAACCAACCATCGACAATGTCGTCTCAAGAGTTGATTTACTTCAAGCTCACTGCCGAAAACGTGCAGAAATTCAATCGGGAGCGGGGGGATACCATCCAGGTAAGTCGTTTCCCATCTGGTCCGACGACGAACCAAACTGATATCGATGCGCATTATGCATAGGAACGCCATACCGCGGAGCTAGTGGATTGGGTCACTACCCTCCACGAACCCCCCAATCTCCGAGACGTGAGGGGAGAAGGAGAAGGACAAGAAGGCCAAGAAAGCCAAGAAGGCCGCCGGAAATGAGAAGATAAAGAAGGTGCGGGATATAGTTCGAGACAGCGGTTGAATCGGACAGATACTGATGTGTCACCCATTAGCTCAAGGAGAAGAAGCGAGAGCTCGAGCAAGACCTCCAGCTCAAGAACAAGTAGGTGGATCTCTTCCTCGGACGCATCTGCAACATGCCCGAGAGCGAGATGGCGCAGGATCCCGAGCTGGTGTTGCGGAGCCTCTACTTGTGATCCTATTAGAATATACCTTTTTTTTGCCCCTACGTTTGTCTTGATGCTCCGCGTGCGTAGCTCATCGTGCTGTATCTATGCCTTATCATAAGTGACCGAGTGAGCCCAATGTGAACCCCCAAATCCGAGCACGACTTCTCTTCAAGATCAACAAGCAAACACATAATCGGTCTCCAAACTTCATCCCACCCAACACCACCATTGAAGTCCGACCGTAGTACCCTACTCACATCAAACACGAATTGAGGCTCCACTCATTCCTATGGCCTTCAACCGTCATACCATGTGAAAGTTCCCCCGGAGTCTACAGCTTCCGAAGTTTATACCCCAGCAGACGGTCCTTCGGAACAACATTCGTAACAGACTTCACACGGCACAGCTCATTTTCAAACCCGTTCCATTCTCCAAGCAGTTCAATCTTGAATTGACGTAGCGGCTATTTCCGGGCCCCATCGAATGCATCTCTCGTTCTAGCTCTTCATCTCTTCTTCTCCTTTTCCTCTGGAGTGATATCCACTAAACTTCGCTTCTTTTCGATGCGTTGTAGATGTTGGGATCTGGTATCTTGAGCTGTAGATAAATATACCAATGGGTACTTTCCTGGTAAACATGCACGTTCGCCCCCAGGAAACAAATGCGTCATGTCGGTCATTATGTATCACTCGTCTTCGTATTTCGCGCAGCTGGCCGTGCCGCAAGCACAACCACACATACTGCACCGATCGGACAAAGACTGATCTTTGCAGACGAGCGGTGCAGCCAAGCCATCCTTGACTTTCTTTCCTCCACAGCTGTGGGCAGGCGGTTCCCAGAGGGCGATGAGGAAGATGTAGCAGGCGAGGTGTTAGAATGGGAGCTGAGGGAGCGGGAAGAGAGAGCGGAGCTGAGGCGACTCGAGGAAGCGGCGGAGGAGGGCTCGGAATTTAAGGAGCTAGGCGATGTAGAATAGTGGACCGGAGACGTGCGGCGGCGTTGGAAAGACTGAAGGGCGCGGGGGCGAGTGTGGGTGCGGGGACGAGTGCGGGCGTGGGGCGATATACTTTCGGGAAAGGCCAGGGCGGAGGGCAGGGAAAGCCACATCGGGCCGCTCAGTGAAAGCTGGGTTGGACAGTGGCGTGGACAGGGGGGGCGAACGCGGTGACATTGCCATGATCTAGATAGGTCGCATGCAATTACTGATTGAACTAAAAAAAAAAAAAAAAAGGCTGAAAGCCCGCTGTTGTGCAGACCACAGGTCCTTTCGGGCTCCGAGACTATGTATGTGGTGAATAATGCTGTCTAGTAGTTTGGCGATTTCACGGTGGTAACTGGTTGGACACGATCGTTACTCCAACTCGAAGCCTCAGTGTCTCATAATGACCATGCCATCGCACTTTGCCCTACTGACACACTGCCGTTCAACCTGTAAGCCTTTGCCCTTTGTATTAGAAGCCGCGCCAGGCGCAATTATGCATTACTTTCCTCTCGCCATGCCTATTATTATTTTCGCGAAAATTGCCGCAGAACCTGTATCTGCAAAAAACAGTGGAGGAAACTTGTAAGTGTATCACCCCCTTCGATTCTACGCGAATCCCGCTAATTGCCAGTCGGCAACAGATATAATGGCCCCAGGTGTAAAGAAACGCGGAGAGCCGGCCGAACCGGACATTCCAGTTCTAGTTAAAAAAGACACGCCAACAGCCGGCCGAAACGGCTCCTGAAGTGGAGATCGTCGGGATGGATGCTGCAGAGACACCCAATGAGACGCCAGACTCGGAGGGTGCCTCAAACTGGCAGATTGCATCATATGAGGAGGAGGCATCAGACCCTGAGGAGGTATCATACCCTAAGATCCCATCATACCCTGAGAAGGGATCAGACTCTGAGAAGGGATCAGACTCGGGGAAGGGATCAGAAGAGGAGGCCTCAGACGAGGTGAAGGCATCATATTCGGAGGAGGTATCAGACCCTGAGGAGACATCATACCCTGAGGAGACATCAGACCCCGAGGAGGTATCATATCCTGAGATCCCATCATACCCTGAGGATGCATCAGACGAAGATAAGGCCTCAGACGAGGACAAGGCACCAGACGAGGAGAAGGCATCAGACGAGGACAAGGCATCAAACTCTGAGAAGGGATCAGACGAGGAGGCATCAGACGAGAAGAAGGCATCAGACGAGGAGGAGGCATCAGACGAGGAGGAGGCATCAGACGAGGAGGAGGCATCAGAGCTATCAGAGGAGGATACTCCCAAGCTATATACCCCCCCGAAGATGACTACTATTCGCCATGCGCGAGCACCGGCAGCACCGGCAGCACCCGCAACACCGGCAGCACCCGCAGACCCGGGCCGAGGCCGCTACGACTTGCGCAAGCGTCCGATCGCGTGCCCGGAAAAACTCGAGTATTACTACATGGGTGCTTTGAATTCTGATAAGAAGCGGACTAGTAAACACCTGTGTGGCGACCACACGGTGTGTGGTATTTAGGGCAGCGCCACCTAATGTAAAGTCATAAGTATGTACGTTGCGGTCAGGGCGTATTTAAATCCGACGGTCGGAAACTTAGGGTTGAGCCACGGAAAACGCCACCGGGAAACGCCACACCGCTGCCCTTTATAGGTATAGAAGACTTGTCGTTGGACAGTGAGGTGGTTGGATGGTTGGATAGCGGCGAAGTGAGGTAGCGGGGCAGTGGAGTAGTGGGGTAATGGGGGATCGAGTATGTTCGGATGATTTAGGCGCGGAGGGGAGGATGTATATGCACAGAGAGTAACCACCGACCACTTGCGGAGTGGGAAGGCGGCCATCCCGACGTAGTAGGTAAGTACTCTATTACAGTAGAGTACATATCATCGCCCGCGCCCGCGCTCGCGTTCCCATGAAGTGACGACACCTCCGCCCGCGCTCGAACCGACCCGCACTGACGAATGCACAGACCGGCGCATCGCGGAGGGAAACAGCAGGCGCACGATCGCCGACGCGTCTCTTCGCCGTCCGCACCGTCTATCCCCAGGAGCTGCTTGTTTCATGGGTTGCGGCTTGCCAGCGCGTTCGTGGCTGGGAAATGGCGGGGTCAGGAGGTGGAGGCTGTACGGTGGAATTGGAGATCTGGGGTATAGCAGCCTGCAGGGCTGTGGTCTGGGTGCAGTTTTGACGAGACAACTTCATGAACTTACTGGGGAGGCTCTCGTTAAGAAACGACGAATAACCACGCCTTGGTCCCTGTACACGGTGAAATAAATGAAACCCGAGTCCTTCGCGTTTCTGCAACACGAATGCCTGCCAGCGATCATCTGGGCGCGCAGAAACCTCACTTCAAGTTCGGTTGCGGGATTCAGGGAGTAACCCCTCAAACTTCACATGGGACCGCGAGTATAGAGAATTGCTTTGTGCCCAATTGGCCTCGGTTCAAGTAATTGAGAACAAAAGGAACCGCATTTCATAAGCCCCCATATCCCCGTCTCGCCAACTCCTCCTCTGCGAAATCAGATCAAAAGCCCCCAGAAAAACACAAATGTGGAAGCCCTTAAATCCACCGCTACCTCCATGGAATTGGATCAGGTGCGGAACTATGCAAGTGGGACACATTCCAGGTAAAATCGCTATTCCTCATCGCTGCGAAAAGCAGCGATCAATGCAAACACACCCTTCAGGAAAGCAGGCGGCAATGAATGAATGAGGTTTCCAATTAGGCACATAAATCACAGTAGACACGAAACCACCTCCACAGCGGGATCGGTTCACTCGGACCCATCTAGACATTAATCCGAGTCTGCACCTGCAACACCATTTTATGGATTGGGCGGTAACTGGGTGTCTATCAAGGCATGGGTCCGAGCGAATCGTTCCCGGGGACGTCTTTGTGCCACTGTTCCGCAGTGGCGGATGAGCTTGCGGGCGGAAAGGGCGGATGAGTTTGCGGGTAGCAGAGTTAAATGCAGGTCGATGGTACGAGAGGGAGGAGAGGGGGAAGGCGAAGGAGGAGATGGAGGAGGGGTGGAGCTGAGTTTGGCTGGGGTGAAGAAGTTGGGCGGAGCGGTTGTTGACTGAGGGTCGGCGGTTGGTTGAGGGCCGGTGGTTGGCTGAGAACCGGTGGTTTGCTAACGGTCGGTAGCTGGCTGACAGCCGGAGGTTGGCTCGCGGCCGGAGGAAGGGACGGGTTGATCATGGGTTAACCGCGGGTTGGTTGTGGTTGCCTGCGGTCGGAGACGGCGTGAGGTTAGATGGTGGGTGATGAAGGTTTAATAAGGACGGAGGAAGCGGAGGCGCATTATATATTCGCGCCAAGGGATTTTACCCGCCCATCGGCCAGACTTTTCTTTCGCCGCAGGGATGATGGATAAGATGAGGGCGACGATGATCCAACATTGATGGCATTTTCCCCCACGCGAGGAACTTCTGGGTCTTGCTAACGTACGGGCCAGCTCTGTCGGCGGGGAAATATGGATTACTTACACGTCCTTTTGAGGCGGTCTTTGCTCTCAGTGTCGGCAAGTGGAACCGAGGGTGTCTGTAGGATCAAATGGTAGTGATGGAAAGACGTCGCACTCGAGTTGAGCAGGAGGCAGACGCGCGAGACAGCTGTCCAACGTGAGATCTTCGAACTCGATTGTCGGGTCATTCGTGGGGGGGTCTGATCGGAACGGTTGCTCACGGCATCCGGTACGTCATCACCTGCGGCTGAAAAAACTTCGGCGGCTACAACCGTGGCGACATCTTCCGAAAAAACAGAGACGAGCTTCGAGCTATCCCCCACCTCGCCCCCTCCACCGCGACACACACCTTCGGCGGAATTCCGCGCATCCGCAATGTTCCCAAACATAGGCGTCGACCTCCTCTACCTCCCCCGGCTGTCTACGCTCCTCCGCCGGCGCGGCACATATCTCCACCGCTTCGCTTCACGGATCCTCACTGCCAGCGAACTCACCACGTTCCAACAAAAGCTGCACGGCGAGGACATAAGCTCCGTCGTGCGATGGCTCGGTGTTCGGTGGGCTGCGAAGGAGGCCGCATTCAAGGCCGGCGGTGTAGGGAGACGCCTACAGTGGAAGGAGGTTGAAGTTCGATATCTGGCTAGTGGTAAGTGTTCATCTAGTGGGGCGGGGATCGTGGGTTGGGCGGGTACTAACGGATTTCGGGCGCGATAGGACAGCCGTACCTGACGTTACCACGGGAGGGGATCACGGGCGGCCTGAGCATTTCCCACGACGGCGAGTACGTCGTTGCTATGGCCATGCTGCCGCCCGAGAAAGGGACGATGGCGGAGTGGGTGAAGGGCCGGAGGGAGGAAGCGGTTGCAGTACACGGATAGACACGAAGCGTAGACAGGTCGGGAGTTGTATTATATGATAGACGGCGGGGAACGCTGGAATTGCGTGGGTGTTTTCGGTACGGCGCGGCGCGAGGGTAGACTTTGCGATGTATTATGGACGGAGTGGGATCGGGAGATACGGTGATGAGTGGAGGTGGATCTGTCAAGATATCAGTGAACTCGGCAGAATCATTGCCCTGAACCTAGGAGACTCGATAAGGCAACATCAACGGCCTGCATTCTGCCGCTGTGTATAATCGAACCGGTTATCCTGCCATGTTCGCAAAACCGGGTGGCCTTTGCCTTGAAGAGTTGCTCGGTGGATCCAATGGGCACAGGGCCGTACCATATTCAGAATTCAGGTCACAATGCCTCCCAACACACGACACGAAATCTCCCCTCGTTGATACATTGCTTTTACAAGTGTTGCATTCCCACACGGACGACTCATATCCACATTTCATCTCACGACCACTACAACCTCTGGCCTTGGCGGACCGATTGAGTCACTATTCGGTGTGGTGGGTGTTGCTCGGAATCTGTTCTGTGTCAGGCTACGGAGTTTTCTGCACGGTAGAGGCTCGTTTGATTCCCCGGTGGTATGGAGGAGCTAGGCTCTTTCTAGTATCTCTAAGCGACATGAGCAATAGACGGTCGAACCCAGCATTCTATGTAGAATCTACTCCACTCCTCCCATATATAAACAAGGACCGTCCAACCAGCCCTCCTCCACCGCACAGCATTCGAGTTTTAGGACCTCCGCATCGCTTATTATGGGTGATCTTCGCTCATCCATCACCCTCCTACCTATTTCATTGAAGATTCCATTCTACCCATGTCTATAGTATGTATATTCCCCGCCGTCCGATAGTGTATGCAAGGCTTCCCTGCTGATCCGCTTCAAGGAGCATAAGGCTGATATGATTCAGATTACGGGCGTTCCGCGGTCGAGTTCGGCAGGCACCGTCCTAGTTCCCCACGATCCCGTCACCCTACCTCTTCCTTGGTAATCCCGTCCTGCCCATTTCTATACTCCATACTTCCCGGTGTCATAGTGTATGCAGAGTTCCCCCCTCTACCGTTGCCCTTCACTGGCTATTGCACTCCCATCACCGCATCGCCGTCGCAACACCGGCGCATCATGTATACCACTGTTGTCAGGGTGTGCATTATAACCGCACGTCTTCAGTAATGCAGTCCGGATGGGGAAACTTCATGGTTACGGTGGGAGCGATTGGTTGGGGCTGTAACGGCGAGAAGTGGAGCATATACAGTATGGAGTGCCATGTGGGAGAAACGACAACCCGACAATGACCCACCACCCGACTTTTGTCAAGTGGTCGATATGATTTCTCCGGCCCTCCGCCCTGGCCTGTCCTTGCGATGCAATTGGGATCGTTGGTGATGGAATTCTTCGAGAATGCCCTCGAATGTCAAAAACCGAGTGATGGGTGGATTGTTTTTGGTTTAATCATTGATTGCATGCGACCTAGCTACATCATGTCAATATACACACACTACACTCCGTTTCCATGGCTATACACTGTCCAGCTCAACTTTAGTCAAGCGGCCCGTTGGGGCTTTGCCCGCCCTCCGCAGTGGCTATTCCGGAAGATACCAGTAAATGGTAGGGCGAAATAAGGAAATAAAACTACGAAAGGACATTTTCCGATCCTCACTCCTGTCTCTTCACCAGGAGACGCTATGAAAGAGTGTGTGGGAAGGAACAGTAGGAGTGATCCCGTCCCCTCAACTTCAGCGTTCTCCACTCTCATTTGTTGAAATCTTCGGGAATCTCGGCGAATGCAGAAAACCGAGTGATGGGAGGTGACGTCGATGACGTATGACTCTGACAGCGAGTGACTGACCATGATATGAGCACGGAGGAGGAAAATGATGTAAATTGCGTATTTCTCTGCTGTATTCGGTAAACCCCTCTGTTGCCTGTTCTCGCTGAATCAAAAGCTTAACTAACTTGGACTTCATTTGATACACCCGCGTTGAAATGCTGGCCCCGGGCTCGGTTGGGTTCTCCGGGAGGCTTGCTTCCTCGAGGCTCCCATTGCACTATACACAGGCCATCTGCATTCGACCATCATTTCTGTAGCCTGCCTTTTCTAGATGCAATGTACCTTTACTTCAATCTTCTTACCATCTGACTTGATAGTTCGCACAACCGAAGTTGTGAACGTCAGTCACCAAAATGTAGAGTCCAAAACAAAAAAAAAAGTTGAAAGTTTTTGTCGGTACCATGAATCGAACATGGGTCTAAGCTGATTTGCGGAACCCACAAAGCTTCGTACTAACCACTATACTATACCGACTGATTGACATTACTACTCTGCACGTGGAACACATAATGGATGGCTCTAGTAAGATGCACGCTGAACCAACGGTACTTATGCAGTCTCACTCGGGATGCTCACCGTTAAAGTTAGATGTCCGGAAGGCCCTAGAAGATTCAAGATCCGGAAGGGTCTATGTAATGAGTTGACGGAAACGGCGATTGCCCTGGTCAGACGGACTGTGCGTGCTTCAGAAGCCGAATCATGTGGGTATCGAGTATGCGCCTTCGATCGATTGGGACTGTTTCTGCGGGTCCATCCAACGGTTTCCTTATACAAGTGAAATTAGCTAAGGCTTTACAAGGCATTCGGATTCTTCTACAACTTTTCCAGACGTATAAATACAGAGTAGCTTCGTCAGCCAAAAAAAGCTGCCAACCAACCAACCAACCAACTTAAAGCTACCCAGCCAATCACTCTTATCAACGGATAACAACACTCCTTTTAATGCTTTCGTCATCTCCTGAATTCCCCTCCGATGTCACAGACATTACCAGCCGAATTTATATCCCTTTCTCTCCCGCTTCGTCTCCCGAAATCCGCGCAGGTTACCGAACTTACGAAAACTGCGGAAATTGCGGTGACGCCGGTTTCGGCTGCCGAGCCTACAGAGTCTCGCTCCTACAGAGACCCCGCTACCGGCGAAGTATGCTATTCATACCGAGACCTCTGAGACTTCGCAGACCTCGTCCAACAACTGTCATGGGTCTTCAAACATCAACGATGTGTTCCGAGTTCCAGAATAGCCTACTGCGGGACGTCGGGAGCGCACCGGACATCGCAAAGGTGCTCATGCACCGTGACCTAATTTAACATCCCTCCCAAGGGATATACGCGGTTGGATAGCCGGTATGTGTCTTTTACCCTCGGTCTATCCGCAGTATCCGGGATTCTCACGTTCGGACTGTTATCAAAGATAGACCTGTTGAGAAAGACACTTCCTCTATGGAATCGGGAAGAGAAAACTCGCTACTTCCACAGTAACCACCATACCAAAGTGGATACTGTCACTCCTGATGCAACAACTGCGGACAAGACTCCTCCTCAAAGAGAGTCGGGAGGAGAAAACGCGCCATGAAATAACAACTGCTGCCAAGAAACTCGTCATGAAGCAACAACTTCTCACGAGACTCCTCCCCAAAGACTGGTGTATAGAGAATGTACTGGCCGGAAGAGATATGTAACAATGATACTATCAGGTACCCAGTCTCTCGCTATTTGCCAGCGACGGTGTCATTCCACTCCTTTGTAATGGCGGGCGTCCGACATCTCGCCGCTCCATCTCCGGACGTCTATTTTTTAACATACTGCCATAGGAGGGAAGGGAAGACGATGACTCTCCAACCAACGCGCTCCGAGACTAGAAACTTTGACGCGGCTCCTCAATTCGAATCGAGGAGAAAAGATACACCACTACCGCACCCTCCATCGGATGAGGATTGGATTAACGTCCGGATGGACGATTCACCACCATAAAGAGCATCGAGTTCTTACCCGCTGGAAGGATCTGCGATTGCAATTACCAGCCATTCCATCGGGAAAGTGGACAACAACCGGCTTGCTGGATATGCTGCTGAAAAAGCTGTGAGAATTGAGCGGTGCCGTTCGCGAGTTTTACCGAGACCCCGCTGGCTCTTGACGCCCCTGGGCTCGTGCTGTAGGGTCGGTCTTGCGAGATGACTAGCTGTGAAATGCCATAGAACCTACCTGTTACATGGACGTAAAGATGGTCGGAAGTGAAAGCATCTTTTCCCTTCCGAGTAGATTAAGCTAGCTGCTTCGAGAGCTTCAAAGTCTCCGAAGTTTGGAGGATCCGAAAGCTTAACTAGGAAAATCACACTCGATCGATAAACTGCTATCGGTGACGGCCTGTAGGACGTCCTGGGGGTCATTCGGAAAACTATTTCAAAGGCCGAAGCTCCTCAGTATACTCCTCGGGCACCAGGTATGGCTTGGATTGCTCCACCGGAGAAGCCGCTGAGACCGGAGAATCGCCGTAGGACTGTCGGATTCTTTCTGGCTAACATGCTTCGGAGACATCCGCCGATACCTTGAAAGCCTGCAGTGCTGATGGAAACCAGAGTGTGAACAATCCGGATGCTTTCGTCTTCCGTTTGTGTGGTAGGCAAAGTTGAAGTTCGGAAGTGCGAGGCGGGAAAGAGAGGTTATCACAGAATATTGGTTCTCAACTGGAGAAGCCGGTTAATTGCAGTAGATAGAAGCTTGAGCCCGAAGTTTTGAGAATAAATAAATCCTTATTTCTCATTTGACGTAGAAATCAAGGTTTTAGAGAACACAGAATTCCCGACTCGTCAATTGAGTGCAAGAATCAGTGTTCTCCATAGTCCAGTTCAAATTGCCAAAATTGAGTTCCGTCCAAGCATGAGACGAACAGTTTAAACAGTCCCAGTGCAATGCCCGCCGACTGTCGTCCACGTCACGTGATAATGATCCAAGCACTAGTCCCAATAAGGCCATACACTAGCTAGCTGCAGCGGGATGAGTGAGATAACGTGATTTTGTGCGGGAACAACCACAGCGAGGTGGGCGTCGCTAGGCACCGTTGTCTCGCCCTAGATAGCTCTGGGTCTCGATTACCTGCCGCTTAACCCTATTTGCGCTAACATCTTCAGGTGTCCAAAGTTTGACAACGTCTCTCGTGTTCCCCCTCTCCACATCAACACCACCCTTCATTCCTACACCGGGGAGCTCTCATCTCCCGAGACTTCTCCAGTGTTCCTCCTCTCCACATCAACACCACCCTTCATTCCTACACGCTCGGTAACACCTCACAAAACGCCCACCAACTGAAACACGAACAACATGTCGAACGACCCTGAAACAAAACGAGCTTCAACCGGCAACAAGATGGTGGATAAAAAGCGCCCCGCTGTGGGAACACCGATGCCAACGACGGGAAAGAAGACTCGCTCGGGTGCTCCGGAGGCTACTGAATGGGATCTGACGCCGAATGAAATGCACCGGTTCATTCCATCTGAGATCCGAGACTATGTCGGGAATGCCAAGGTATGGGTTTTGTTGATCCCCGAAAAAGACGTCAAGGCTAACCAGCGAAGTCGAAGGATGACTTTTTCAATAGAATGCAGGTGGCGTTCTGCTGCCTATTCTACCGGTGTCACTACTACTCGGAGAAGATGATTCTGGCGGTCGTCAACGAGCTCGATCCACAGGTCTTTCAACTCTCGGAAGACGACAACAAGAAAATCGGGAAGCGTTTTGAGATCCTCCTTACCGAGATTGCATCGATCCATATGCGGCTCACAACCTACTTTGTCAAGGAAACTACCAGGGGCAAGACGCTTTCGAAGGAAGTCGCCAGGTGCCGTGCTGCGAAGGTCAAGCTACCGAAACTCGATCCCAAGGAGGTATTGGAGGCTTTGCAGTTAACTCCGAGGACAGTGCGTCTCCTGTGGATGCCGATCGTTCCCGTTGTGGCCGAGGAGGAGTGGGGACCTTCCGATGCAGGAGAGTACATGGTCTATTTCAGAACTTTGACCGGAATCTTCCTCGCGAGGATGGCCAGACTGTTTTCGGAGAGACGTGAACAGCTCACTACCCATGCTCAGATTTTGCTCTTTTCCGACAACTCGCATCCGAAGGCCGACCGGGAGTGGCCTACGTGGAACCTGGAGCGCTCGGGGCTCAAGCACTACGTGAATGGGGTGTTTCTGACGGAGGTGGACCGCAAGAAGATCGATTCATACTTTTCCCGGCAGGATAAACTCGTCGGTGCGAAGCGACCGCAAGATGCGGATTCTGAGGATGCAGTTGATGAGGTAGACAAGGGGTCACCCGTGGCCACGGCCACCGACCTTCTCGGAGGATCACAGAACGAGGTTACCGGCAGGCCTATCTATTTTGGATCAGAATTCCGAGAGACCGGCGGCGTCGGTATGTCAAAAGAAGTGATGGGCGAAGTTCTTTCGGCGGATCAGCCTCACAACAACAGCCTTACTGGTGTCCTCCGCGATACGATCCACCGTCTCGAGACCCCCGAAGTCGAAATTGCGGAGATCGCCGCGTTGGCTACGGTTGGAGTCCGGGGACTTACGAGGTACGCGATGGAGCGTATTCTCGCCGAGAGTCAGATCATCGTCGACGCCATCCATGCCGGCGAGGGCGTGCTGAAGGCCAACAAAGACAAACTCTGGGAGCTGCAGCTAGCGCTTGCCGAACAGGAGAAAAAGGCGGAATGGTTGCGTGAGCAGCAAGACAAACTCCGTCTCTCAGATGCCGAAGTCGAGGAAAAAAACCGAGAGCTCGAATTGATGATCAAGAATAGAATGCGCTGATCACAAATCAGGAGTCCTATTTCTTTGCTTTTTGACCTTGTCCGCCACGAGCGTACATCGAGCTGGTACTTGCGGGCCGACTCTCCCCTTTCCTATCGCGTATACTAACCTTTTACCTTTTTTCTAGCTAGTCTTAATGTCGTCGATGCCGGTTGTGGTCGGTGCTGGGACGAGGTTCGAAATGCATTCAAATAGAGGTCGTTGATTGATTGATTGATTGATTGATTTTGGTGTCTGAGTCTCCCGTTTTTTTGCGCACCAAACCTGTACTGTAGATGACAATAAAAAAGCGAGAATCCTGAGAACGAAAATTTGTCTTGTAACTAAACAATTGTTCTGAAGTACGAAATTATCATATTACTTAGCCAGCCTCGACCATACACTTGTCAACCAGATGCACCGCTCCCGGCCAGACCACCAGCCCAAGAAACTGCTTCAGCTACAGTTTCCACACCATCTTCGAATCCTCCACCAACAAGTACCCACCACTTCGGCTTATTCTTTGGCCCCAGTGCCCCAGTGGTTGCTTGGCTGTTCTCGACACTGAAGACGCTTTCTAAGTACCGCAAGCATTCCTAAGAACAAAAAACAATAGAAAAACAGTTCAACGTTGACCAGCCACATCGCGTCTGATCGAGAGCACGCTCAGAAAACGTCCATGTACCTCACCCCTGGGCCTCGGCCTTAGGCGTTACTTGCCGACCCACTTAAACCTCCCCCTTTTAACCCTCTCCCGAGTCCCCAATCTAGCCACGTCTCCACCACTGAGTCGGGGTACCCTCAACCACCTGGATATTCGCACCAAGTGGGTATCAATGCTGTGTATTGCAACACAGGGCTTTGCAACACACAGCTTGTCGCCTTACTACACCACGACAGAGCACCCACCAAGACAAAACGGGAGAGAAAGAGAGAGAGCAATACGTTGGCACAGTAACATTATTTGAATTTTGAGTACAAAACCGCTCATCAATAATCAATCTTCGAGCATACGTGATACATTATTTGTCTGCGCATCCCAGCGCAATCCATCATTCGGGCGCCACCCCACCGCCCCTCAAAGCTTCCTTCTCCTCTCATCGAGAAACCTCAACATCTCTGGATAGCAGTCAGCGCTGGAACCAACCGACGAGCCCGAGTAGTAGACTGGCGTTGCACATACTGATGTCTACAGGTACGCAAGGTAGCTCACTCCATCACTCGTCCACCGCGTCACAGTAGGTTCGTCCAGTAGTCTATCTGCGACAAAGCTCACGACCTCTGGATAGTAGTCAGCGCTGGACAAACATGAAGACCAAGAACATTAGACAGAGATTGCACATACGGTCCGTGAGGTGAACCACCAAGAAGTAATGGAGAAAGACCTTCCACAAATTCTCCCCGGTCTCTGTCGACCTCGGGAACGTGATTAGCAAAATATCTCGGGAGACAGGGCTAGCTTGGTTATGCCACATACTGCGGGCCCTGGGGATATCGATCATCGCCTGCTTAAGTTGCCTGTAAACGTTATCGAAGAAGTCGCGTTCGAGTTGCGTCCTCGCATTGACTAATATCCTGCAGTTAGCGAAGGGCTCTGCGCATTAGAACCACTGGGAATGCTGCAGCACGAACCTCGACGCTCCAACACATGAATGTAGCGAAGGACAGTTTTGGGGAGGCGTTCGATGACGGTAGGCAGAAGGAGCGGGTCGTTAGAATGCCGTAGGTACAGCGCCTCAAGTTCGGTGAGCGTCCCCTCCGAGATGTATAGGTTCTGTGGGTCGAGCATTGTATTAGCGTTGGGGGGTCTGAAGTCGAAAATTTGAAGAGAAAAAGATGAGGGAGGTGAGTGATAGATGCGGTCGGAATGGGGAACTGAGAAGAGCGGGGGAAAAGGCCGGGTTCTTATATGATCCATTCGTGCCCCCGGATTACGGTCATAATTAAGTTACAGCACAGCTGTCATCTGCAGAGGTACGAACAAGCTTTTTTGACACTGTTGAAGTCTAAATAGATTTATTTTTGGCACTGTTGAAGTCTACATAGAGTGTACATAGGTATCATCCACCAAAAATAAAATCACGATCCGCCCGGAGGTAACTCTAATCATATGGAAATCTTAATGAGCAGCAGATGTCACGATTCACGAAGCCTCTTTCCCGCAATCTATACCCGGGCTACAACGGTACTACGCAGAAACGCGAATATTTCTGGCGAGGCAAGCAACTTCCTCCGGCCACTGGAAGAATTGTTTGGGAGCATGGCAAGACTTGGCTTCCTTCAGAGTACGTTGCATGTGGCATGTCAGGCCTCAAGGTTCGAGGTCTCGACTTTGAACCTTACTCCTTATAAATGATACGTGTAAGCTATAGAATCTTCCAGATCCTGCGTAGCATGGAGTGCATTACGACGTCGAGTCATTTGTGCCACCGCCCTTCACAGACAGTTACGTTACGGCACAGGTACGAACAGGCTTTTTGACACTGTTGAAGTCTAAATAGAGTCTACTAAGACTCTATTGTCTACGGATAATTATCCGCGGAAAATCGAAAAATCAGATCCATCCGAACGAGACTCCCTGGCTCTAAGTTCTACCCACATGGAAATCTTCATGGCATGATGGGCAGCAGATATCACAACCCAGCAAACCTCTCACCGTCATATACCGGATATGTCACTGATGCGACGCAGTAATGCACTTGGATGATCATCGCGACGCTAAACACGTCCAGGCTACTATACGAATCGTTTGAGATCATGGCAAGACTTGCGGTCCCTGCGTTATGAAGAAGACTTAGTAAGTTGGTATCCTTCCGGTGGCGTTGCATGTGGCCGTTCAAGCGACAAGGTTCGATTTCACCGCCTTTCGCCTTACGCCGTACCCCTTGCAAACGATAGGTTGTAGCTCTAAGTTGTGTCAGATCCTGCATAACCGTGAGTTTCTGTCGACGTCGAGTCATTTGCAAATTCCGCCACCGGTCTCCACAGAATGTTCGAGATTTGTACGTACTCAACATCTTAAACGTGCTCAACGTTAGAGCGATGTGGTCGCGTCTGGCATAGCCGACGACCACCTCTGCTTGCCGTGTCCGCACAGTCCTAGCTTCGCCGCCGTCGGGCGCGACGCAGGAGGAAGTGGGCACGGGCGCGGACACGGGCACAGGTCTTGCCGAGCTATAGCCTATGGTCATCGTCACTGGAAGAGAAGAGATCCCGAACACTGCCAGAACTCGCATCGCCGCCACTAGAAACGCTGGCCACACGTGACCACTCGCTTTCCCTCTGCCCTCGTCTGTTACCTCTCGTGAAGGTCATCCATGGCTTCGAGAACTTCCTCTTGTTTTCCGAAGTCTAACTGCGTCGCTACGTCTGATGGAGCTCCCACTCAGACGCCTCACTTGCTGGATCTTACTCAAGGACCTCCTGCATCCGCATGCCATAGCAGTAACGGCGAGATTTATTGATTGATAATTAATATGTACAGCATGGATCCGAAGGTTATGGCCGGTATAGGTATCTACAATGTTGAATAATGAGGAAGATAGAAGAAGATAATGAATTAGGTATAACAACAATGTTGTGAGTAGCGAGCTCTCTCTACTCACACAGCCGGAAAATTTGCAGCCCCCCCCCTACTGGTCTACTCTACTCTACTTCACATTTACCACCTTCACCACTCTCATCACCCTCCCTGTTCTCTACCAACATCATTCCTTTTCACTCACATTCACACACTCCTTTTCTCTCCAACCATCTAGAACGCCCGTAACTTCTGACAGCCCCTCTCCTCCCAATTGGCCAGTTTAGCAGCAACTCTTTTTTGAACCACCTCCTCATACATTCAGCTCCGGCTCATTCCATTGCACATTCCCTCCGCATTTCCTCCCGCGCCAATCCAAACTTCCACCACCTTCATACTCTTTTTCCTCAACGCCTCTAGAAACTGCAGTGCCAAAGAAACCGTCCTCATGTCCCTCAACCGTATAGCCTGTGGGTTGGCTACATAGCTAGGATCATAAATTCCTACCACACCACCCTTCACATACACCACATATGTATGCCATTCCTGCACCCAATCCCCAAGTCTATCATTGAAACGCAGAACTTTCCATCCTCATATTTTCCAAATGGTGTCAGCCACGCAAAGCCATACTTGAAGTCGCCCTCGTCTTGATGCGGCTCTGTCAGTAGGTTGATCAACAACTCTCGTAAAGAAAACAGCTCCTTTTCGATTGTGGAGGCGGCTGGCTTGTCACCGGGACCCGAAGAGCAGGCCGCAAATGTTTGCTGATACACTGTGTGAAGCAACGTATCCACCCCTTGGAAACACATGGATACAGTCTGCGTTATATCGCCCAGCCACATCTGGAGATCGCGTTGTAAGTTGAGCAATCGTATGCGTGTTATTGGAGAAGAAGAACATGTATGTCATTCCTGCACCCCATTCGCAAGTCGGATTGGCATCAGCGGAAATCATGCTTGGTGCTCCTGAGTTCATAGGTGCATTGTCCTTGACAATCCATACTTCTTTGCCTGGATTTGCTTTTTCCACTCGGATAGCATAAGCAATGAGGCGGGGATAAAGGATTGATTCCCGGTAGCGGACCCAGTCGGCTTGATCGGAAGCACGAGGTTCGGCGAGGATCTGTCCGTATATATCTTGTATCGTGTGATATTTCGTCGTATCGGGAATGAGGGCGTTCCGTCGTGGTTCTGCAACCCGTGGTCCTCCGTGGACTGTCATTGTCGTTAGAATGGAATGCTGCAATTCAATGTTTGCTAAACACATATACGTACCGTAGGCTACCTCCTGGGCATCGGCTTCAGCTCCTAATAGCCGTGACGGTGTAACTGACGGTAACCAGCCGCGCGCCTTCACTGGAGAGAGAAGACCAGGTAGTAAGCTACTGCAGGGCATCCGGTAGGAGAGTCGAATGGATTGTGATTGTGGGTAAGTACTTACAAGGAACGAGTAATGCGGACATGAGGTGGGAAGCAAGCTGGCGTAATGCATCACCGGAGCCACAGCCGATAATGTCATTGAGTATGACCGTGAGGCCGTCAAGCAGAAGGAAACTGGCGAAAGCCCGAAAGATGTGAAGAGTTCAGTGTGAACGGAAGAAAATGTGGTGTAGGTATCGTCGTCGGTTGCGTCGCTTGTGCCGAAGGCAAGCTCTCGGGCTCGTCCGGTTCTTGAGGTATTGGATCTGGACGCGGTCTGTCAGGCACTTTTGTCAGGGCCTTCTCCTTCCGGACGTTCTCTCTGCGTCCCATAGTCGACGTTCGTGTCACGTGGCTGGTAAGCTGACCTCAGAGGGGTTGGGAATGGCATCCGACAAACCACCGTTCGATGACGTAATCACAGACGAAGGTAGTATCAGACTGAAAATCCTTCAAGAGGGTGTATCCGGATTTGGCGCACTAGATGAGGGAGCAGGGGCCGGAGGGGCCCACGGCCGACTTTGGTAAGAGGGCTCAGGTTGTAGTCAGGGGCGAAGAACGTGGATCACAAGTCACGGAAGAAAGAATTAGGTGAGAAGGTAAGAGCGAGTCAAGATACCCAATACTAAAAGAGGCGCAAGCGGTAAAGAAATCAAGTGATGAACGAACAGCCGCCTGAAGAAAAGTGATGATGGATGATGAGCGACACACACAGTGATGAAGGATGATGAACGACACTGGCGGTGAGAGAGAGAGACAGACAGACCCGCCAGTATAATACAACAGATCGGCAAACTTTGGCCGCCGCCACATCGTCGTACAACCGTCAAGAAGAACACGAGCGACCAAAACAAAACAGAATCGATGAGCAAAACAGAAACAGGCCCACCCCTGCAGCCCCAGGTACGACAGCCAGTCCCAACGTCGTAACAACAAATCCACCCAAGGTCCGCAGCCAAGGGTCGAAAAATGGTGCCAAGACGTCAGTTCCAGCTACGTCCCACAGTAGCAATCCAGTAAGCCTCCCACGGATGGGTGTGTAGTCTAATTGAGCCCGTCCAAAGTCAGGCCTTGAAAGAACAGTCCCGCTCACGTCAAATAGTTTTTTTGCCAAGGCTGATCAGGCCCTCATGCCCTCATGCCCCCGGAAGTTGGTCTCACCCAAGTCCCACTATTGTCCGGACTGGTCCCAGTCCTCCGGCGCTCTCCGGGCATGGGAAGCCACCTTACCTCTCCACGACGCTCAACAAGCGATGGCGGCGTAGCGAGTTTCAGTTAGGCTACGAGGGAAAGTACTCTACTAGTTACCCCCGAATTGTTTGCTGTCGCTTATCGTCTGAAAAGCGGTGCACCGGAGTAATCTCATGCTAGCGGGAAGAAAGCTTGGCAACATTATGCACCAGGTAGACACCCACCTCTGAATCCCGTGCAAGAACATCACGTGGGCAATTCCCTGCCCTAGCCCTAGCCCTGCATTACATACCCTAGCCTCACCGACCCCTACCGCTGCTACACCACGTTCGAAACCCCACGATGTTTGCTTCGATCCTTTCGACTATGTCTCCCACATCAATTTCTATTTCTCTACCACATTACGTTCAAAACCCCACCAAGTTTTGTTTCGACCCTTTCCACCATCTCTCCCACATCGAACACCAATTTTGCAGAACGGCAATTCCACCATGGTCGAGGTATGTCATACGATCATGCACATTGCATAACATTTGTAGGAAATGGGAAACTAATATTTGTTTGAAGAAACTGCTGGTAACCAAGCTGGGCCCACCCGGCGCAGCATCGGGCCGTGGTGGTAGAGCTTTCTCTCGACCCCGCGCAGCTGGTAGGAAAGGTTGGGAAGTTGGTGGTCGCCATAGTATAGTAAGGCTGCATGCAACCATGAATTGATGTTCTGTCTCTCTCACAAAGGAGCAGAATGTCTCCATCGTTGAGGAGCAGACTTATCGGTGATCCGGTTTAATGTCCTCGGGCACCAATAGACCGAGTTGGGGAATAACCTCGGTGGGAACGGACGGATATCTTGCAGAATGGATATGACGGGATTTCGTTTTTGCTTCTATATATCTCTTTAAATACTCTCTCTTTTGTCTGCTCTTTTGTTCTGTATCTAGCAATCACATCTCCATCTCTCTCTCACTTGTTCGCTCAAATCCGCTTGACACAAAGACTCGCAGTCTGGGACGCGGTGTGGGAAAACTTGTCCCACACATCTAGGTCCTTGTACCTGACTAGGGGCTAGATGGCGTCGGCGACAAGAAATTTGGGGGCACATTGTGCAAGCTGTACGAGGAGGTTGGTGTTTTTGATATCGCCAGGCAGGACAAGCTCCAGGTAGGACGTCGCACCTATGATCGCGCTCAGCGATGTCAATTCCGCAGCCCCTCGGCTTGACAAGCTCTGGGATGAACTGAAGGCCCGGCGGCCCGCGAGGGTGGCGAGGCGGCGCTGGACGCTCGCGGTCACAGATGGGGTCCAACCTCGATCCACCTCCTATTTTGCATGGATCAGAATGCATGCGGAAGTTTGCGTACGGGTTCATCGAAATTTATCGCAAAGACAAAATCAAACGCATCTGAACGCTGCGCATCTGAAGACTTAATCTTGGACCGCCGTCGCCTAACGTGAAAATCCACCGAACTCTAATACTTCTATTCAGAGACGCAACTCTTCTAATGAGTTGCCCCTGCAGCCTGAAGATCTACTTATGAGCGGAGCCAGACATTTAAAACGTCGTCAAGAACCTCTGAGCTCCCCGAGGCAGATATCGACGATCACGCCTACACGTGCGAAGCTTTTCGCCAAAGGATTCATCCCATCTCACTGAGATTTAGCGAAAGCGACATCAATCATTTTCTGACCTCAGAATCCAAACAGGACACCTATGGAGTAGATTAGATCTCCGTTTTAGGTGCTACTCATCGAGAGCTGACCAGATCATACCGACTGATCTCACACACCGCCACGTTAGGTGGAACCCCAGGTACGGCAGCACAGCCACTCGGGAGGGCGGTGGTCACAGGTGTTTATTAGCCATAGGTCTTGAATTCAGTAGACGTGGCGGACCCACTGGATAAAGCAGCTGGACTGCCTACGAAAGACTTACCAAGCAAGTCCCGAAACGCTTTTACTGCGTGCGGGAAGAAAATTACAAGGCGGTCTGCCTTCTGAATGTTGATACCCGGGAGCCCGGGACTCCTTCCGGAGACTACGACGAAGCCCACAGCAGGGATCGCGAAAGCCCCGCTCGCTCGGCTTTCGTATCCGCCAAAATTGGACTGCGGCGGCAGACGTGGGCAACCGCAGTCCCACCTTCGGACAGGCATCTAAAGGTGACGAATGACCGGACCACGGGTATGCCTGGCCTCTAGGTAACAAGTAGTAGCACGTGACAATCGATTTCTGCAACACCATCCTCCTCACAACCAAATTTCGGCGACGAATGCCATATCACGTTCTCGCTAATGCTTCGCTTCCTCACGAAAGCTGTCGAATAAGCGGGTATGTAGATCGGTAGAGTTGGCCACTAATGAGTGCAGGTGAGGTCTTTCACTAAAATTTGTTCTCTCGCCGATCGGAAGACTGAACGTAGATGGAAATACCATTCACCAAACGTTTAAACCGATGGTAAGTGGAAAACAAACAGACAGCAGGAGTGTCGGGTTGGACACCACCTAAAATTCAACCATACAAACCTGAAGATATCCCAAGGTGCTATGTGATTTGATGGTAGCAGGACATGAGGCCGGTGAGATGGCTGTAGTTATATTTTACTCTGTTGTAGACAACAGCTTACGCAGCTCACGCATTATTCTCCGACTGCATCAGACCATCAACAAAAGTAAAGGTGCGGAGGCTGAGTCCAGGGATGAAGCGAGGCCCACAACGAGATTGCCATCTAACCGAACGGTGGGTAGGGTATTGTGGGAGGCAGCCGGTCCCAACGTCTTGGCACCACTTTTCGACCCTTGGCTGCGGACATTGGGAGGATTTAGTGCCAAGACGTTGGGACCGGCTGTCGTACCTGGGGCTGCCGGGGGGACCTGTTTCTGTTTTACTCGTCGATTCTGGTTTGTTTTGGTTGCTTTTGTTCTTCTTGACGGTTGTGCGACGATGCGGCGTCGGCCAAAGTTTGCCGATCTGTTATATTTATACCGGCGGGTCTGTCTGTCTCTCTCTCACCGCCAGTGTCGTTCATCATCCTTCATCACCGTGTGTCGCTGATCATCCATCATCACTTTTCTTAAGGAATCTGCTGTTCGTTCGTGTGCTTTCCTGCTTGTCACTTTCTTGAACCTAGTTCCTCTTTACTCTCTCCAAGTGTGTGCTTCTTTTAGTACTGGGTCTCACGACTCGCCTCTTACTTTCTCAATTGATCTCTTTTCTGGTGGCCCATGATCGGCGTTGTCCACCCCCTAATCATCATACTCTCTAACTTCTTTCCGTTTTCCGGCCACAGCTTTCACTGTGACAATTGGTAGCAACAACCAGCGGGCTCAGCCCTACCATCGGTCGAGCTTCTTCCACCAAACCCTCTGAAAGAGACCAATTGAGTCCGTCGGCGGAGAGCCAAGCGGAACCGCTGCAGATCTCATCCCTATACTCGAGGACGACGAGATGATGGACATGGAAGTGGCTCGTCCAGACGAACCCTTTTCGATCGGATCTGCATCTGATATCCCCATGTTTCGTACAATCGTGGGAACCAGGCCAATCGATCACCCCATCCCTACGGCGATTATGAAGGACCTGGGCGCCATCGTGAGATATTACCAGGTTCCGGGGGTGCAGACTTTATTTCGACCGCTGTCTGCTAGCAGGGGCTTAGCTCGAAGACCGGGGGAACCTGTGACGGGAGACGGCACGTGACCCCCCTCTGTCAGGCTGTCAGCAAGAGGTACGGAGCCTCGTGTAAGGCAAGGGTACAGCCTCGGTTAGAAGGCTGGACGGCTTGGCGTCTTGGCAACCGTCCAAACCTCGAGCTCGGAGGAGAGCTCTTCCTTTCTTCTCTTGTTCACTACTATCATCACCATCTTCTTCTCTTCTTGTTTGTCGGAGAACTAGGTTGCATACAACCTTTCCCCTCACGTTTTCCTTTCTTTAAGCCTTCTCCACGTGCTTCTCTATCTCGCCCGTTCCCTTCTCATTATCCCGACGGTTCGTCATCATCATCTGTCTCACTCGGCAACTCCACGTGCCCTCAAGCCTGGGCTCGTGCCCCACGGGAGCCTCAGACTCCCCACACGGTATCCCTCAAGGTATGTTTTTTGAATATATTCATCGATCCAGATGAGTCGGGTTGATGTTCTACAAAGATGCACCTATGTGCATAACGATGCTTGAGACGATGCCATGTCAAACATGGCAACCCAGGGAAACGGCTACGACTCTGGTGAGTAGGTAGTATGAGTCCTGGGACAGTTTATGGTTGCTGATGAAAATAATAGAACATCTATCCCTGAAACCTTCGCCTCTCGCAGGCCCGACGCGATCGCTATTGCGATCGGTAACCGCAAAGTGGACGTTCATCGTGAGCAAGCTGAGCAACAGAATGGTTTCTGTCCAAGATGAGCGCACGGTCAACTCCGTGGGTGAGTGATTGCCTTAGACCTCTGCCTTCTGCTCAAATGATGTTTATTAATTAATGCGTAGACGGCGACGGTGGACGCGGGTGAGGCATACAGTGTCTACACCTCTTGTCTGCCATGCGGTGAGATGCAATAAGATGGATAAGATATGGGGAGATCAGATTGCAGATTAGATAATGCTTGGGGGAAAGTGCTACCCACTATCATCCTCCTCATTTTCTGTGTCACCGTCTACGTGATACGACCTGCGCTTCAACAACGAGCTACAAAAGAACGACACATCGCGTCTTGCCTCATTCAAACCCCGTAGCTTTGCTCCTTGGCTTTCCGACGGAGCCTAGAGAATGGAGTTCGCTGATAACTCCAAGTTGATCCGTAACCATGGCTGTGGTGGCGCTCGAGCACGTGACCTATTCGCGTCAACGCGCAGTTACATGCCTAGCGTTGCAAGGATCGTCACATACCAACGACATTTTTTCTCCGCTGCGGAACCATACCACACCCACGATGCCACCACGAATACCTTCTCCCATCTTCACCGCGGTCACCTTCTTTTGCCGACGATGTTCTGCCAACTCCACGCGCTCAATCTCCAAGGCCGAGCTACGGGTGAATCACTACCGCGAGAACCCCAAAACGCCCAGACCGAAGCAGCACAAGCGTAAGGCCGCCCCGCCGCCGCCGCCGCCTCCTAAAGTCGATATCTCCTCTCCACCAGTCTCCTCTCCACCAGAGCGTCCGTCCGTCCACCCCGAGACCCTCAGTATCTTCCGCACGCTGCGCCCACAGAACCGGGTGTTCACGCTCGCCACGAGCTCGCACGCGATCGACCGGTCCCCGGCAAGCATGCTCGCGCCCATCGCCGGCCCCACGCCGCAGTACAACCATCTCTATCGCGTTGGCAGGGTTACCGATGCCAGCAAGAGTGTCGCTCGCGCTGTCGATGAGTCCACCGTCATTGTGTTCTTTGGCGCACGCGGCGTGTGGTTCACGAGGTGTTCAAGGTGGAACCTCCTTTTTAAGACGGGCGCGCTGGGAGAGGTCAAGTGGTACCTTGAAGCGCTAGTCAAGGCGCTGCAGATTTGCCGAGAGAACGAGGAGACCAGGAACACAAATCTGGTGTTGGCTACGGATAGCGCTGGGGTTGTCAAGGGCATGACGATTCAGGTTTCGAAGTGGAAGAAGAAGGCGTGGAGGGGGGATAATCGGCAGGAGATACCACACAGAAGTCTGTGGGAGGAGGCGGAGCGGTTGGTTGAGGAGGTGGAGGCGGGGGGCAAGACGGTGAGGTTTTGGTTGTTGTCGGCGAAACAGAATGAAGTTATGAGGATGAAGGCTGTGGAGAAGGTGGATTGGAATGGCGGTAAAACGGGATCATAGAATGAGAATGGTATAGAAGCCTACGGGCAAATCATCGTTCGTGAGAAAATACGCGCATGTACAGTGAGCTGATGGATATCCACATCATGAAGAATACACGAAACAGCAAAAGGTATGAACATTAGTCGACCGGGAAAGCGATGGGTCCGGTCACATGTGGAGAAAGAAAATCCCGAAGCTCACTGGAAGGAGACATCACGTTGAAATGAAGAAGCAGAAACAACCACACACAGTTACAAGTGGTTCACACCTCCCCATGCCCCTCTCCAGCATCCTCTGAAAACCAATACGAGTCCTCGCTATCAAAATTTGCGGCTGTTTCGCAAGCTCTCCTTCATGGACGAGTGTAGTAGGGCTGTCACAGCTTAAGGTAGGAGTACGGCGGTTCCCAGGCGCCATAGCCGGAGATAGTTGCCCCACTGCGGGACCACAGAAGTAAAGATCTTATGATACTGTAGTAGATATATCACTGTTGGACTTGGTACATCAAGCACAGCACTTCGACGCGGGCAACCCACACGAAGAGCACTGTGCGTTGGATCATGAAATATGTGTAATCTTCAACTTTCTATCATCCCGGAGGTGTCGGACAAATGTCCTTTGGAGTTTGAGGGATTGCAGGTGAGAGAGAGAGAGATCTTCCTGTTTTATTGGGAATGCAGTTGTTTCTGGTAGGCGAAGAGTATCTTGAGGTAAGAGTGATTAATTAAGTATTATGTACCGCTGTATCTACGACGCAACCCTGCCCGGGCACCCCATTACCATCCCTGATCCTCAGGATGAGCCACCGACCCCTCTCTCTCCTTCCCCTTCCCCTTCCCCTTCCGCTTGCTGTCCACGTCCTTCCAATCCCCCTTCCTCATCTCAGCCTCGTCCTCAGCCCAGTACCCCTGTTCCCCGCCCCAGAAGTGTTGCCTCTGGTAGTACTCCCGCCCCCAGTACTCCTCCTCCTCCTTCGCCTCCATGTCGTCCTCCTCCTCATCATCCCAATCCCACTCCTGCCACTGCTCTCCCTTCGACCCCTTCAGCCGGACGACCTTGGGAAAATCCAGGAAGTGCACGTCGGCCGGGAACGTGATCGTCATCACAACCGCCCGGTCTGCGGTCCGGTTCTGCCAGCTGAGACGGCGGAAGCGGGCACCCTGCGAGGAAAGCACAGTGGTCGGGTCTAGTTGGTACACACAGGTGCGGGACTGGATATGTGTTAGGAGGCAACGTATTGATTGGCAGGGGGAAAGGGGAGCTTGCCTCGCCGGAGTCTTCCTTCGGGGATACCTGCGTGCCCTTGGTGGAGGCGGACTTGTTGTTTTTGGAGGAGGAGGCATGCGGAGACTGGCTCTGGCTCGTGGAGCCGTACACGGACCCGTTCGACATTGCTACGGTGCTACGATCGGGTTAGAGGCAACGAGTGGTAGGAACTGCCGGCTGTACTTACTTTGATCTGGAAAGCTCGTTCGTTCGTGCGGTTGTGGAGGGATATAATCCTATATATGGAGGATGTGGTGGCTAAAGGAGACGATATGTAGGTTGAAATTGCGTGCTGTTCTTCCTTTCCGTATCTACTTGAGTATGTTCTTTGCGTACTGATGCAAATCGTATCAGCGAAAGGCTGCATGATTCACCGCGGGTAGGGTACGTAAGCTCATCCTCCATCGAAGTAAAACATCGGCCTCGGCCGTTTTTTCTTCAAGCCCAAAAGTTCAACGACAATCCCTTTCATTTCCCAACCTCTGTGTAGTGAGTGAAGTCGTCGATGATGCTAGTGCAATCGTATTTTCGACTAGATCATGAGGTTTGTTGGGCACTTGCGAGGTGAGCTTAACAGTGAGAGCGCGTGACGCGGCGATGACCTGAGGTTGGTAGCGTAGCTTCTCAACGCAAATACAGCCCTTGGTGGAATGTGGTAGAAACGGTTTGAAGACGATGGTGCCGACTAAACGCGTTCCTTTCCTGTCAACAGAGCATCTTTGGAAGGCAATGACAGGACTTGTCAGAAACAATATTAGGTCTTGACGAGTAGTGCGATACTTGTCGTCAGCCTGGAGAACTCACCTCTTACGAGTTCAAACTTCAAAGTACGCAACTGTCGCGGGAGAGAGGTCACTTCTTCATCGCGACACCTGTGAGCACTGAGCACGGTTCGACGGACGCAGATGTCAACGTCGTCACTTGTCCCGCTGAGGGGAAGCTAGGAAGAGCTCCTTGACTTCTCGAGTTGACCCTTCTGGGCAACTGGCTTGACGGTGAAGAACCTTGTTGCGAGATAGTGGGTGTGCTCGAAGCACCCAGATGCTAATACGCTCAGGGTTCGGGCGGCTAGATGCACTTATTGGCTGGTAGGGCTTGAAGAAGGTTTATGTTCTTCCAGAAGGGAGGGGGAAGAAACTGCAGACACGGCGATGTTCTAAATATACCTAGCGCAGGGCCCTGACACGACGACCGCGGGACGAACCTCTCGGTTGATTGACACCGCATGGTGGTATTTACTCTGGATGGCGTAATGTACTAGTCTAGATATAGGTTGACATGAGGCCTTCGGTAGACTCGCACAACGCGCGTTGGGCCATTTCGAATTGGCTCGCCGTTGTATACGTTGCTCCGGTGACGTTTACCATCCCATGCCGGGAAACCTAGAACCGGTTCGCCCACGTATCCCTTTGGGGTTGAGGGACCGTCGTAGCAACAACCCCTCCGCTCTTCTGTCCCTTCACTCCTCGTCCTTCATAAATAGACGTCGCGTACACCAACATCTCCCCATCGCTGTGCCTCGATAGCTGGGGCCGGGTCTTCTTAGGAACCTGGCCCTGTCTCTTTCTTCCACCGAGTACACCCTTTTTTGTGTCTCTACGGCTGCAGCTTCACGGGTCGAGAGGTAGGTTTGTTTTACACCCCCCGCCTCCGGTCGAAGGGGCCATCACCACATGGACGCTCTGACCTCCATACAGACATCGTGGTCTCCAGTTTCCAAAAAATATCGACGTCAACTTTGACACTCGACGTCTCGACTCTCAATCATTCTCGAGGCACCAGTTGCTACCCCATCGGTCATGATCATGGCACCCGACGGCAATGGCTCTTCTGGCATTACCGTCTAGCCCTCCGCATGGGCCGAGCGTTGGCCGTGTTGGTGCCAGTTGCTGGACTCGTCAGGCCAAGAGCAACGTCAAACTTTGGACGCCCGGAGACGTTGGCACGAATAAAGATCTGCGACGGACGGTCGACTAAGTGCCGCCTGGGTTGAGTAACCTTCGGCGCCACCTGGGTCGAGGAACCTTTGGACTAAGAAGCCTGAAGTCGGTATATAAAGAGAGACCTCGCCGCCGATGATATTGCTGCTGCATCGAATTGATTATCTCTGTCCTTCTATACAAATACCTTTACAGTGAGTAGTGGATACGTTTGCAGGCGTAATGCGGATTTCTCTCGCTGACCCCACCGTCGTGTAGACCATCAATCGGCTGTGGCCGGAGGCCAACCGGCAGACATGCTTGAACGTCGACTTCGACTTCGACAAAGTAGCCAATCTGAAATATTTATAGTGATCCCCTGTTCTGGGATGGGTTGAGGGACTTGTGTTAGTTGCTAAGACTAGGTCGTACGCGGCGGTACAGATCAAGAGTGGCTACTACAGCATGCAGTCGAGCTGGATTTCGACTGCACAGAACAACATCGCCGACTTGTATGGTCTGAACGAGCATACAAGCTCTGCCGACCGTCTGACGGCGGTCAATGAATTGCATCGTGACGATGCATTCATATACCGGGATAGTGACCGCGGGTTGCCATTTGCGGTAAGTGCTCCACACCATTACCGGTGTTTCTTCGATATCCCTCAGATCGTCTAACGCATTTATAGCGGCGTGTCACCTCCTTTACCGCGGAAGATTATCAGCTGCAAAAGTGTTTCAAGATGGATGGCAGCCGACTGCAATTGTGCATGTCTGAACCATTGCAAATAAACCTGTTGTGCTAACCGCATCAAATCCCACGGTTCCTGCACCTCCACTTCTTCAATAAGTCCCGTATTCATAATCCCGGACTTCACGACTGGTTGATCGACGAGCAACCTCCCTCGCTGATCGTATACGTGGTGACAGTCCTGCATCACGCATTGCAGGAGTGGCGGACGAGTGGGGGAGAGCCTCCATCGAGGTCATTGAAGAGGGCCGGCAAGGGTACCGAAAGTCGCTCAGCAGGGTGGGGCTATTACTTCAATATGGAGCACGATGGCCGTAGGTAGGCTTTGATATTTCTAAGAGTATTGCTAACGGTTCCTCCAGCGGTATATAGCAAGTTCTTGTCGTTGTGGGAGGGTCTTGACTCTCGGTTGCAGGACAAGACTGTCAGGTCGATACGCATCGCCTTAAAGACTGAGATACATTCTTCGATCACTGCGGACATGATTTGCAGAGTTGTCACCTGTATGAGATCGTCCTTTCACTTGGTATACATCCAAAGGCCTTTCTGAGGAGATTATTAGCAGAGTCGTCGCCGGTATGTTCGTTGTCGCGGTCCTACGTTGCGCCCTGCTAATTCCCTCCCCTCTTCAGCGTCACGTATTATCGAGTGCTGCTGGGCTCTCATGGAGTTCTATTTCTATGCTCAGTACGAATCCCACGAGAACGGCAGAATGTAAGGTACGACGGGCGCCAAGCGGCAGATATTGCATAAGGAGTGGCAGACCCTGATCGACACCGAGATGGTTGAATATCACGAGGAGGGAAGTGATTTCTACTTTCCGAAGATCCACCAGCTGCTCCGTTTCGGGGAGCAGATACGCCGATATAGAACCCTCAAGCAATGGTCTACCGAGGCCGGTGAAATCTCCCACCGTACACGGCTGAAGGATCCGTACTACAAGTCGAATCGTATCGCTCTGGCAACATCTACAAACAGATGATCGAATACTACCAGAGGAGCGATGCTTTCACCATACGGAGGCTTAATAGCGCGGCCCGGAGGGTAAGGTTTACTTCCGATCAAACCTATGTCGGGCCGTCCAGGATCGACACCTTCGGTACTCTGCACATATCTCTACTTGACGAACACCTGCAGAATGAGCTGCTGAAAGATGGAAGGCGCACGACAACAGTAAAGTAAGTTTTGAACAAAGGCGCATCGAGGACACGTTACTAATACCAACGGCTATGCAGTCAACGTTCACAGAACAGAAGAGAAGAATACCAGGATTGGATACGGAAACCGTTACCCGCGCGAGGCTGCGGTCTCGCACGTGACGTCATGATGTATGGAGAACATGGTAAAACGCTCCGTACACTGCCATGCAACAGAATTCGATTGCCATAACCTGTCGATCTCTTCTATTCCAGCAATTTCACAACGGTTCCTTTCGTACTAAGTTGAACTACTACAAACGTCTACTATTCACTGCCTTCTATTTCCCTTTTTTCCCCGGTCGAAAGGCCACCTGGCCTCAAACGAAGCTGAACGCATCTTCAGTGGGTAAGCATGTTTCCCCTGATGCAAAGGCTCCCGTGAAACTGATATCTGCACAGAGGTCGTTACACTATCAGTGCTCGGCGAGCGTCGCTAGGCGATGATATCATCCAGGCAGTGGAGTGTCTGGAGTCGTGGTCCCATGCGGAGGTCGTTCATGGAAGTGGAAGTTGGAGATATATGCGTTACCACAGTCCGGCGAACCCAAGAGGCATGACGCGTAATATGAGACAAGGTATTATTGAGGTGGGTTCTGGCGACTCCGTAAGAGGCCGAGTGGTCGGCGGTGGAGCGCCGGGAGCGGCGGCGGATAGCAGAACCTAAATGCGAACTCGGCATCAAGATCCTAGTTTAGTCGGTATCTAAGTTTTCACTGTCTATATAACACTGTCCTTTCCATAGTATCAATCTATTCACATTCGCATCAGCAACATGCATAAACTTGCTGGAGGAGTTGGCTGGGGGAAGGGAGCTTTGATGTGGGGGTTTTGAGAAAGACTGACGCTTTTCTTTTCCGTTCCATTTTGTCATCTCATTGTTCTTCTTTCTTTCTGTCTTTCCTTTTTATGCGCGAATGGGCCGGGCGGAGAGCAATAGGGAACCCACATCGAGCTCGCGGCCGGCGGTCGGAGACAGTGGGGCGGAACTGGATGCGTGTACAGCCATGATCTGCTTAGGTCGAATGCTATGATGATTAAACAAAAACAAAACGACATGCCTAGCTGGAGGATGAAAGACAGATGTCGGGAACTGTATGGCACTGTATGGCACTGTATCTCCTGTTTTCTTCTATATAAACCGCCCATGTTGCCCGCTCGTTCATATCTCTATCAAGTAAGACAGTCAATACAGTCTCTTATTCTGCATCTCTCTTTCTAGAATCTACCGCATCCTCTGCCCCTACGATCCAAACTTCCGCACAGCCCAAACAACAGAAGTGAAAATTGTTCCTTACTCGTCTGCTTCGTCCTCTTCTTTCTCTCTCATCATCTACTACTGAATAAAAGCTCTCCTTGTGTAACATTCTCCTTCAGTCCAGTCTTGGTCATGTGCTCCTGCCTTACGCGTGGGCTCCTTAGCGCCGTTGCTGCGGCAGCCAGCTGCGCCACTGCGCCACTGCGCCACTGTCTTCAGTTACACAGTTTGAGCGCAACCATTCCCGGGCCCCAAAGAGGCTCCAATCCTCTTGTGGCTTGCCCGGAGCCCTGCAGTCCTTGATATTCCGGGCCCGACAAAGACTATTCCCAGGCCTGTGCTTCACCGATGCAATGCTGGCGATCACCCAAACATCGCAGCAGAGCCGGGGTGGCCGCTGGCGAGCGGGGGACCCGAAGATGTGGCCATGGGATCGAGGTATTTTCGCAGACGGTGGAGTCAGATATTGCTGCAAATAAAAGCGATGGTCAGCAATCGTTGAGTTTGTTGTACGTACACGATGAGCAAGCAACAAAGTTCTGACCACACCAACTCATTGTCTGCACCGGATGTCTCCATCCCGCACGATACGAATACGACTTGTGCGACAGGACATTCGGGGCTGTCAGCGTGGCGTGGCGCGTAGCCGTGAGACGATGACATGTGATAGAGGTGTACCCCTATTAGCACCGTTCAACCGTGCATAGGATCGTCGTATCGATACTAAGCTGCGCCACTACATTCGCTGTTCCCCTGATTCTCACGGAATGCGAGGACGAGTCGTATTCGCAGCAGTGGACTTCGCGTTTCCAACCTTTTGCCAACAACCCACACCTTCTCAACTTCTGATAAAAAAACTATGTACGATTTTCTTCCAACTCCGGTGGCGGATCGGAAGGGGTGGTGTCGCGTATTAATTGCCTGTGCTCTCAGCCGTCCGCCGGTATTGAGTCGGTTTGAAGACGGCAGCAAAGATGACTTCACTCCTCGACAACGTCACATCGAATACGCAGTATCGCCAAACCATTATCATTGTCCTGGCCTCCATCCTCGCTGTAGTCCTCCACTGGATTGATACACGGGTTCCCAACGAAAAGCGACGCGAAAAGCGACGCGAACACGTGTTCCCAAGCGTACCTCCCGGACGCGGCGGCTACAAGAAAGCCCAGGCGCGATACTCCCGGCATGCCGGAGAAATGATAGAAGAGGGGCTCCGGAAGGTCGACTCCCCCCATGTCACTCCATATTACGCGCGTATCATACATGCTGACATATACCAGGTCGGAGAATCCACCGCCTTCTGGGTGCCAACGATGATCGGGCCGACCATGGTTACGCCGCGGAAGTACCTGGCGGAAATCAAAAACCATCCCGATCTCAGCCTGTCGGAGTACGTCATGGATAAATTCGGGTGTCAGACGGGGTTCGGATCGGTCGTGGCATCACGAAACTTCCTCATGGTTGTCAGAAGGATTACACAGTCACTCGGCCATGTCACTGGTGCTATCTCCGATGAAGCGGTATTGGCGCTGGACGAGAAGATTCCCTTGACGGACGGTAAGTGGTTCCTTGTTTGATATATGAGATGTGTCCATCGAAGCTCACAGTATGTAGAATGGTCCTCGCACAAGCTGAATCCAGCTATCAGAGACGTTGTTGCGCGCGTTAGTCACCGTATTCTGCTTGGCGATTCTCTGTGCCGCAACGAGCGCTGGCTCGACATCACCCTAATATTCAATAAGGCCGCGATATCGGCCGGCATGGAGTTGCGGAGGTTCGGACATCTTCTCGCACCGATTGTCAAGGGGTGGCTATCCTCATACACATCTTTCCGGAAAGCAAGCGGCGATGCCAATAACCTGATAACGGACATCGTCAGAGAGCGACGACAACAGGCGAAGGAGCAGGGCGATGCCTACGTTCCACCGAATGATGCATTGCAGTGGGCGATGGACCTAGGAGAGCCGGACTGCAATCTGGCGAATTTTCAGCTGTTTTTGGCTTTCGTGGCGATTCATAACACCAGCTCGGCATTGATCCATCTGATATATGATCTGTGCATGTACCCGGAGTATATCGAGATGCTGCGAGAAGAGGTGCGGGAGGTAATCGGCGACGGCGACTTCACCGCCAGGAGTCAAGTGATGAAGTTGAAGAAGATGGACAGCGTCCTGAAAGAGAGCCAGCGGCTGCATCCAATCCAGAACGGTAAGAATCTCCATTCCGCACCCACCATTCCACCGACTCTAGCTAAAACCCCGTTCCGCAGCCACCATGCAGCGCAAAGCGACCAAAGACATCGAGTTATCCGACGGCTTCAAGATCTACGCCGGCGAGTACATACAAACCTCCACCTCCGTCCTCCGCGACCCGAGGATCTACAGTGAACCTGGCACCTTCGACGGCCTGCGATTCTACAAGATGCGACAGCAGATTGGCCAACAGCACGCCCACCAATTTGCCAGCACGAGCGAGAAGTTCTTCGGCTTCGGTCACGGGAAACACGCCTGCCCTGGACGGTATATACCCATACCCACCCCCGGCCCCTTCTTTTATCATCGCTCCTTACGCTAACGATATGTCAATAGATTCATCGCGGCAATGGAGATCAAGATCACCCTCGCGCATCTGCTGATGCGGTACGACTTCGAGTTTCCGGAGGGCCAGACAGAAAGGCCGAAGAACATCTTCTTTGAAGAAGCCATTGTTCCAAATATGGATCAGGAGGTGTTGTTCAGAAGGAGGCGGTGAGCAGCTGGAAGACCTACCTGTGTACTTGCGTGTTTGTTTTTTTGCTTTGGATTTGCTGGGAGAATGGCCGGGATAATTTTATATAGAGTACCGGATGTCCGATGACCGATGAATGGAACGGGGTGTGATCTGACAGTTTGACTGCCGTGAAAGTATGTCTCGATAGTGTGTTCTCTCAGGGTGGCCGGATAAGTGATGAACTCACCAGAATCACTGCTGTTGACCTGTGCGAGCTGCATGGCTTTCTGTGATAAATACTTCATGGGACGTTGTGTGGTTTGATGGTTTTTCTTTCGTTTAATCTTCAATTGCATGCGACCTATGTACGTAATACGCCCGCCTTTATCTATTCTTTTTGCCTGAGAGAGAGATGTTCCTGTTTTATTTCGCATGCAGCCTATCTAGACTATGGCGAAATGTTTTTGCCTGGATACTTCGGGAATGTCCTTAAATGCGAAGAACCGAGTGATAGACTGTGGACGGACAATATTAACATCGCCGTGAGTGATATCTGCCATCGTGTGACCGAGAATGGCGGAAGTCCATACGGAGGATGATAGTGATGTAAACCGCACTAAAAATCTCTCTCTGCAGTGTAAAATCCTTCTATTAATTACACACCATACTTGTAGAGCTTCGCTCCTAGAAATGCTGATTGGTTCCCGGTTAGCATTCCGAATATCTGCTTTCGCATTAGTTAGCGGCGGTAAGACATATCAGCTATGGAACAAGGTTCAGAATCACGTGCAAGATACGAGGGTTTGGTGCGTGGAACCCTTGGGGTTTGCCCTTGTTAGTGTCGGAGGTGTGCGTTCTATATCTCTGGGTTCCTTTGTAAACCAGACAGACACAAATACCACTCCACCATCGACAACCAGTCTTCCCCCAACAATATCATTATTCTCTATCGCTTCGACGAATACCTCCACCTTCCAATAGGAAGCCATCCGAACGTACACGGCCGAAATACGATCCTTTCAAAATCCTGGCTCCCCTTCACCCAGCCGAATCCCGTTGTTCCACCAAGGTTACCTCACATGGCTACTGCGACCCAGCGGGCCTGCGTTTTTCAGCAACGCAAAACGAAGCCGAAATCACCGAGTTCCGTTCGGAAATAGTGCGAATGTTCGCCGAGGAACCCCATGGTTCTTCTCAGCACATTAGGCCTCGGCCCCTGTTCGGGAATCGTACGCAAGTTCCTGGAGGAGCCACCTGGGGGGTGGTTCTTCCGACACATTGGGCCTAGGTCCCATGAGAAGGGCTCGCCTCTGCTGTCCCCAAAGAACAGAACCGAAATTTCCAAGTCACCTCTCTCGCCAGCGAGGGGTGTCGACTGCATTTCAAGATCGCCATCCCCAAGGGCACGCGTTTTCAGCAAGAGCGAGAGAGCCTATCTTACGCAAGTGGCAGAGGAGATGATTGATAGCGGACTGTTTACATGGGCGCCCACGGGGGCTCGTGTCATCTCCGGAGAGGGATCGGAGGCTTCACCTTTCCTTGTGAACGTCCCGCCATGGAGCTCAACGGGGGCGAAGATCCGGTCCGGCGATGGATCCGAAAATGCACCCTTCAGTATTGATGAGGAGAGCGATGTCGAAGATACGGACAAAGAGCGTACCGACGTTCGCGGTGCCGTCGGGGGGCTGACGACACCCTCGCCGTCGCGGAAGAAGAGTGACAGTAATGTGGCCGTCGTTGAAGACCTCCTATCTGATCTGATATCATCAACCAATCCGCTTTCCACAATCGAAAAGCTCCGGTATGTTCATGGATTGTCACCCAGCTTATCCGGATTTTCCAAGCTGACGACGGTGAAGTTACTTAAGATAACCGGCGCAGCATCGGGCCGTGGTGGTAGAGCTTTCTCTTGACCCTGCGGAGCTGGCATGAAAGGTTGGGAAGCTGGTGGTCGCCATAGTCTAGTAAGGCTGCATGCGACAATAAATTGATGTTCTCTCTCTCTCTCTCTCTCTCTCTCTCGTTACTTAAGATGCATAGTACAGATCATATCAACCAGCAAGCTGGCGCGATAGTCTCTGAGCCTTCATCTGACTGCCTCCCTATTGAAGAAAAGTACGTCGCCACAGCCTGGTAAACTGAAAAGCCAGGACGCGTAATGTGGGAAAAGTATGACACGCAATGGTCATGTGCAATCGACATTCGCAATGGGCATACGCCATAAGGGAAGAGAAAAGCTCGAGGATTGGAAGACAGGTGTCGTTCTACATAGCTCTGTATCTGTTTCTGATTCTATATATCAACCGCCCATGTTGTCCGCTCTTTTGTTTCCCAACCAAGTAGACAGTCGATTCAATCACTTGTTCTCCGCCTCTATCTCTCTCTACCAAACCTTCCGTCCGTACGATCGAACTTCCGCATCGTCCAAACCACACCTATGGCCGCTGGAGAGCACACCGGAAGCGAAACCAGTATGACGCATACTTCAGAATCTCATGACAGTAACGAGGTCATGGCCAAAGAGCCTCTAGCTGTATGTGTCAGTAATGTTGCCGTCGTTGAAGAGGACTGCGTCACTGCGATGACAATAGGATAATTTTCGACATCACCGCGAAACCGACAACGCCCGCAGACGTCCGCACCACGTTTGGAGACAGCTACAATGCTGTGGTGAACGGCATACCGTGCAAGATCCAATCTTGGCTCACGTTGTTCGACGACTTCGAGGTGGAGGTGTTGACCGTTGCCACTCCGAGCTGCCGGCGAGAGGAGGAGTACCCGCGAGAGGAGGGGCTGTCGGTTAGAGGAGGAGTGCCGGCAAGAGGGGGAGCTGCCGGCGAGAGGAGGAGTACCGGCCAGAGGAGGGCTGTCGGTAAGAGGAGTAGTACCGGCGAGAGGAAGGACTGTCGGCAAGACGAGGAGCACCAGCGAGAGAAGGGGCTGTCGGTAAGAGGAGGAGCTGTCCGCAAAGAGGAGAACGTGAAGGAGGATTCCTGGCGGCGGCGGGAGAAAACGAATGTGGTTAGTAGTGGGCATCAACGTTGGCAGCCATGGCGGGGTCGACCGAGTGGGTCCGGCAGGGTTTTCGTCTTCCTCTTCTTCTTCTTCTTCTTTCTCGATCATCATCTACAGTATAGACGACCAACCTCTAACTCCTCTTTCTTCTGTGTGTCATCTCATCTCGACCCGCCGTCGGCCTTGAGGCGTTTTAGCAAAGGAGCCGTCTACACAAACATCAGATGGTCCAGGTTACCTTCCAGGACAACACCCAGACCCAGTGATTTGAACGAGACCAGGAAAGGCAGTTGGGGTGGCACCTTGGACTGGCAATAGACTTACTGTAACGAATGGGCGAAGTAAAAAGGCTGATCAGAATGGCTTCTTAAAGAGTATCACATCAGGGAAGCGATGAAGGACCTATATAGAGAGCTTTTCCAGTCGTACAAAAACCTCAGTATCTTAAGTATTACCTTCATCTATCTACATCTCTCTTATTCCAACATATTGTTCCAGTTATCATCCTCTGTGTTGCTACTACCGGGCCGCCAAAGGTCTTAGTCCCGCATTCCAAACCAACGAATCATCATTCAGCACTCGATTTTATTTGCTGCTTGGACTTTTACTGCGCGGTGCTGAGCTCGTCGCGGTGGCCATAGTCTAGTAAGGTTGCATGCGATAATGAATTGATGTTCTCTCTTCTCTCTCCCTGGCCGAGCTCGTCGCATGGCTTACCCCCCCATAAAGGCACCATCACTCCCGGGTTAGTCGTGGGTGTGACGTACAGCAATCTCTTGCGGCGGTGCAACAGCACCTGGGGAACTGATTGGATTTTCAACGACCATCACGGGTCGAGTTTGGCACCGCACAGCATGAGCATCATCTCGAGTCTCGACGTTTCCCGTGCGGCGGAGCTTGACTGTCCCTAGCTCCTGTCAACACTAAAACACCATGCCGCCCCCAGTTGTGAAGATCTCTCGTGAACCGGAGGTAATGCTATTTTGGCATCCAGAATTGCCAACCTGGTCATTTGATTTATGAGCTTCTCGTCATGGATTGAAAAGTCCCTGTTCAGCCCAGGAGGTGCTCCTCCGTCCTGGGCAGTCTCCTGAGTCCTCCGATATCCAAGTAACACGTTCAGTGCCTACGGCGGCGTTTTCGGTGGGTTGGATCAGGTGAGTGATGTGTGGTGAGCGGAAGGAAGCGTGCGCATTGGACCGGGAATGAGAGGTGATACTGCACGCAACGATTTGTGGATTCTCTGAGCTACATTATACATTATGTACCCACAGACCGAACTCAGAGACCGTCGCGAGTAGCCGCAACTACCGGTGCACTTTCTCTCGCCGTTTCGGATTGCCTGACACCGGGTCGACAGTCTTGGGACTTTTTTTTGCTACAAGGTGTATGGATATGTCAACGCCGCCGTCTAAGCAGGAGTTGATCGTACGACTAAAACAGAATAGAGACAGACACTATGATAAGGTGCTTTTGAGGTTGTCTGGGGTCGATCACACGGTGCGGTACTCATAGGCACGACGGCTTTGGCAGTAGTAATCCGTGCGTGCCCTAAACCCTCCTATGGCCAGTGCTATCGTGAATATGACGGATTTAGGGCTAGCCATCTGTCTGAACTGCAGTGAGTCGATTGACCATCGTGGATGATGTTTTGCACTAGTGTTTTCCGACGACCGTTGACCGCTGAACGAGTATCAAAAGCTAGTGACTGGGAACGAATCCCGTGAAGCCACCTCCCAGTTTGAAAACTTCACCGCCCGCTCACACTCTCTCTCTTCCTCTTCACATCACATCGTCTTCACAACACATCCTGTTCGCAACACATCCTCTTCGCAAGAGATCCTTCTCACCACATATCCTCTCCGCAAGAGATCCTTCTCACCACACGTCCTCTTCGCAAGACATCCTTCTCACCACACATTTGTTCTTAAACATCAAGCTCCGGTATGTTCATAGATTGTCACCCAGCTTATCGGGATTTTTCAAGCTGACGACGGTGAAGTCACTCAAGATGAAGGGCATTACCACTGAGCCTCTGGCTGGACGTGACAGTAATGTGACCGCCGTTGATGATGACAGCGATGACGAGATCGTAATGTTCAACATGCCCGCGAAGCCTACAACGTCCGTAGACGTCCGCACCACGTTTGGAGACAGCTACAATGCTGTGGTAAACGGCACCCCATGCAGGATCCCATCCTCGCTCACTTTTGAGGAGTTCGAGGTCGAGGTGTTGGCCGTCGCCGGGCGCTCGACCCCGGATATGATGATTTGGTACCGCAGCTCCTTCGACAATCACGAGTTGCTAATCTACGACTCGGTATTCGAGAAATACCTATACAAGCTCGTTCACGGGTACATCAAGAAGCTCGACGGCGCAGTGGTACTGTCCGTATTGACCCCCACTGAATCATTTCAAGAACCAGGTTCTCCTCCCCCGTCTCCGAAGAAGAAAGGTTCGCCTCTGTCGTCCCCCAAGAAGAAGGGTTCGCCTCTGCCGTCCCCAACGAACAGAAACAGAATTTCGAAGGCGCCTCTTTCGCCAGCGAGGGGTGTCGACTGCATTTCAAGATCGCCATCCCCAAGGGCACGCGTTTTCAGCAAGAGCGAGAGAGCCTATCTTACGCAAGTGGCAGAGGAGATGATTGATAGCGGACTGTTTACATGGGCGCCCACGGGGGCTCGTGTCATCTCCGGAGAGGGATCGGAGGCTTCACCTTTCCTTGTGAACGTCCCGCCATGGAGCTCAACGGGGGCGAAGATCCGGTCCGGCGATGGATCCGAAAATGCACCCTTCAGTATTGATGAGGAGAGCGATGTCGAAGATACGGACAAAGAGCGTACCGACGTTCACGGTGCCGTCGGGGGCCTGACGACACCCTCGCCGTCGCCGAAGAAGAGGGGTTCTCCTACGCCATCCCCAGAGAAGAATGGCTCGCCTCCATTGTCCCCCAAGAAGAAGAGTTCGCCTCCCACGTCCCCGAAGAAGAAGGGTTCCCCTACGCCGTCCCCCAAGAAGAAGGGTTCACCTCCGCTATCCCCGAAGAACAGCAACAGAAGTTCCAAGTCATCTCTTCCGCCAGCGAGGGGTGTCGATTCCACCTCAAGATCCCCATCTCCGAGGGCACGCGTTTTCAGCAAGAGCGAGAAGGCCCACCTCGCGAATGTGGCCAAGAAGATGGATAACAGACCGTCCACACCAACGGGCGCGAAGATCCAGTCCGGTGACGGATCCGAGGCCGCTCCGTTCACTATTGACGAGTAAAGCGGTGCCGAAGATGGGGACGTGGCATAGTGGGGGAAAATATCTTTTTTTTTGCCTGTGCTGTATTTTTTTGTATCCTTACCATTCCTTAATTCCAATTCCCTTTTTGTTTTTTTTACCGCCAGACCTGGTGGCATTTGCACTTTTTTTATGAGACCATGAGAGACGGCCGGAGTCGATGAGCTTTGGGCAATAGCCAGCTCGAACTAGATGTACAAAGTACGAAGGGAATTGGCTTGCATGGAACCTAATCCCATCGGAGCACAGGCACTACACGAATGGGATCTACCCGACGAAGGCGGATCGGAACAAGATCGTGATATACCTATCCCGGCTCGCTGAATCCGCTGGTGGGGATCGAACGGACAATGACGATTCGGCGGACGAAGCCGAGACGGTAGACCCCAGGTCACCCACGGTCATGAGCTCCCGCATTACTGGAGGGCCCCTGGACGAGGTTGCCGGCAGGCCCGTCAATTTCCAATCGGAATACCGCGAAATTGGTGGCAATCATGGGGCCCCAAACACCATGATAGAAGAAGTTATTGCAGTGGATCGATCAGCCTCTCATCGAGGAATATACCGGCGTGCTTCGCGATACGGTCCACGCTCTCGAGAACCCGCAAATCGACATTGCTGAGATTGCCGCGTTGTCGCAAGAAAGAAAAACGCCCGAGGAACCAGGCTAGGCCGCTGAGAATGACCCAGTCATAAGGGGCGGCAACGCGGGTTCGGAATCGACAAAGCGAGGAAGACTCGCAGTACTCTGAGAGCGTCTTCAGTTCCGATGACAGTCAGGCTGCTACCGATATTCAGTAACCTTCACCTCCTGTCACCCTGACCCCTATAAAGTGCACGGGTTCCCGCTGACCGGCTGCCCTGGGCACCGGCTATGGACATGACACGAGGGTTGCATGAGCTATCAGTCGCTTGGCAACATATACAGTCACTCGTTCTGCTTCCACTTCCGTAGGTAGCTGAATAGTACATCTTCTTCTTCTTCATTCACTTCGTGTCCTTCTACGTGCCACCTCCGAGACATCGAGATCTCAACAAGCGCAAGGAAGCCCCGGTAGCCAAAACCCTGATACCAGCGCCCAAAGTTCCTAAGCGCAAGAGAGGAAGGCCATTGGGGTCAAAGAACAAACCGAAATAGTGGGTATTATTATAATTATCTTTTTCCGAGCTTCCCGTTCGCCTTTTACTGTATTCTATAGAGCCTCCGATATGCAATTCTAGGTCGGAGTATGCGTCCGAGCTCTGCCGTTGTCAGGGGTTTTGCTTTGTTTCTTGTCTTGGGCTCTGATTCTCATTGTGGTGGCTGTAGTGGTGGCTGGGGATTTTACTTGTATTCGTAGGATCGTAGACGGCAGTAGTCGCGGAATGTATTGAACTTTTATAGGAGAGCTGTAGTAAGCTTCCCGAGGGTTTAGAAATCACACGCGTCGATTGCGTTCTTGAATAAAATAGAAGGAAGGTAATCCTTATTGGTAGCTTACGCCTTACGAGTGAGAGATTTCTGTTCGAATACGGAGTCCGGAAATGATATCTTGATTATTGCAGTAGCCAGCATTACAGGTCCTTCATGTCCGATGCCGCACAGTACTCTATCCGAAGTACCGCAGCAATCGCAGTATACTAGTGAAGTAGTAGGTTTGTACAATTCGATGAGCTTCAATCCAAACTTCTCCAAGTACTGATAAATGGTCTGGCGTAGCCAGCCTCTAAGCAATTTATTCCGGCCATCTCGTGGTGAAGAGTCACAATCACAGAACATGACTCGCTATCTATTCGCGGATTGACTCTCAGTCAATCCAGCCGAGTGACTACAGTCATTCCTCAATGACTTTCATGAATGATTCCAATCATTCAAATCTAGTCCGTTTCTAACAACCTAAAGAAAGCACATCTCTTCCATCACGCACCAACAAGTTCTGCCAATGCCCCTAGCGTAATGGAAATCTAACTACCTATTCCATCCTCTCACCACGACTGCTAACGGCGCAAGTAAAAAACAAAACATTATTAGCAAATGTCAACTCCATTACCTCATGCGATCTGCAGAAAGCTCATTTAGTACTAAAAGGTGCGGTTTTCCTAGTCATCGTCGGTAGTCTTCGAGTCCTGAACTTTAGTAGCCACGGTGGCGCCCAATTGGGTGGCGATACATTATGGCAGAGGGCTGCTCGTCGATTGCGACTGGGGGCTGATCGTCGGCCGTGAGCTGCGGGGCGGAGGGCTGCTCGGCGATTGTGACGGAGGGCTGCTCGCCGATCGTGACTGAAGGTCTCTCGTCAACCATAAGCTCCAGAACGGAGATCTGCTCGTCGGCATGAGAGTCTGCACCATCAATAACTGGGGCGGAGGGGCTGGCCGTTATGATGCTCGGGCTCCGCCACTCTATAATTAAGCCCGTTTCGGCGATCAAAGTAACCGCAGGGACATCCTTTAACCGCCACCAAAGTCTGAACGGAACGCTTACGGCAATGATGAAGCCTAAATTCGACTGCCATGCGAACAGCACTGTGACGGGAAAACGATAGAGATCTCGGTCGAGTGTCTTCATTCATTCCACGAATATGCGGACTTCTGGTGCTTCGGCTGAGAGATGAAATTCTGCCAGTACCTTGATTGAGGCCCCGACAATATTGCTAGGGCCGACTGGACTGGACGTGATTGCCTTGACGAATTCGCTGCCAATAGTGAACACAACCGGACCTTCCCCCAAGTTACCGAAGACGGGCTCCTCATCGAATGACTGCTTGAGAATGCATCTGTACGTCTCGAAGAAATCCAAGACGTTAGCACCCGACTTCAGTTGGTTCCAGCACTGGCCCACGACGCGTTCGGTGAAGGATATCGAGCGTCCTCGTACTTCCGCATTCGCATCGTCTGCTGCACAGGCAGTCAACATGTTGATTGCTCGTATAGTATTAGTGAACGGATTCCTCCTGATGGCGGTACCGCTGTAGCAGCAGTCGAGAACGCACAAAAGATCCATCTTCTTAAATATTCGTTTCTCGAATCCTCCCTTGCAGTCAATCATGAATTCGTGGGCATCTTCCCACATGACGTGAGCGGAGCCATCCCGGAGGCTACAGCGCAGCATCAAGTCCCCGGTGGGACTCAGTGACCCATTTCCCGCGTAGTGGATGATCGCAAGGGACGTTTCGACACTCGCCAGATCCCCAAGACAAGCCAATAGGCCCTGGCGCAGTGCGATATCAGGCGACTTCTCGGTGAGCTGGATGATGGAGTGGCCTACGCCGATCATCCTCATCAATTTTGCAAACGTGTTGACATCCTTTTCAGCATTCGTATCATCGTCCTCCCAATGAATGCTGATAGCGTGGGAGCTATGGTGGAAAGTGTTGCCCTCTACTACCGCCTTCCAGATCATCTCCTTGAGTTCGGGAATGGCAATATCTGCGTGCTATCTCCGAAAGAAAAATAAATCAGCAAGAGCTCTTGGAACTAGTACAGGAGGCGGAGAGACTCACCAGAGTACGAGAGGGCTTACTTCTATTGGCCTGCAAGCCTCCGGGGGAAACGGTGGGGTTTTGCTCCTCCGTGGAATTGATTGGGGAGTTATCCTGGCTGTGGCGTTAGCAGCAGCAACGGTGACATTAAGGCAGAATAACAGGTCTAGGAGCAGATTTACTTACATGGGATGAAGCATGATCGGTCTTTGCGTCATCTTCTTTCGCGCAAGTTGCCTTGGAGCCGTCCTATTCGTAGTGTCAGCAACAGCAATAGCGACAGTAACCGGGAACACAAGTATACAGATGAACTCACCGGGAGAGAGGCAAGGCCACTTCCACTGCTGCCTTCGTTGGCGCACGGGCAGTTTTGATGGTCGACCTTTGCAGAAGTGAATGGCTGGTCGCCTGTTTCCAAGATAAGGATGGCCACGCCGTCCTCATTCGAAGAAGAAATCATAGTGCCGTCCATCGAGCTGTTTGAATGATTGGAGGTGTTGATTGAATGTAGGGGCTATTAGAAGACAGATATTGACTGAGAACGATGGAGGGAAGCAGGCGGGAGTGTCGATGTATGTGGTAGGAAAGAGAAGGGTTCGGGAGAAGAAATGCCCATGTAGCCTGGGCAGATGGACGTAGGTCTCAGAGGCTTACGTACGGTTTCGGGGAAGCAAGGTTGCAAAGGCATGCAGCCAAAGCCATGCAGCCAAAGCCGTATGCGTCAATCCACCACAGCCCGAGGTTTCGCTACACTACCTAGCAGTACGGCAACAGCCACATCTCCGAAGCTGGAATCTAACGAGACATCACCAATGCTCGCCATGGTCCGTCCGGTCCGTCTTTGGGGAAGAACCAGATTACACTACAGCTGCCGGTCCATTTCGTGTCTACAATCAAGAGTGGCAGACTTTGCAGAGAATTTGACTGGACAGACTACGGTTAACCGTACTCGACTGCCAGAGGAAGGCGTGTCAAGGTCTTATTTCTAGCCACTTCGGCAGTCAGTGTAGGCTCTATATAGAACTATCTTTAGTAAAGGCATATAGCTAAAAGAGCGGAAAGACATCTATATATCTATATCCTATAGTATAGATACATTTGATTCTGTTCAAACTTCAGTGAAGCTGCCGCAACTCAGACGTGAGTCCATATTGAGAACAAACACGGAAGGTTTTTGTAGCAGCGTCGAGAAAAGAGGATCTATATGTTCAATCAAGTGTATTAAAGAAGTCTAAATGACGGCATACAGTAAAAGCGGGCAACAGATGGGGTTTACATAGAGAAGAAAGCATTTAGTTTCGTCAACGCCTTCCGAGCTTGGGTCATTGCGCATCACTCTGTCACGTGAGTCCGTCACACTCGGTATGAATTCACTTACGTCATTGATATCATGAACATATGTACCTATGTACACATCTCTCGGTGCTTGACATTCGAGGCCATTTTTAGCTGAGATTGCTGGTTGGTGGGGGAGTTCGCGATGGTGGATGAACTCGGAGCCTGGAGGGACAGCTGAGTGTGCGTTTCTAATGTTGCGCTAACTATGTAGTTAATGGGCAGGGATAAATGATGCGGCGTAAAAAAAAACTTTGACTCTCAAAACCTACAACCGTCGACAACCCCGCACGACCGATCCTACGCATACGATCCTCCCATCGCGAGCGACCAGCCATCTACTTCGACGATGCATACCTACCAGCCGTGCGCACAGCTCGCTCGACCATCATCGGCGAAACAACTCCGTCCCCGCGCGTCCGTTGGTCAGCTCGGGCTGAGGTGCTCCTTCAAGCTTCACGTTCGAATCGACCGGGAACCTCCTGGTGGTTTCTTCATACCGATCTCATGGGTTCCTTCGGATTCTTAATCGCGCACGAAGTCATGGGTTCTTTCAAATTCTTAATCGCGCACGATGCGTTGCTGGTCTGGATCGTGGAGCGCTGGAGTTTGGTGCTACATTTGCGGCGCCGCGTTCATTCGAGATACGGATGGGAAGCTTGGAAACGTCGCCATCATATCAGGGGAGTTGAGGAACTGGGAACCTCTCGGGATTGGGTTATTTCAGAATATCGGACGTCCGGGGATGACGAGGAACGCGGGGGGTTTTCGAGCGCTGGGGATCGCTCTTAGGACTTACTTTCCGAAGGGATCGATGCCCAAATAGATTCCTGGTTCGTGAAGCTTGTATATGGAGAGATCTCGCTGCTCACGATATTGTTGCTGTATGTATCGAATTGATTAGCTTGTTCTATCCACCACATTATTCAACCGTTTTACCATCCATGACCTCTCGGGAATGGGATACTGTTGAGTAATGTGGAGGATAGAAGAAGGTAATTAATTCGGTCCAGCAATAATATTTTGGGCAGCGAGGTCTCTCTACTAGGTACCTATATAGTCTAGAATCTAGATAGGCTGCATGCAATTGAACAAACAAGAAATACTATTGCCCTATTTGAATACTTCCACAGAGCTGTTCACACTCAGATTCTGAACTCGGGCTCATAGCCTGGCGGAGTAAGAAGGCAGTCCATTGCCTTTTTTTCTTGGTTCCATCACCAATCGATATGTCAATTCGCACTCATCGCAATACTTTCAGCAGTCCTAGTAACAGGCTCGGTGCAACTACCTCGCTCCCATTACCTCTCACCAGCTACTTTATTAGATATGACATAGTGCGCATATAATCTTAATGTAATCCGTGTTCACTGGCATTCATAGCTCCAATCGCCTAGAAATTAACTTGTAAAATCATACGATCATGTCATCACACTCGGCTCAAATCAAGGGTTGCATTTCATCCGGTATGATAAGAGCTGTTCCGGGAATTGGAACTGCAGGTACTATGAGTCAAAGCTTGCCACTATTCATTTGGGCCCACAGCTCATTCTACCAAGGAACCAGGCTGTAAACGCCTTGGATCACAATAACGCACTCAGCTCGAATACCAGAGTACATTTCATAGCCGGTGTGAAGAGAGCTATTTCAAGTATCGCCACCATTCAGATAGGTAGCCCTAGCCAAGCAGTATTATGATAGATCCACAGACCAGAATACTAAGAATTCAGCGTGTAAAGGCGGTGGATCACGATGACGCACTCGGCGCGAATCTTACATTACATTTGGTAGCCGGTGTAAACAGGGATATTCCAAGACTCAGCACCACAGATACTTAGAGCATAGTTATGATACTATCGGTTCGAGCTCACAGCTCATTCTACCAAAAAACCAGGCTGTAAAGCCTGTAATCACACACTCGCACTCGAACTGCTTCACGGGTGTCCCTTCATTGGACTACATGAAGCCAGCTTTTCTTATATCTAGCACAGCCATCAAACAACAGAGAATTCAGCGACTCCTCGCACACCCTCACAGCCTAAAACACCCAGAACCCCAGTTTGCACGATCCATCACCCGAGCATCGCACTCGCTCGCCGCTGTCTCGTTACCGGAATAAGAAAGAGAGATGGCTCTTACCCACGTACTATACGTTTAATATGCGTATTTACACTACGCTCAACTGGGATTTCTCGAATCCACCGTGTAAAGATTCCAATCAGGTTCGCTCACTCATCGAGCTTTTATACGTGCATGTGATCCAGTGAGTGCTTGCCCATAAAATCCTTATCCGGTAGGCGAAAACAAATGCGACAATGGCCGAATGAAGTTAGCGTGAGTATTTACCCAAGCCATTCCGTACAAGGGAAAGCGCGGTCAGCCGCCAAGAATTCCCTTCGGGAAACCTGAGTGCTTTCGCATGATCTCACGTTGAGGTTAGATTGAATGATTATCGATGACTCTCCATAAAGAGGAAAGTGGAGGCTGCAGCCAAGAGCTTGCTTTGGGAAAAACGAGTGCTTGCTGAAGACTTCCCGACACGGAAGATCCGAGTGCGCACCCGTGAATGGCTTTGCGAGTGTCCGATATTGCGCCTATCGGGCTACCGTCGAAATTCGGGGATAAAGACCTCAAGGTACGAGTATTTAGTAGCGCAGGTCGTAGTCCGGTTGTCGATCACGCGGCTGCTCTTGGACATTAAATATCACTCATGCATCCGGGTGAGTGAGAGTGGGTGATTATTTGCTCTTTTGACGATTTAGATAGTTAAAATACGCTCGGCGGGGCTTTATAACTATGATGGTGTAAAGGAAATCACTTCAAAGCACTCCCTTCGAGTACGATGAGGTGCGACGCATCATAGGTATCACTCGCACGACGCTCCCAAGATCGCGAGTCAATTGGGTCTGCTTTTCTTTTTCCAGTTCTTCTTCTCGTATAACCAGACGATAATGGCATCAAGGAAATCACTTCGAACCACTCCGTTCGGGTACGATGAGGTGCGGCGTGTAGTAATGGGTATCATTGCCGGCAGAAGCCACTGCAAACCCCAGATTCATCTATGTACGCTGTAAAAACACCATGAAGCACCACCAACAGCAAAGGGTATAAAGCAATCAAGCAACCAAGAACATGACAGAATGGCCAGAAGCTGAACCACGGCCCACGTTACGGCCGTATCTTGTACCCATAACTCAGCAACAGCTTCGTGATATGTCCTTCGAGCACCTCTATGTCCGTATCATCCGTATCTTCATCCTCATCCCCTTTCTCCTCTTCCTTCGCCTTCTCCTCCTCCACCTTGTCGTCACCCTCCTCCTCCTCATCCAATCCATCATCAGGCAGTGGCACATCTTCAGGAGCAATCGGGTCCGTAGGCGATGCAGCCTGCTCCTCGAGCCATCTATATGCGCACAACCACCCATCTTCCCTGTTCCTTTCGACTCGTAAGGTATCTGGTGATTCGTGGCCGGAACGAGAGTATGAGGTGGATACGGACGGTGATGCAGCGGCTTCAGCTGACTGGTCGCTGTCAGGGAGTAGAGGAAGTTCTAGATTTAGAGGTAGGGGGAATGAGTGGCGCGGTGTGGGTGTACGTCGTGCACTGGGCGCAGGCCGTGGACTGGGTGTAAACTGCGGTGTGGGGGATGGACGTGGGGTGGTGGATGTGCCTTTTTGGCGTGGGGTGGTTGATGTGCCTCTCTGGCGTGGGATGGTGGAAGTCTCTTGTCGTCGCGGCGAGAAGTATCCCGTCGGCTTCAGCGCGAGATATCTTCGCCGCGGTCCCTGGAAGGAGCCATCGTCCGATGAGCTACTGGCATACCGGTGCTCGCCGATTCCCAAGCCCAAACCCGTTCGCTTTTGCGATACCAGTGGAACGGCCGTCCCCAGCGAACTCCCAGGTCTACCCCTCACAGCCGCAGGCGTTTCGTAACGAGACTGCGCTCGCTTGTCCAGACCGTAGTTGCTCGCTGTAGTATCATCGTACTTCGACGATCGTAACGACGGCCGGACCATCCCCCCCAAAATCGAGCTGATATCCATGGAAACCTCTCCACCCTCACCCATGTCCTCCCGGCCCCCAATCACCTCGCCTCGCTCCATGATCCTCCCCATGACCTCCACTAACCCCTTCACCACCCTCCTCACACATTCACCCTTTTTCGCACAGAACCCCGTCAGATCCAGCCCCACCAATCTCTTCCACATCCTTTCATCAAGCCCCAGCGACTCATCGTGAACGATCGTCCCGATGAGCAGCTTCATGTTCTGCATCCTCGTCGGCAGATCCGCGCCCTCCCCCGTCCGGACGACATAGGGAATGCGCCTGTGTCGCTTGTACGCACCGGCGGGTGTGAGGGCGGGCGGCAGCGTCTCGTAGAGAGTTATCAGCAGCAGAGGCGTGCAGTCGAGGATGTTGTGGAGGGTCGGGAGGCGCACGGAGGAGAGGTGCGTGTTGAGCGTGTGCAGGAGGACTAGATCTTGCATGGTGTCAGCGGGAGTCGCTACCCGGTGCGGCGGGACGGACCTTCGACGGGTTGGTGTAGGAAGCTCGCTACCGTGTCATCGATAGCGGCGGTGGAATCATGCTCGTGCTCGGTGGCGCTGGGGTATAGGAGCTTCGTGGTATCGTCGAGCTCGCCGGGGCCGGTGGGTGGGAGACCGTATGTTTCGTCGTCGAGTTCGCCGGGATCTCTGGGTGGGAGGCCGTAGGTGTCGTCGTCGGTCTCGCTGGCGCCGGCGGGCGGGAGGTCATAGGTGCCGTCAAGCTCGTTGGGATTGCCGTAGGAGGAGTTGTCGCCGAAGTTTGGCTCGTCGTCTGAAGCCGAAGAGGAGGACCGAGATCGGTGGAATTGGGCCATGGTCTCTCGCTGTTGCGAACGCCCGCGGAACAGAGATAGTGTAGCTGTGCAGAGTAGAATGGAACAGCGAGAAGCCGCGTGCTGTACGGACAGACTGGTGGCGGAGCGGGTGCTGAAAAGTATTGGAGAGAAGAATGACGTGAACGTGAACGCGAAGAATCCCGGTCACGGCAACTTCCGCACACATAAGGACGCGACTGACACAAGCTCGGGTTTGGGTCTGAAAGATTCGCACAGCGGCTGGTCTTTTAGACCCACACATTTGCATCGCTGCCAAACTACGATTGATGTTCTCTCTTAAACAGTACACTGTCTGTGACTACCGCTGTAAGCGCGCTGATTGTGAAACACCCCGGTTTTACAAATAGCGAGAATAGCTAGCGAGAATAGTGAGTGAGAATCGTGAGCGAGAGAGAGAGAATATGGAGCGAGAACAGCGAGCGAGAATCGTGAGTGAGAATCGTGAGTGAGAATGTGAGCGGGAATATTGAGTGAGGATAATGAGCGAGATTAGTGAGTGAGGGTGGCGAGGCAGAGAGCGAGAGAGAATGGAGAGAGAGAGTAGGAGAGGGGAAAGAAACCTTCCGGGAGGAACCTCACGCGGTGCTTCTAACTGAATCGCCGTTGAGAGTCGTCATTGAGGCTTGTCGCTGCCTTCTAGACATATGGTGTCACTCGCCGGACGAGTGATACCTGTGAAGCGCCGCCTGAGATCCACAGAGCAGCGGGCAGTGACAGTTTGTATTCCATAAATAGGCTCCAGTATGTACGGAGACCCCAACATTATCATTGCTCAAACGGCCCGCTTACTCCCGCGGAACGAATTCACTCGTACTTGGACTCGCATTGGTGACTAGAGACCGCCTCCCAAAACCTCCGATTGAGCCCTCATCCTCCCGTCCTCCTCCTCCTCTTCCAGGGTAGAATCAAACCTAACTGGTTCTCCCCGACACACCCGCATCAAAGCATTCGACCTTAGTAGACCCTCACTGAGTGCATACATAGCCATTTCCTACCCACCACCGCCACCGCAGGCGCCCGGCTCATGGTGAGTCCTCTTTACTCTCCATCCTAACCCTCACGTTGTACCAAGGCACCTACATGGGTAGAAAGTAAATAAGCTACGGCCATCCTCCTTCAAGGAGCCCAGCTCATTTCCAAGATAGTAAAGCGGATCTGTCGAGTACGATCTCATGCTACAAAACAACGGCACAGCCACGTGAGCGCCACACCTAGCGAGCCGAGCCACATCGGTCCCGTGAAGGAATGACTGATAGCGCGGCCCTGGAGCGGCTTGGCTGCCGACACGCTCCCGAGTCCCAGCTGCCGGTCGGCGAGTGAGCGCCACTGACGACCGCGTTGGCGGATATCGCAACCGTTCCGGCGATCATCGTTCCCGAGGAGTTGACAGAATGCCCCTTCATATCCGAACATGGAAATGCCAACCCCGCCACGGGTGGCGCCACAGGCTCATGGCACGTACGGACAGGCGGGCGGGCCGGGTATGTACTAGCACTCGGTTACTAAGCTCAGTTACTAAGCTCGGCTACTAAGCTGCAGCGTCCCGGCGCCGCCATCGCCCCCAAGATTTGTGGCTCGACTCCAAGCCCAGCCCCAAGCCCAGCCGCGAGTCTTACAGCGCCAAAGCCGGGTGACGGGCGATCGTTTGCCTGTTGGCCTTTTCGGTTCTCTGAGATCGAGCCGGCAACCCGGAGGCGGGTTTTCGGACAGCTGGGTCTCTCACTCGTACTTTATGATAGGGAGCCAGTGGAGCACCAGCGACACCGACGTCTTCTAAGTTGCATGTCGCTCCTACGGGTGTCTACATACAGCGCAAGGACTCAAGCGGCTGTGGCTGTAGCTACCGCCGTTGGACCATGGCTCTGCGAGAATTCTCGGCAAGGTCCTCTCTGAAGAACCAACACAGTCATAGCATAAGATTATGCACTTGTATGTACTTTTGATGTCACGGAGGCCAGCGGCGGCGTGTTCGCGTCACCACCTAGCTATCGACAAGATGTAACGAGCTAAGCGATTAGCGTACGGAAACGTCTTCTCCTTGACAAGTTGGCACTTGTTTTCAGCACGGGAAAAGAAAAGCGGGGTGCGTGGGTGGGTGCACAGAGGGATGGAAGACCGGAGAACAGGCGGGGTAGATAGAGCAGATGGAGTGTTGCTTACTTACATAAGGGATGGATGGATGGAATGTGGCACGCACGCACCCACATAGCAACATATAACGGTCACTGTCACTGCGAAAACCCCGTGAGCGCGAGCGCAGTTTCACGGTTGGCCACCGCGCAGGGCAATTGGAGGCCCCAATCAAGCGCGCGCTGGATTCCTGCCTGCCTGCGGGTGGTGGTGGTGGGAAACAATCGGAAGCAAGCAAGAGATATCATTCGAACTGTGGCCGCCGACGAACGTACAAGTACAGGCAAGCAATTCCAACAAGCGGTCAGAGCAGCAGAGCAAGGGACGAACGCCTCGCCAATCAAACGCACGCCAAACCAATTGAAAACCCCGAAGAGAAAAAAAACCTCAACCGAAAGATACAGCGTCGAAGCACGACAGGTCTCCACAGAAAGAAAAAAAAACCATTTCCCCCTTCCTTCCTTGCTCCTCACACAAGAACTCGATCGATCGACCGATTCCTGTCATCATGCAACGTATTATGAAGCAAGACGCACGAGGAGAAAGGGATGTCCAAGATGCTGAAGTCAGTATCACCACCCGCAGAAATTACAACAGAGTGAGAAAAAAAAAACCACAAATACATATCGGCTGCCCTGCAAATCGTCCCTCGCCGCCGGAACAAACAATAACAAACCTGAGGCCGAAACTCCCATCCGATCCCCCCAATCCTCCACCGCTTCCATCTCCCATCCATCCATCCATCCCTCCGTCCATCCGTCCGTCCATCCATCCAGTTCGTAAGCACCTGTAAGTCAGAAAAAAGTCATTCCTTCCAAAGAACCATCCCATATTCAACCCATCCAACCCATCCAACCAGTCCGATCTCCCCTCTCATAGCAAGCATAGTAGAAGTAGCCGCAAAAATCGTAGCGGAGCGAAGTAAAAGAAAAAGAGGAAAACAAAACAAAAAGCAGACACCATATTCCCGCCCCCATCCTCCCAAACAAACAAACAAACAAACAAACAGCAGTATAATCAACAATAGGGAAAAATAGAAAAGGTCCGTCGAAAACCTCTCCCGGACAGCCGAATGGATCCGTCGGGGAAACAAGATATCCGAGGCACCAACTTTTGTTCGCGCACGCTGCCAAACAGTCCACCAATATTGCGCCTGACAGAAATAGCAAAGCAAACAGTTAAAAATATTCGTTCGAACTAAAGTTGACATGACAATCATTGGATGAAGTTCCAAGATATATCCGTAGGTCCAAGGCGCTCGATGTCCTTACACCTTCTTCTTCTTGTTCTTGAATCCGTTTGATTTCTTGTCGATGATGGCCTTCTTGGCTGCTGTAGCCACTTGACGTCCGCGCCTGGTGCCCACTTCGTCTTCCGAGATGCACTGATCCGCCGGTATTCCGGCATCCTTGCAGCGCTGGCACGGTCGTTGGCGATCGCAGCCCTTCTTTGATTTCCTGCAGCGTTGGCATCTCGGCCTGGGCTCGTCGGCCGGTTCGGTGGGTTCGCCGACCGCAAGCGATTCTGGTTGGTCTGGGGATAGCGGCGTGTTGAGACCAGGGTTCACGGTGCCGTTAGGCCGCGCATTGTTGGCCTTTCCACTCGAAACGGACGAAGACACCGATGGTTTTCGACTTGCTGGAGGCGATGCTGGAGAGATAGGGTAGTGAGGTTCCTGCTTCACGACAGGCGGCTGTGGCCGGGCTTGAAGTGGTGCAGGCTGTTTTCGTCGGATAATGATCTTAGCGATTCCCCTGGGCAGTTGCTGCGTTGGCTTTGAGTGCAAGACGCGCACAGTCATGGGCGTAGATATGGACGGGAAAACGGTCTGAAGAGCGCTGGTAGCGGCGGTTACCTTACTCTCCCGGCGCATCTTCAGGGGCATGTCCTCGAGATCATCTTCGTAATCGGGATCTTCATCTTCTTCCTTGGCGACGTAAGTTTCATCTCCCTCGTCGTCACATGTGTCTGCATCTTCGTCGTATGCCTGGACTGCGCGAGGGGCACGGATCACCGATTCTTGGCACGGCTTCGGTGGCCGAGACACGAATGGGTGGTCGGGAGGCTGATTCTCCGAGTCGTCGTCGTCGCTGGGTTCGGTGGTATCGAAGGAGGGAAGAATCTCGTCCAAGCTCTTGAATTTGCGGTCCCTCGGGTATAGGATCGGGCTGAGCGGAAGCCCCGAGACAGGGAGAGGGTCCGGAAGTTCGGTTGTATCGCTACGACCATCGTAGTCGCCAAAGTCCCCACAATCGGAAGAGAATCCGTCACGCATCTCGTCTGTCGTCGACATTGTGGTGGCGGTACTGGTATTGACGGTACCAAGACGCATCAGCTGGATGGCAACATCCTCATCCGATATGCAGGACGTCACAGTCGGCGCCGGGGTCGGAACAACACCGGAGCCGTTGTAATGAGCCTGTGAACCGCTGGAACGGTAGACGCGCTGCCCTCCTGTGTTGGATGGAGACATGGGATGGCAGAAGCTGAAATGGCGGTTGGAATATGGAGTAGCGAGCTGAGGGACGCGGTGCGCAGGACTGGACGAGAGGGAGTCATCCTGCTTGGGGAGCGTGATGGGAGGGAAAAGCGGCAATTCCTGTGCAACTTGGTGTTAGACTCATTTCTGTAATAAAAAAACGGCAGTGTGTGAACGCACGTCTGACGAGAACTTGGGCCGTTTCCTTCTCGACCCTTCAACAATATTCTCAACGCTGATATCAGCGCTTGCGACGGAGGCTGCCTTCGTTCGTGGCTCTTCTTCATCTTCGGGCAGCAACGACTGGTGTGGCAACCGGTACCATAATCCGTCTTGTTGAATCATTTCTTGCTCTGCGTCCGAGTCGAGGTGCAGCGCCGAGCGCTTCAGCGACCTTCCGCGGCCACCGTATAGCTGCATCACCGTGGCACTGGTGCTGCGCCTTCCGTTACTCTGTGGCGAAACGCTGCGGCTCGTGGGGAATGCCGACGACCTATTGGACATGCCTTGCGATTGCCTCAAGTTGTACGGATGTCGATACACAAGGTTACTCCGCAGGCTGTCCTCGATGCGCACGTATACCGGCATTCCATCGAGGAAATTCTCGTAGCTCGGGATGAACGAGAGGCCATCGGCATCCTCCAACGATATGCCAAGGTCGTACTGCCGTGACATGCCGAATAGGTGCTTGACGGTGTCCATGATCGAATCCGTCGTATCGTGCGGTCGGATGTAGAATGTTTTGGGCTCGCAATGCGAGTCGCGCAGCCTGAAGGAGACGGCTTTGCAGTCGCCGTTCGGCGAAAGGGACTTGGGCGTTGTCGCGGGACCGCTGGCGTGAGGGGTAGTGGCTCCGGGCGGCGGTGGTGGGTGGAAGGGCTTGACCTGCGCCGACGCGAGCATATCGTTCGACGTGAGGAGCGATGACAAGTCCATGGTGATGTACGGCTACGCTGAGGGATATCGGTCGCAGTCGTCGATGGCGATGTATGTAGCGGAAGGCGCTGTGAGGGGTGCTTGTTGGTCAACAAGCCCAGCCGAAAATGCCGCACAAGGATCCGGCGATGGCTTCGGACCGTCGCAGAACCGATAGGGTGGAATGGGCGCTCGAAGTGATGACCTGAATTCGGGTCACGTTTAGCCAGCCGATCTCCAACGTATTGTGCTTCACCGAATTCGGTCTCAAATAATGGATGGTGAGGGGCAGGCATTCGCGTAATGGGGAGAAGCATGCGACGCTACAGCATTCGACGGGCTGTCTTCTGCGTCGTCGCCGTCGCCGCCGCCGACATCATTGCGAGGGTGGCCTGCGATAAGCAGACCAGTCACATTACATTGTAAAGATGATGCAGGCAAAGCCAACAAACGTGTATAGGAGCGAGCGCGTGCCATGCGGAACTCTCGTTGCGTTCAAAAAGGGAGACAACTGACAGACAGACCTTCAAGCGAGCAAGAGCACACCAGTCAGGCAGTGACGAGTCGTGTGGATGGCGAATCGAGAGGAGATGTAACTACCGAGCGACCAGTAGGGGACACGGGAGGGCTGGACCGTAGGATCGCGGATCGCAGGATCGCAGGCGACGAAGTACGAGACGTAGGAATCGGCAGCAGCGATGGATAGCAGAGGCGCGCGCGGCCGGGGAAGAGCTTGGAGAACAGTGGTATCGACTACGAGTTTTAAACGAGAGAGGAGATGATGGAACGAGGACGGGCTGTGTCTCGGGAAGCAGTGGGTGCAGGGAGGCGCTGAAGATGCGGTGCGGGCCGAGGGCTGCGGATGTGATGATGAAGAGGGGCAAAGTCTCGAGGTGGTAAGGACGGGAAGGAAGTAGCGTATGTAGCAGTAGGTAGAGGGGGGGGATGTTTAGGAAGAGGAGAGAGCGGTGCAAGGGGCGGGGGGGAGGATTGGCGAACCCGGGGTATCGTGGCAGATGTGGTGGTAGTGGTGGTGGTGGTGGTGGTGGTGAGCGCGGGCGGAGAAGGAGGTGGTAGAGGAAGAGGTGGTTGAATGATTAATAGTTAGCGGTGTGGGCTGCGCCGGTGGTGGTGTATGAAGTGATGGAGGTGGAGGTGGTGGGTGGTGGTGGTGCGGTGGTAGTGGCAGTGGTACTGGAGATAGCGAGCTGGAGAGACCGCCAGCAAAGAAGGTGGACGATCGACCACGGACGGACGGACACACACAAAAACTTCGAAACCGATCAAGGGAATTATCAGGACGAACGGTTGCCAGAAGACCGCAGATTATTCAGTCTATCGGCCATTCAGAAGGGCCCTGTGGCCATGCCCTGGGGCGCCATGGCACTGCCAGCCGTGGCCGCCTGTTATGTACGAGACACCGTGCCTACTTATCCCGTCCCCGTCCGGCAGCGCACGGCCTTCAAATTCCTCATGTTGGTTGGCACCACACGCACGCACAGCAGCAATCACAACATCGCAAAAGCTGGGCGAAGCGGAAGCCGACGCGGAGTCGGTGGCTACAATGGAGTGGTGATATCAGCGCCGCAAGGAAAGGCATAGGTAGCTACCAGCGCTGCAGAACAGCTGCGCTTCCTGTTCCCGCGCATCCAGGCAAAGATACGGTGGCTCCATAACACGAGCGATATCAACGCGGTTTAGGCTTCTCTGGAAACTCGGTGGCCACCTGCCGCCGCGCTTCCTCTGCGGTCCGGTCAATACGCCCATAGTCCGGGTGGCGAAGCAGCTCGTTGTACGCACGTTGGGAGTCGATTCATTCATCCGTTTTCACGTACGGAAAGCCGATCGTGAGGCATGTCATATCGGCGGGGAGAAGTCACATCGGTGGGGAGAAGCCATCCATTCCTTCCCCACCGCAACATCGTATTCCTGCGCGAAGCCGACCGCTTCCCGCCTCCAACGCACAAGTTAACGGTAACTTACGGGCTCTCCGAGCAAACCGTTCATCGCATCATCCTCTTGTTCTGTCCCGCCCACAGCTTCCGTCCACGCCTATAACCCCTCCTCTTCATCCTGCTCCTCCTTCTCCACTTCCTCCGCGCCCAACGACTTCAGCACCGCTTCCCTGATGTGACCTGTCCTTACATTCTCTGGTTGCTTGCAGCGACGGGCCCAAATTCTGAATAAAGATGGTACACCCGCGCAGTCATGCCAGTGGACGCTGCGTATCGAGAGCCCGCATGCGACCTGGTGATTGGCTGGCAGTACCACACAATCCGCATCCTTCCTTCTCGCTAGGACATCCGGCGGACAACAAATCGCGGATTTCTGGGGTTAGCACGGTTTACTAGGATTTCCAGTTTGCGAGTCCTATCGATCGGACCGACGAGAAAGAATCGACCAAAATCTGGAGAAGAAAATGTCCCGGAGAACTGCAGCGCCGCGGGTTTGCCGAACAATCGCTGCAGAGAGCACGGAAAATGGCTTCTGCCTGTCTGCAGCCTGAGTGCGGAACAGCGCGATGATTTCCGACAAAGAAAAGAGAAGGAGGCGCTCTGGAAGTATGCGGCGAAGCAGTGGGTAGATGTCGTGCATTCCAGGCAAGCATCAGGGGAGCTATGGATGTATCATGCGTCGCATACAGAGAGGAGTTGGACGGTGAGGGTGGAGTCAACGGCGGTTGCAGAGCAGGAGAGAACCGATTCTACAGGGCCGTGTATACCTAACTTGTGAGGTTCCGTTATGTGTGCAGCATCGTCGATTCCGAAAATTTGGCGAGCGAGGGAAATGGAACAGTCTCCACGGTAGGGAGCAGATATCCACGGCGACGGGAGCAGGTCGCGGCAGCTGATAAGTCCCCAGTGAGGATCTGCGTGCTGTTTGTTTTGATTTTGCCCATGCGGCGAGAGTTGTGGGTGTTGTGTACGTGTGGAACCGCTGCAAGTAGAAACGGCGTCAGGATTCAGGATTCATCCGCAAGCGTTTCAGGATGCGGAGAGTGCCGACCGGGCCCTCAGCTCAGGCGTCGCTGAGGAGCGGGACATGTAAATGTAAGCAGCGATGGACGTAGGACTGCAGAGCGCCCGGGTCCATATGGCCGCGTGGAGGATGATGATGGACCTCTGGACGGAGGAAAAGTGGGGAGAGTGACGTTTTGCCGGAGCACGTGACAGCGCGCGAAACGCGCCTCAAACACAACGTGACGCGCCACGAGTGCCACACGGTCGATAGAGCGCCAAAGGACATCGACAAACGCGGCGATCAGTGAGGCGATTTTGGTCGTGCGCGTCATGAAACTTCTGTTTTTCGGGCGTGGCTGGGAATGGTCGCTCACTCGGTTTCTGCTTGTCGTGGGAGACGTGACGCAAGATCCGAGATCGACCGTCTCAGACTTTTGCCGTCACTCAATCCTGTTGTCAAGGCAACCACCCCCAACACCGAGGTCCCTAGTAAACAAAAACGACTCTTCCCCATCCAACCCTCCTCTCTTCCTCCCCCAACCCACTCCGTACAACAATAACACTTCCTCTCTCCGGACGGTGTGCACTAAACACCACCACTCTCCTCCCGGCGTTCTACTCAAGCAATCACTCCCTCCGTTGCTCCTCTTTTCTATCGCTCTCTAACCCCCTCACATCCGCCTACTCTCCACTCCGTCCTCGCTTCTCTCCCCGTTCCTGCTTTCTACTCGCTGTCCTCGCTTCTCAGTACATCAACAACCACAACATCCTCAACAACCACAACAAAGCCTCCCCCCACGCCCACAGCACTGTCGTCCGTTCACCAACCCAGATTTATATCCCCTCATCGTAACCTCAATTCCTCAGCACCCCCAGCTTGATCCAGCCGTATCGCTAGAAAGATACACACCGATCGTCGCTATGGATGCCAAGGTATGTTTGTGTTGTGCTGTGCTTGTTGATGTTCTGCTGCTGTTGTCCTCTTCTCCCATCCCCCTGGTCGCTACAATCCCCACGTGTTACCCGTTGTGCAAAAACCCTTCTGTGAACTCTTCCAATCATGTTTGGTCCTTTTGGATATCTACATCACGTTATGCATAACGATGCCGTTATACGTGTTGCATCTCAGTACTGATGTGTTCCGTGGCCAGCCTGTCCGTCCTATTCGCGCCACGCGTGCTCGCACCGACGAAAATGCCCCCATCCTGGCGGCGAAACAGAACTTGATCAAGTCTAAAAAGTCCGCTGTCGGAACTGGGCCAAAGGCTGTCGAAGGCGATGTCAAGGCTATCGAAGGCGGTCTTAAGGCTGCCGCTCGTCGTTCGGTCTTCACTGATGCGCGCAACAAGACTGCCAACAACGTCCCTGGCAAGGAGAATGGCAAGATCTTTATCGGCGAGAAGGAGTACCAGAAAATCACTGCCGTTACGAGGCCTGCTCAGCGCAACGTCTCGATCAACCAGGCGGCCCCTCTTCAGCAGGCTGGACCTCGGAGGGTCGCCCCTCGTAAGACGCAGGTGTATGAGGACAAGAAGCCGAGCCCGAAGAACAACCGCATCCCCAAGATGTTCCGCGACGCCGTCACTAAGAGGGACGACCAGTCACAGGTGGCGCCTCGTGCTAGCAACATGCGCAATCAAGTTCCCGTCCGGCCTGTTTCTCGTGTCAAGCACCAGGAAATCAGGGATGAGCCAGTCTACTCGGACGAGCAGCCTCATCAGTTCGACGGTGACTACGAGGATGATACCGTCGCCGAAGATGAAGAAAACGGTTCTGATGCCGAGGGTCAGGTTGTCGACACCAAGGCTCGCTTCAACGCCGACGTTGAGGTTATTTCGGAGGATGACGGAAGCGCCGATGAGGAGGACAACACCGCGGAGTACAGTGTTTCGCACTCCCGCGGTGCCGAAGACTTCACTCGTGCCACCGAGGACGTGACTGGAGTGACTGCCCAGATCATCATGCCGAAGTGGAATATGAAGGCGAGAAAGGAGATCGCCGAGCTCAATGCTGAGTTTGGAACAATGATTGACGAAGACGAACTCGGTGATATCTCGATGGTCGCTGAATACGGTGATGAGATTTTCGAATACATGCGTGAGCTGGAGGTGACAACTGCCCTTCTTCTTCTTCCTTGTGGCTGCCCGCTAATCCTTGCTGTAGAAAAAATTGGCTCCCAATGCCAACTACATGGACTTCCAGTCCGAGATCCAGTGGTCGATGCGCGCCATCCTCATGGATTGGCTCGTTCAGGTCCACTCCCGTTTCAACCTCCTTCCCGAGACGCTGTTCCTCTGCGCCAACTACGTCGACCGCTTCCTGTCGGCCAAGGTTGTTTCGCTTGGAAAGCTCCAGTTGGTAGGTGCTACCGCGCTGTTCGTTGCGGCCAAGTACGAAGAAATCAACTGCCCATCGGTTCACGAGGTTGTGTACATGGTCGACAAGGGATACACAGCCGAGGAAATCTTGAAGGCCGAGAGGTTCATGCTTTCGATGCTGAACTTCGAGCTCGGATGGCCGGGACCCATGAGCTTCCTCAGGAGGGTTAGCAAGGCGGACGACTACGATCTTGAAACTCGTACGCTCGCAAAGTACTTCCTCGAGATCACCGTCATGGACGAGCGTTTTGTCGCTACTCCACCCAGCTTCCTGGCTGCGGGTGCCCACTGTTTGGCGAGACGCATGTTGAAGAAGGGTGCATGGGTAAGTCCCTCAATCGTGCTTCCGGATTAGATCATTGCTGACGTTCGTCTCCAGACTGCTGCCCATACTTTCTACTCCGGTTACACTGGTGACCAGTTGCAGCCTTTGATCTTCACTTTGCTCGAATGCTGCGAGGACCCGAAAACCCACCACGCCTCCATCTACAAGAAGTACTCTGACCGCCGCTACAAACGCGCCAGCTTGTTCGTTTCGCAGTGGATGGCTGGCCCCGACGGTCCAGGCGCCAACTTTTAGACGAGCCCGAGACTGGTCACTAAAAAAAAGCACTGACGCGGTCCACTTACAATTACAGTACTACTTTCATTCGTTACCGGGGTTTAATTTTTTTCTCCCCGTTTGTTTTCCTTGCATGGCGTTAATTCCATGGGCTTCTGCTTTTGGGTTTCCTTGAGTTTTTTCATATGGTTCCCTACCACTCCCTTTGATTTTGCAATACCTTTTTCTTTTGTCGAGCCCCTCCTTCACCAAGTTCACTTTACGGTTTCAGGCGAGGAAGGAAAGGCTTGAAGTTGTTGTTCTGCTGTCGATTTCGGAGAGAAAGAGGGCCTTGCACACCCCCGACTATCTGACGAAACTAAAGCAACATCGGCGGAGGCAAACGATAGGAATTGAGAGGAAGTGAGGAAGGGATATCTAATGCTTTGCGACCACGAGAAAGAGGGATTGCTCGGTTACTTTTTTTCTCCATCGTCATGTTCTCAGGAGCTGGTAATCAAAGATATCAGGAGAACTGGGTTGGGTTTCCGGATGAGCGGGAGGAGTTTCCTTGTTTCTTTTTTTTGCTTCTAATGACTGTTTATCCTCTTCATTTCTTTTATTGCTTTTTTTTTCTCCCCCTTCAATGTGATAGGTACGTGGCCAGGGGCCAGGAGGGTCCGTGGATGGCGGATGAATCACATTCCCCCTAACTTCTCTACTGGTTTGTTGTGTATCTTGTTTCGAGGGCCATTTTCTTTTGTATGATTGTGTAGATGGGGGGATAGGGTGGGAACCTGTACGGGTGTGTGGGCTTTTCTTTTGGTGTATACTTACGACGACTACGAATACAAAGATACCTTTTACTTTCCTTGACCCGATCGTTGAGTGGGATACCTTTGATATATGAACCGGCTCGGAGCTCGAACCGGGGCTTGAAGCTCCCATTCATTTTGGAAACTTTCATATGCAGTGCTGGTTCGCTACTGCATCCGCTACGTTGGAAGGAAAGTAAAGGTTGGTATTGTAGTTCCGCGTAATTACAATGGTGGGTGAATATTGCTATTCAGTGTGCTGGATGGATACTTTCTACGCTGAACAATGCCATTGAATAGATATCGGTGGGACTTCCAATTATCGCTTGCCTCTCACTGGGCAGTGGGCACCATGTGCAGGCGGAATAGGTGCTGGCTGGAGTCAGGGCTGGCTGAATGGGTACTTCTGGGGTTCATTCCTTCTGCTACTGTCACTCGCTTCCGCCGGTGCTGAGCGAGACTGGCTGTGGATGCTCTTGGATGATAACGACATTCACCGGTGTGAATGGACTCAGCCAGTTGTTGAAAGGAGTGACGAAGCCCACCCTTAAAACCAGCACTATTGGAACGTAGATCGTTCATGGAGGTGGAGAGTATATAGATTGCCGACGCTCTCACTGGTAGAATAGCAATAGAAGAATTGAATCCTTCGTCCCGACTCCCGTGAATCTCAACACCAGTCTCGATTGAGTGGGGTGTGCCCCGTTAGGTACTGTTGGTCGGTTCGTGAGCATGAATTAGAATTGTCCGTGCCGAACGAGAATTGGCTCTGAGCGTCCATTCATTTCCCCACGAGTAAGGTGCGAGTGAGCCAGACGTCCATCGTAGCCACTAGCTGCTCAACAAGCACATGGTGGTTCTGGGGGATTCTCGGCTTTTGCGGTACAGTAGTGTCACCGCTGCGGCCACCTGCCGCGAGGTTCCGGATCACGAGGGGATCACGGTCCGGACGCCGGCCCCAGGACGCGCGTCTGTCTTCGCGGCTGATCTCGCTCGCTCGGCGACGGCACGGGATGTTAAAAGCCGAGCCGAACGGGGAACACAGAGGCCGTCGTAGAGTAAAGTGAGCAACAGTAGGTTGTGCACACTACTATACACTGCGCTGCGAGGAAGACAAGCTCATCGGTACATAGAGTAGAGCAATTTATACATGTACTCCGGCAGCCACTGCAACGCGCAAATCGCACTTTGCGCGTGTAAATACGCACCTACCTGGTAGCTCCACTCACCCTCCACGCAGTGCACCCACCTCACGCACGCCGTCGTGTCCACCCCCATCAACATCAACATCCGCACCCTCGCACCTCCCCCCTCCCCCAATTCTCCACGATCAATCACCATGTCCAACGCCAAAAAACTCGCCTACGGTACCTACCTTCCACCCCTCATCCCCCTCGTCCCCCCACCCCCGTCCCCGGTCCTGGCCCTACTCCCCACCACTAACCGCCCCCCCACGTAGAAATGCGCGAGCCAGCATTCATCTCGCGCATGCGACGTGCAGCAGCAGGCGCAGGCCAGCAGGAGCGCTACATCGCGCCGCGGAACAAGAAGCGCGTTGCTGTCGAGGGCGACGACGACGATGCGCCCGCGTACGTGATGGAGGACGGCAGCGCGCTTTCGAGGGAGGAGTTTGAGCGTTTAGCTGGTAGGGGAGAGGGGGAGGGGGAGGAGGAGGATGGGGATGGGGAAGGGGAGAAGGAGGCGGGGGAGGGAGGGGAGAAGGAGGCGGTGGTGGGCGAGGACCATAAGACCGACAGCGATACAGCGCCGGCGCCAGAACCAGCGCCGCCTGCGGCTGCAGCTGCGGCGACGAGTCGGGTCGCTGAGGCTGGTGCCAAGAAGAGGCGGAAGGTGGGCAAGGTTGTTGGCGCGGACGACGAGGAGGAGGATGCTACACCGGTGGAAAAGAGTAAACCAAAAGCCAAAGGAAAGCCCAAGCGGAAGGTTAAGCTCTCGTTTGGAGATGATTTATAGTTGGCCTGGCGAATTGGCAGCCAGCCTCTGGATCTGCTTGGTCTGTATTCTCAGTATCTAGCCGTGGAAGCTTGGACGGCCGGCAATGAAGCTTAAATAGCAGCCAAAACACATATATAGCGCTGGGTAATGATGGAAGGAGAGCAGGATGATATCGTGGATAGCTAGTGGATGAGCGGTTCGACCTTCGTGTCTGCTATATACCGCCCACGTTTCTTGCCCCGGCAATCGAGATACAATTCCAATTAGGCTATGCTTACATCGTAGTGTATATCTCCAGACCAAAGCCCTGATCAGAAACCCCCAAGCCAACATAATTCTGTTAAAACGCCCATCATTACGTACGCATATGCATGTATCTTTTACGCCCCCCCCACAAACATCAAGATCATCCACAGAAGCAGATCAGCAAGTAGAAAACAATGAGCAGAAAAGTAAAGATGTAATTCTGGCTGCAAACCGCAGACCCCAAAGCACAACAAAAAAAAGAAAAAAAAGGAACGGACGCAAGAGTGATGCGGTGAGAGAACCTACACGGTCTCGACCGAAAGAGCCATCTCTTCGCCTTCCTCCGTCTCCCTCTCCCTCTCGCGCTCCGCCTCTCCTGCGCCCCCGTCGACGTCGACCATCTCCTCGTCCTCATCCCCCCCAGCGTTGCTCTCGGGCCCTTCGATGGTCATGCCCCTGGAAATCATGATTTCCGCGATGATATCGTCGATGCCCCCGTGGGCATCCAACAACTCATCGATCTTGACCATGATCTCATCGTAGGCGCCCTCTGCAGCAGCCTTCTCCTCGATCTTCGCGGCGGCCCTGGATCGGTCTCTAACCCTCAGGGATCCATCACGATCGAGCTCGGCGATGGTGATCTGCTGCAGCTTCTCGAGCAACGCCTTCCCCTCGGGAAGTTCGTCAATCTTCTTCAGCATGGCTTCGCGAACGAGGTCAAAATAACCTCGTTTCTTGAAGTCTTGCTGAATCAGCTTGACTTGTTCCCGCTTCTCGGCGTTCTCCTTCTCGATCGCCGCCTCCTCCTCCTTCTCACGGGCCTCTTCGAGGTCCCGCTCTCTACGGCGCTCGCCACGCTGCCGCTTCTGCTCGCGCTCGGCATCTTCCCGGCGTTCGCGCTCCTTTTCCCGCTCACCCGCTTCGTCGCGCTGTCTGTCGACAGCCGACCGGAGGTCGTCTTTCTCCATTGGAGATTGACGATCCTCCGCGCTGGGCCCATCGCCCATCCTCTCGGTCATGTCGGAGGTGGGCTTGATGGTGGGAGTAAGCTCTGGCTTCTCCTCTTTCTCCGCGAGAATTTCCGCCGGAGGACTGACAGGACGCCCGGAACCCATTCCCTTGCCCGTTGGCTCCATCTGTTCGGGCACAGACTTCATGGCCGGCGTGAGCTTATCGGCCGAAGGCTCCTTGCCCTTCTCTTTGTCGTCGGGTGCCCGACCGCCAACCCGATTTCGGTGCTTCTCCACCGGCTTCTCCTTGGAGCCTTCCACCGGCTTCTCCTTGGCGCTCTCCGACTTCTTGGCTTCGGGTTCCTTCCGGACCCATTCCTTGTCTTTGGTGCGTTCCCTCGAGCGAGTGCGGGAGCGGGAGCGATCTCGGGCACGGACACGATCTCGGTCCCGGTACCTGTCCCTGTCCCTATTGACGGGATGAGAGTAATCGCGAGTGCGATCTCTCCGGGATCTGGAGTCGAAACGATCTCCACGGGACCGAGACCTTGACCTCCGCGAACGCGACCTCGAGCGATCCCGGGCATCCCACCTATCCCAACCGGCTACTCCTCCCCTATCGCGCGAGCGGTCTCGGTCACGATCACGGTCTCGGTCGCGGTCCCTGTGCTCTTTCGTCACGGGTTTCCGGTCCTTGGACTCCTTCGACGAATCGTTCGACGACTCCTTCACCATCTCTTTCGTGGCAGGCTCTTTCACCGCCTCTTTCGTGGCTTCATCCGCCTCGCCACTGCCCCGGCCCTTTCCGTCCCTCGAGCAGTCACGCGCACGATCCCTCCGTCCAGCAGAACGAGAGCGATCGCGCCGTACGGGCCTGGAGCGCTCCCTCTCCCGTCTCACAGACCGCGAGCGGTCTCTATCCCGTCTCACAGATCTGGAGCGGTCTTTCCTCCTCGACCTCGAGCGGTCCCTGCGGTCCCAGTCTCGGGCATTGCGTCTGCCCCCTCGGCGAGAACGAGATCTCGAATAGTCACGCTTAGAGCGGACATGTCTCGATCTGCTGCGACTGCGAGACGAGCTCGGCGAGCGCTTGCGGCGTGGGGGTGGAGACGATGATCTGGCGCGGGATCTGGCACGGCCGTAGGATGGGCGGTAGGATTCTGACATCCCGTCGCTCTTGCTCTCTTCTCCGGGTATCCCAGAATGCTGGGGAGCTTGTCCTTCTTCAAGTTCTGCGGAACGATCAAACTTGTGATCGAACGCTTCGGAGTATCCGTGCTTGTCTTGGGCGTTGGGAACCTCTGCCTGTCGGAGGGTTGAATTTGTGTCGGATCTGCCGCGATCGGACTTCTGGAAATATCGATTGCTCTCGTGAGAGACTTCGTCGCGATGACCGCCGCTGTGCTCGTACTGCTGGGGAAATTGATGCTGCGTGTGATTGATCTCGTCGTCGTGGTTCTGGCTGTAGTGTTTCTCGCCTGGGAATTGATACTTTTCGGGACGGGGTTTCGGTTCGCGAAAGGTTCTACTGCCTTTCTCGGTGTAGTGTCCGACACTGGCTAAGGGTTCTTTGAGGCGGCGCCGTTCGTCTTCAAGACGCTTACGCGTGTAATTGCGAGTGCCGCGCGACTCGCTACCGGGGGATTGAGAACGGTGGCGGTGGGAGTGGTCGTAGTCACGGCGACGATCGCGGCTGTTATCGAATTTCTTGTGGTGGTGAGACTTGCTAGTCAACTCGGCGCGGTGATGAGAACTGAGGTCACGATGATCCGAGTAGCGGTAGTCCTTGTCGACGCTAATGCGGCTGCGGTCATCAGCATGGTGACGTGCAGGCATTTTCTCGGCTCTGGCGTAGCCTTCAGCACGGGATGAGTTATCAGCACGCACACCATCTGGTTACGTCATCCATCAGCTGTGTTAAACTAGGAGTGAGAAGTGGAGGATGACTAACCCTTGTCCCCACGGGAACGACGTCCATCATGACGATCACGATTATGGCCTCGACTTCGGTAACGATAACTCTTGATGTCTATCTGTTCTTCCGAAGCCTTCTCATTGCCCAAAGCCTCGTCGTCTTTCGAAATCTTCTCATCTCCTGAAACCTGCTGCTCAACTGTAGGCATCGATGGTTAGTAAATAGTAAGTCTCACGAGATTGAACAAGAAAACTCACGATGCTTCTTCTGACTCTCCTGTAGGGTGCGCATCTCCTTCGGCTTTTTATTCTTTTGCCGTTGTCGCCGTTCCTGTCTTTCCAATTTGTATCTCTCCCTACGGCTTAAATGTTTGGACTTCAAATTGTTGTCCGCCTCTCCTTTTTTCTCGTCGATTCTCCTTCTGGCACCAAAGTGGGACTCCAACCTGCCATCACGATGACGGTGGGACCTTGTCTTCGACTTTTCGTCGGTCTTGTTAACAGTCTTCTCTGTCTGCTCCCGATCATCGCCGGATCTCTTCTTGATATTCTTCTCCTGACCATCGCCTGCGATCATCGATCCTGCCTTAGCAGTAGACGTGTATTCAACTCGCTGCTGCAAGCCGACCTCTGCAGCTTTCCTCTTCTTGCTCGACTGTCTATCGCCTTCGCCAGTCTGCCTCGAGGACGGACCAACGGGAGCAGCGAGGCCAGCATTCATGGCGGCAGGAATGTGAGCAGCGGAATTAGCAGCCATGTTGCGAGGTGGCAGCGTGAATGGTTGGTAGAAACTGGGGACGGGGCGGTTGGCTGCCATGATAGCGAAGCTTGAAGGTAGGGAAGCGGGGTGGGAAAATGTGGGGTGTGGATGTGGGGTGAGGGAAGCTTGGGGGTGAGGAAGTGGTGGGGAAAGATGTGTGGTTCTGTGGGTGGAGAGAACTCGAAGGCGAGGAAGTGGTGTGGAAGGATGTGTGGTTTGGATGTCGGAAGAACTTGAAGGTGAGGAATTGGTGTGGAAAGCTCTGTGGCTCTGTGAGTGGAGAGAACTTGAAGGTCAGGAAGCGATGTGGGTTCGATCTGTGGTTTCGATGTGGGTAGGAGAGGAAGAGGAGTGGGAAGAGGATTGGCTTTATAGGTTGGGGGGTACTTGAAGGTGGGGAGGTAGTGTAGGAAGATTTGTGGTTTGTTTGTGGGCGGGGAGAGAGCAGAAGGGGCTACGAGGGGTCGAACAAACGACCCGCTTCACCGGTTTGGTGGAGTTCAACGTTTAGTGAAGGTCGAGTGATGGCGCGCGTCCACTACGAGCACCGTCTTGGCAATCAAACGATCCGATCCACAGGTTATTTTCACAGGTTTGATGCAGTTCTACACTTGGGAGGATCGAGTGATGCAGTGCATCCACCACGGAAAACAGTCTTGGCACCAGCCGAGCACATCTGAATATGGAAAGTTCAAACATGGAAAGCTCGCCTTCTCTCGAGTGCATACCACTAATTTTTACCGGAGTAGCCCCTCGGGCTTTGACATTGAATTTAAGAAATCTTCTACCGCCGGTTCTGCCGAAACAGCGAGATTTGCGTCCCGTGGCTGTAGATAGAGCATAGGTACTAGGCTGTCGTCATGGTTGGTGTGCTTCCCGTATTCCAACCGGACAGGATAGCAGTGCAATAGCAATGGTAATCGGCTCGCTTTCTCACCGATAGACCAGCGCACATCTGGAATTGTACATATCGAGCAGAGTGCCATGCGGAAAAAAAGCCCATTGCAAGGCGAATGATATATTGTGCCTCATGTATAGATCCCCGGTGTCGGATCGCCTCCCAATCCAGTCAGCCTCGGAGGGAGAACACGACCGCCGGCTATCCGCTGATATATATTGTGTAAAGTAGAAGGGCAGCTCTTATTTACTCCCCCGGATAGCAAAGTCTTCTCGAAGGCCCCAGTGTTGCCGACCATATGTACCTCTAAGTACCTCCAAGTACTTATACTACACGTCCAGCGTATGAAACTGGTGACCCCGGTGGCTCCAGTGGTTTGAGACAAGTCCCTTTTACGATCCGTATACGACTGATAGGACAACTGCGCTTGATTCTCCAAAACGAGTGATTGATAGTGAGCGACATCGCACGGATACTCATCTGCGGTTCTAACTACACGAGGCGACTTAACCGAGCCCACCGAGTCTACCGTTGAATATGGCAAGATATATTTCCATCAGCCAGCTCGTGGAGCTATCGGTATGGATATGTGTGTCGAGCCACCGTTTAGTACATAATGCTACAGACGGGATGGGCGTAGTTCGAGATACAGAGCAGGGCCTATGAACATCGCTCGACACGTTTACACTGTGGCACATAGATTCTCAAGACACTCGGCCGACTGGTAGGTATTAAATTCCACAGCTACCACATCACCCACCTTCCTTCCTACCATCTACCGCTTCAAATTCTTCTGCTTATTAGCGCCAACAACCAGGCGCTTCTGGACAAACAGGCCCTTGCGCTTCCTAATAGTATCCATATAGCGCTTCGCGACATTCTCCTTATCAGCGACATCTCCCAGATCCTCAAGCTGTTCTTCAGTGAACGGCGTCCAGAACGGGTCCATATCGAGGATCTCGAAGCCGCTAAAGATCAGCTGTGGCGAGGCTTCGCCATGTGTGTTCTTGCGGATCTCGTTGGCGAAGCCGAAAGACTCTGCGACTGGGATCAACGCCCGGATCGTCCAGAACGGCGTGCCCTCTTCTTGGTCTTCGGCCGTCGTGCGTCCGCCGCGCATCGCGATCGTGTCGTGCACTCGGCCTAGTGCTTCCACTGTGTGGGGTTAACATTCAGAACGAGTGACCGCGGTAGGGGGGAGGGGGCACTTACTGGAGGTTTGGACATCGCAGGAGTACATAGCCAGCATCAACCGGGGCGACCAATCGAGGAAGCCCTGACGGATGGCTGCCTGGACGGCGCTGATGACCTGGAAGTTCTCGGTTCTCGCAACCTGCAGATCCTCCTCCTTCGAGGCAACGATAACGGTTTCCTCGACAAAGACGGCGATACCCTGGACTTGCTCGTTGCAGAGCGGTCCCTGGTAGGTTGCGAGCTGGAAGGCATGCGAGATCTTGTCTTCGAAATCCCGCGCGGAAAGCGCCTCCGAGCGTTCGTTATCCACAACCGGATTGTCCGACAGCCTTTTGAGCTCCCGTTAACATGACGTCCGTATCCTCGGCACGGAACCAACTCACAGTTTACGGAACCCACGCTCCAGCGTTGCATCGATCAGAACATTCGGACCGATCCTCCGCGGCCCGAACGCGATAATTCTATCCAAGACGCCGGCCCAAGTGTCCCTCTCCTTCGACGGCGCACTATCAAACGCCTTCTGCAAGCCCTGTCTGATCTCCTCGACGCCCAACAGCTTCAGCTTCGCCTGTGCGCTGTTTTCACCCTCCTTCGATTGCCCGGCAGCCGCCTCGTCCTCTTCGCCCGCCCGCTCTTCCTTTCCCCGTTTCACCGCGTACAGCAGTGTGATGGATGCGTTGTTGTCGAGCAGAAACTTCGTTACGGCGGGGGGTAGGGGTCTCGTCCGCACGCGGACCGTGATCTGCTTTGATGGAGTGACGGCATTGACGGTGCCGCGGGGAAGGTTCGGGTCTTTCGGAGGAGCCATCTCGGAAGCGACCACGATAGTCTCACGGAAAGGTACGATAGGAGACGAGGACTGGATATCGATCTTTGCGAACCGTTCCTTGAGATCTTTTAAGCATCGCTAGATACAGGAGCCGTCAGTGATGATGATGCAACATGACTCGCGAGGGTAGTAGGATACGGTACCTCCAGGTGCAGCTCGCCGGCTGTCAAGATGACATGCTCTCCGTTGTCCTGCACCATGTACTCGGCACAAGGATCTGCCTGCTCCAGCAACTTCAAGCCCTCAATCAACTTGCCCATCTCACTGGGATTCCTGGGCTCAAGAGCAACTCTGACGATGGGTGCAGCACCGAGGTTGACACCCGCAAGATTGAGACCGCCGTTCTCAACGCTGATCAGAGTTCCACTCTTGAGGATCTTGCCCTCCAGTCCCGCGATACCAAACACGTTTCCGGCGGGCACTTCGTCGAGGGCTTCCAAATCCTTGCCCATCATGTAGTACAAATCCGCAACCTTGACCTTCTGAATGTGCTGGTTGGGGAACATGGGATTGTACTTCGGTCCGAGGACATAGAGTTCCTGTCCGATCTTGACGGTTCCGGAGTAGACACGGGCGAATCCGATCAGCTGCTCCCGCTCGTCTTCCTCCTCTTGCGGCTTCTCCTTTTCTGCCGGTCCTCCATCATCCTCAACAACGTCCTCAACAACGTCCACAACGTCGCTCCCATACTCTTCCCGCACTGCATCAGCAGCCGCAGCCGCAGCAGCAGCAGCATCACTAGCCCTCCCCTGGGCAGCAAGTTGCCTCGCCAGCTCAATAGTTTTCCTACGACCGAGTTCCCTCATCTCCGCCGCCGAGAGCGTCACGCGCCGGATCTTCTTCAGTTCGTTCGCAGGAACCGACACCATTTTGCTGACATAGGCAACGACCGGAGCGTCCGGACTCACATCGAAGTTGAAGATTGCGTTCTTGACCTCCTCGGACACGGCCTCGCTTCCGGGCGCGGACGCAAGGACGTGCGGCATCCTCTCCTTCTGGGCTTGTGGGGGCGCCGGAATCTGCTCGACCACGGACACCAGCAGCGCGGTGGATAGTGGCAGCCACTGCATCATGACCGTCTGCAGCAGTTGCCGCTCGTCCTTGGTCCGCATCTCACGGGGAAGCACCCGGAGGTTCAGGGATTTGATGATCTTCTCCACCTTTTGTAGGTCCTGGCCGCCTCTACGGGACACGAGTTTTCATGAGCCTCAGTTCGAATGGAATGTATTTGGCAGAACAAGCTAAACAACGCAGAAAACAGAAAACAGAAAAAGCAACACGGAGAAGGATGTGCCACGTACTGCTGCGGCACGGTTCCGGCGGACTGATAGACAGCCCAGATGGTTTCCAGCACTAACGAGACAAACATGGGCTTCAATTTCCGCCCCTTCAGATGCTTCTCCTGGAGAACACGCTTCGTCTTGGGATCCAGGTAATATTTGCCCCACAGGACCTTCTCCAGCACCGACTTCTTGATGCCCAGCTTCTTTTCGTAAATGTTAGCGAACTGACGGATCGTGAAGGCCCATCCATCGATGGCGCTGGCAAAGATGACGTTGTGCTTTTCCGGCGCAAAGTAGATTTCCTCGTCGTCCTTCTCCTCGAACTCAGCTGGCGTGTTATCATCGGAGGTCTCAGGATTCTCCGGGAGTCCCTTATCCGACTGTTCCTTTGCGGCGGCCAGCCTTGCTTCCAGCACCTCGCGCCACCTAAGGTCCTCCTCCATGCGCTCGCCAGCAAAGAAGCTGCCCATGACCGCATTGACCTGTTCCACCGTCTTCGACATGCGATCGAACGCCTCCTCGGGGCTGAGCTGGAGCTCCGTGATCAGGCGATCAATCTTGTTGATGACCAAGATGGGCTTGATATGTTCGATCCAAGCCTGTCGCAGCACGGTGACCGTTTGCGAGCACACGCCCTCGACCGCATCCACCAGCACGACCGCACCATCGCACAGTCGTGATGCAGTCGACACCTCCGACGAGAAGTCGATGTGTCCCGGCGAATCGATCAGGTTCACCAGATACTCCTCCGCCTGCGGCTCGACTTCTGCGCCGTCTGCCGGCGGCAGGCGCCGCAGCATCCGGAAGTACAGCGAGATCGCGGACGACTCCATCGTGATTCCCCGCAGCTGCTCGTCCGGCCGTGAGTCTAGGTACCGCACTCGCCCCGCGAGCTTCGCGGACACGATGCCATTCGTCGAGAGGAGGCAGTCGCTCAGTGATGTTTTTCCGTGGTCCTGGACGGCACGAGGGAGGGTTAAGATCGTGGTCTATCCCGAAAGGAGGAGGAGGAGGAGAGGTAGCGTACAACGTGTGCCAAAATACAAATCTGCAGGCACGGCCGGGCAAGTCAGTATCTATCTATCGGTGGATTCGTACGAGTGCGGAAGAAGCATAGTAGTGTGACATGGCAGCCAGAAGACTTGGATCGCTATGGTAGAGCTGCTGGCTAGAAGCATTCCGACTCACGTTTCGGATGTTTGCGCTGTTCTTCTGCAGGGCCACAACCTGGGCCGGGGTGATGGGCGGCATATCGGACGTGCTTCTGATACGGCAATCGACTCGGGGCTATAGGTTATGCAACGGCGGGTGCAAGTGATACAGTGTGTGAGTGAGTGAAAGAGCGTTCGATACAATTCAGACTGTGGAGAGTGTCCTGTTGGTTTGCGCGGTTGTGGTGGTGTTGAAACACTGGTGAGGGGAAAGCGAAGAACAAGTTAGATAAGTGAATTGAATTGGTGATTCTTTCGATTGCGGGGATGGGTTTTCTCTAGTTATGGCCCCAACCAGCGCGCGACTCATGATGCATCCATGATGAGCAACCCCCCGGCGCTCGGGGGACACAGGTGTCTAGGGGTGTCCTTGCACTGCCGTTGCGTTACAGAGTTAGATGGCGCGATGCCCGTGAGGGAAAGTGGTTGCTTACCCGCCTGTGGACCTGCCCCGCACCCGTCTGGCTGACCGTTGTGTCGGGCTGTCCTGCCACCAAGGATGTGGTCGAGAGACGGATTGGATTGTTGGAGCTGTTGATCTCTTCTACGTATCGGACCACCCAAGAAGATAGTCGAGTCCAACCTCACCGTTCACGAACTACCCGTGCATTCGCTACAATCTTCCCGTCCGTATCCACCGTCGTATCAACACGCTGCGATGAGATCCACTGCTGTTCTTTCCCCTGAGGATTAGGCCGACGCTCGTCAGAATCTGGAGCTTCCGACACTATGAAGCTATTATACGCTCTGCAGATGTTCACGAAAGTCGCACGAAGACCCCGGCCGTTATCAAACACGACGTACTGCAGGCAATGCAGCTACAGAGGCAGGAACTCAAGACCGTCCGTCAGCTTCCGTTCATCCCCGTGCGGAGCCGTGAGATCAATGGCAGTTAGTGGACTCTTGAAGACCGCCGGGGCAAGTTCTTAACGATCAGAACGACTACGGCACCAGCACCGGCTGGATGAACTCAACAGTCCAGCGCAGAAACTGGTATCAGTATTCCATCTCACCATCTTACATAGTTTTGGCTGTTCTGACGCTCAATTGCAAGTCACGATACCGCTGTAGTACATTTTCCGTGCACGAATCGGCATCACACCCGCGGCATTCGAGGAGCCTGAGACATGTGCACGACCGGCCGGTCGCCTCGCCTCGGCGTCGATCCCAGCTGCCGAAGACGACTGTTTCACATCCACACTCCCACGAGGAACGCATCGTTGGACTCGCGGCGACGTCGATGCATAATGCATTCGCTGTTCGATTTGCGAGAGCAGCCCCGGCTCCAACAGGCACGAGCTAGAGTATTCCTTACACGCACGCTGGATGTGGCCACAAGACACGGCGCAGGTTCACACGTTCGCCGGGGGATACCGGTATGTACATAGACCTGCGCCGACTACTTGCGGGTCCTGGAGGGGAGCAGTTATGTACAATACATACGCCAAGCTTCGGCCGAATAATGCTCGCCTACCTATATGCATACAACATGCACTACTGGTTCCGGGAAGTTTGTTTCGCAAGGGTGGAGGAGATGGCGCTCAAGGGCGTGGCAGGAGGGACCATGCTCCACGGGGGCCGAAGATACGCAGTCAACATGGAATTCCGGTCCGCGGAAGTATCGCTTGCACGGTCGGTTCTTGTCTTGCCTTTGTGATTTGCGACGCCCAGAAGAGAAGAGAAGGAACGGGGAAGGCGTCTTGGATCGGTTGTTGGGGGTCGTCCATACTGTCGGAGAGGAGCCGAAGCTGCGCCGACTATATACCGGGAGCAGAGCAGTTCCCGCACGCCGAGAAGATCCGTAGGGTTCGTTGGGTGTGCGACTGGGGATCTTAGGGGTTCAATTGATCTTTATTTTCTGTTTCGGTGATCGCATTATGTGTATTGATTGTATTGATAACTCACCACCGGGAACCCATGGTGAGCTTATATCATTGTGAAACTAGGGGGTAACCTTCGAGAGACAACGAAGTTACGGTTCGGCGAGTATGCATACTCTACATACATATGGTTATGGCCGTGGTGACTTTATGCGAGCGAAGGCGTCCGTCCTTGGTCGAATACTCTACGAGTGCAGTGCGTCTGCAAACGGACCGGGTGAGATGTGCGGTATGTACATAGGAAACGCAAACCGCTTCATCTTCTCCTCCTCCTCCACAACCACCGGAAATGGACTGTTCGCGCTGGACCGGCCGGGAACGGCTGCCACAGAACGTCGGGGGGAAATAGGCTCGCGGTAGCAGAATCTGGCAGAATCTGGCCGAGAACGGGGCAGCCACGCGAGTGAGTTTGCTGGCGAAAACCCCTTGAGCTACACGCAGCCGTGAAGGTTCGGTGCACCCGTCGGCGCCCAAACCGGTATCCGGGCTGGTCTCTGTACTCTATTCGCCATCCCATCCGGCGGCGACAACGGTTATTGTGCGAAGACAATGTCTGTCTGACTGGCCCGTGCTCGCGTGAGATCTGCCGGTTCGCCAGAAAAAGAAACGGATGTGCGCCGTGGACGCGGACTCGCTGGGTTTGAGTTCGGAATCACTGCGGACGCTCGTGTGCAACGCCGGGACGTTGGTGAGTACATACGGTAGTAGCGTACGAGAAGAAGACCGGAGACGACACCATGCGGGTCTCTCTGCGCCTCTCTCCCGTTGGATGCCCAGTCATGTTGCCCTCGCCCTCTGACGACTCGATCGCGATATCCACCTATCCAGTCCGTCTTCAACTCGCGGCTTCTTCATCCTTCATGACTGTGCTAGCCTCTACGGGCGGCCTCTAATTGTGTCGGTGGCCCATAGCGTCGCTTCTAATAATACCTCTTCAAACTCCCTCGCTCCCTCTCTCCTGAATAACCCAAAACAAACCGTCTGCGCTGTGCGCACCGTTCCGTCCGTTCTCCTCGCCCGCCCGCCTCTCCTTTGGAACGTCACACCTAAACCGCACGCACGCGCTCGCTCTACCGTTCGGAAACACTCACCTCCCACCGGAATCGAATCTCTTGAATGCCACCGCCTTCTTCTAATCTGCTCTCGAGTCGGAAATGCCATCGTCCTGACCATCCTCTGCCATCATCTCCATCGCCAGCCGTTCTGCCTTCTACTAATCCCGCGCCTGCGCCCGTCTATAACTGCAACTGCTGTGCGCCCGTCAAACACCATCACCGCTACAGCCCCCTGTTCTCACTCTAATTCCCATCCCCCCCCCCATCTCCCGTCGAATCAAAATCTCCCGGGCGCTCTCGCATACCACCAGAACTTGACCTGCATACTGCAACATCTCCACTTCCGCACTCCTCCCACTCCTCCGCGTCGTCATAGCCTGACGAATCGACAACCCCCTTCGAAATACACACACATACCAAGCCTAGCCTTAGTTACCAACAAGTAGTCGGACATGTCGAACACTCAGATGGAGCCTCCTGCCGTCTCGGCGACCGCGACGACGACGACGCAGCCACAGACGCAGCCACAGACGCCCGCGCCACAGTCCTTGTCCTCGCAACTCGCAACTCTCAAGATCAACACGGGACCGCCGGTGGATCAGGACGGCGCCTTCCTTCAGGACAGAGTGCTCAAAAGCGGCTGGCTCCACAAACGCACGAGAAAGACAAAGGTACCGATCCTCGCCGCTGTTCTCGCCCTTCCCCCCCCCCCCCCCCCCCGCAGTGGACTGATGCTTTTGCTTGCGTAGGGCTGGAAACGTCGATGGTTCGTGCTGCGAGCAGACCGTCTCTCGTGCTACAAGGACCAGAAGGAGTACAAAATCCATCGCCAGATCTACCTGTCCGATGTCACCGCCGTGACGGTCCTCAAGGACCCCAAGCAGAAGCATCCCCCGTTCGCGTTCGGCGTGTTCACGAATTCCAAGAACTTCCATTTCCGCTCCGAGTCGGAGGAGGAGACCAAGGACTGGACCGAGAAGATCTGGGCAGCGGTCGCGCAGGAGGTGCCGGGGGACATGATGCTGAGCTCGCCGATCGCGGCAGCGGGGATCGCGAGTCCGCCGCTGCAGGGACATGCCCCGGGTATGAGTGTGAGTGCAAGCAAACGCGCAAAGGTGTTTGGAGCGGGAGTTGGTAACGGTGGGCGGGTGTCGTCGCAGACTCTGGACTACTCCGGGCCCGATGTCGGATCCGTTTCGTCGCTGTCGGATGCGGCGCGGGTGTCGCAGCTGTCGCTCGCGCAACACCACGATGCTGGCTTTCTCTCCGGTGGTGAGACTACCGATAGCAAGACCACGAGCGTGGATCCGCCCAGAATCGCACGGAACGGGTCGGGTTACTCGTCGACTGAGCAGTTACCGAGAGTCATCTGGCATGGTTATCTTTACTGTTTGAAGTCGAAAGGAGGCGTGAAGCAGTGGAAGAGGTACTGGATAGTCGTGCGCAACATCAACATTGGTTTCTACAAGAACGAGGAGGTCAGTTTGATCCGTGTCGCCCACTGCCCAGCCAATATTGACTGACGTCTGCCCAGGAATACCGAGCAATCAAGATCCTACCACTCGACAGCGTCGTCGATGCGGTCGAGATCGATCCTCTGTCGCGATCGAGGCGACACTGCCTACAGATCATCTCGGAGTCGAAAGCGTACAGGTTCTCGGCGCCGGATGAGGAGGTTCTCGTCAAGGTCCTGGGAGCTCTCAAGAGCACGCTGGCCAAGAGCAAAGCTCCCTTGCCGCCAACACCACCGCCAACCCAGGCACCATCCGTCCCTGCGCCGGCAGCAGCAGCAGCAGCAGCAGCACCAACACCAGCGCCAGCACCAACAGCGGTACACTAATATCTCGGCACCCACAAAGTCCACCCGATTCTCCTTGCTGGCGATTCTGGCACCGGTAGATGCATCTTTTCCCTTTTTCATTGAGCGATCCTTCGTCTGCACTGTTCATTCTCCGCTTGGACCTCCGGGGTTTGACCAAATTTCGGCAACGGCAATGGCAATAGCGAAACACACAGGCACACACGCGTCATACATACAGAGTCACAACACATTTGCGTTTTTCATTTGAACTTGAACTTGAACCCTTGCTTCACCTGACCCATCAGTCCCTCTTTGTATTCGTAGCCTGTCTTCTCCGTCTGTCTCTCTGTCTCTCTGTCTTCTCTGTCTCTCTCATTTCCTACATATTCCCCCTCCCACTGCTGCTAGTTATCACTCTTTTTTCTTTTCCTTAACATAAGTTTGCACTCGGCGTTTCGATTTTTTTTTACTTTTTTTACTTTTTTTTACTTTTTTTACTTTTTTTATCTTCTATCTTCTATCTTCGGCCTCCCTCCCGTGTTGATACGATGATAATTTTGAGGCCTCCCTTCCCCACCATCCCATACCGTTCTGTTTCATTGTATAAAGTATACGAGTTTTTTGTCCTTTTCTGTTCTGTAATAGGCATTGTACGGTGTACCCCCCCCTCCCCCTCCCCTCTCTCACACCCCCCAACTCCGTTCCTTTCATCTTGTCCTTCGTCTGTATGTACAAATGGGAGGAAGGAAAACTTGTCTGACCGTCTGTCTGTCTGATCGATGCGGTGCGGTGGGTGGATTGAACTGGATTGAACTTGATTCGGTCGATAGGATAGCGATAGCGATGGATTCCGCTGGCTGGTTTGGTTGGCTTCGACATCAAATATTATTCACGGTTTACTATCACTCACTATCACTATCGTATCATATGTACATGGCAATGGCACGCCGCACAAACCACCCACCGTGTCTTTTGTCTCGTCCCGTCTCGTCTAGAATTTCTTGGTAGTGTAAGCCCGATACGCCCGCCACGGCAGCGTCCACTGCCGCCGCATCAGCGCCGGCGCGAACGGGTTGAAATCCGCCTTTTCCAGGCGCTCGAGGTAGAGTGTTGTCGGGACCTATCCGCTTCGTCAGCCTGCCTACCTCCCTTCTTAAAGAGTGAGTGCCATACCGCGGGCAAAAACGACGCGAACGCTGCGCCGCTCGCCGCCTCCCCCGCGTCATCCAGCATCTTCCGCGCAGTGATGAGATGATCATTCGCCAGCGTCGCGACTTTAAAAACCGCGTCCTTCAGCCCCGGCGCGTCCCCGCCGCGGCGGAGTACATCCTCCTGCCTGAGCCCAAACTCCGCACACACGTCCAGGGGCAGGACGACCGCCCCTTGCCCCCCACCCCCACTTCCCCCCGCCCCACCCCCTCCCGCCCCGCTCGCAGCAAGCAACGGCACCCCCCTCAACACCGCGACCACGCCCTCCGCTTTGCCAACATGACTGCCAACATGATCCAGCGCGGTGTTCCTTTGCTTACACGCCTCGAGGTTGAGGTACTGCAGCGAGCCGTACGTATTCTCCGCGTACGCCTCGAGATCACCCAGCGTCGCGAACGGCGCCGCGCCCAGATATGCCTCCCGCGCCGCGATGACCCGGTGCAGGAACGATTTGCTCAGCTTTGCGCCGTCGGTGTGGAGGGAGTTGTAAAGGAGGGCTGTGACGGGTTCCGCCGGCACCACACCCCGCGCGGAGGAGATGGGGGAAAGGACGGCGGAAATGGACTCCCGCCAGAATTGTAGGCGTAACCGCCCGACTGCGACATTGGAGGTTACGCTGTCGACGGAGGATAATTCCAGGTTGAAGGCCCGCAGCGCGATGAAGGCGTCCCGGGCGGACGGGGGCTGGAAGGTAGAGAGGATGTAGGCTGAGTGGTCGCTGTGTCGCAGGAGAGAGAGGCAGTGCGTTCGCGCGGAGGCGGTGGTTAGTTTTGGTGGGGAAGGGGAGGTTCTGGTGCTGGTGGAGGCGAGGCGGCGTGGGGCGGAACGGAGGAGGGAGGGCGCTCGTGAGAGGAGGCGGGCGGGCGGCATTGTGGATGGAGAGGGCGGTGGTGCGGAAAGGGCGGGGTGGAAAGGGCGCGAAATGCGAACGAGAATGGTGATGTGCCGTGACGTAATCGGTGCGGTCGGTCGGCGAAGGGTTGACAGCCAATCGGGTGGCTATGAATTATAGTTGGTACATCTCGTCCCGTCTCATCGCACCGCCGAACCGAGTCACCGACGGGACGCCGACTCTGTACGCTAGAGCTGTCAGCCGTCGGTTGTGACCGAAAAACAAAATTCGGCGGTCATCGGGTTTGGTAAGTGTGGCTGGTGGCGGTGGCTGCGGATGTGGCTAGATTTCACTCTCTGCATGTGTTTATTCTCACTTTGAAGACTCAATTTGTAGTTGAAATAGAATACGGAAAATACTTCACAGGCATCTCGCTGCAGAAACGCATTTGCGCCTGTCGCGCAGGCTCGCTTAACATCAATAGAGTATCCGCAGTCACGTGAGATGTACACGACAGCCAAGACTTTACCCTCAGCCTTAAAGCTTGACGGAGTCTTGGCACAAATTGCACCCCACACACGAGAGCTACAAAAGCTCCAACAAAGCTCCGTCTCCTCCTCCTCTTCTTCTTCCTACAACATCCTCTTCTTTCTACAACACCCTCTTCTTTCTACAACATCCTCTTCTTTCTACAACATCCTCTTCTTTCTACAACATCCTCTTCTTTCTACAACATCCTCTTCTTTCCATAAAACTCCACTTCCACATTTCCATTTCAACCCTCGAAGACATTTACTGTCAACATCCAAAGCCAACTTCCTAGGTAAAGGAACTTCTATGGGAATTAATGTTATACCAATCCAACACCTACCGAGAACCTTCGGGGGGTTTTGAAGATCGATAATCGATCGATCAGTGGGCTGACTGGATCGATGGGTTCTCAGATGGAATCAGTTCCCATTATTTACGTGTGCGCTTTCGAAGCGCGAGATTCACGGCGCTGCATCATCCTCGCGGGAATAGCATAACCCGGAGGAACTACCTCCCCCGGAAATCCACCAGAACGAACAATACAATTGTTGGGTTCTGGTGGATTCCGCCTTGATTTACTAAAACTACATCCACACGGAATCGCTCCTCCCACGATCAACGAGCTTCTCGAAGACACTTGTGCGGTGGGCCTTGCAACCCACAAGTCTTGTCTACCATAGTACTACTTTGGGTGGTAGCCACGTTCTTCCTATCAGAATGGGAAGAGAGGTATGTTACAGTAGCCAGCTTACTATGTGTGTTCGCCCATACTAACGGAAGGGATGATGGGTGCGTCGATGTTCTAGGCGCGTATATTCGTCTGAACTCGGAAGTTCTCCTCTCCACCTACATCACCTGCTTGGCGGCGATTCCATCATAGCAACTGATGAAGGTCTATGATTCTGGCATCTCACTGCTGGCGGCGTTGTGTTCTGTCTGTTACCATTTTTGCGAGGAAGGTCTTCTGGTGGATGTTTTTGGTTGTATATTTGCTATTTCATTATTGCTATTTCATTGTTGCTATACATTTCTGTTTTACATTTCTGTTTTACATTTTCTGTGTTAAGATCTCTACATTTTCTTGAGCTTCCTGTTGATAGGCCGTTTTTCTACAATTGATTGAAATCTATTTCCATACCCACCCCCCCCCCCTCCCCCCCTCCCACCTAAGGCCTCGCAATGTAAATCTTGAAATATGGCTTGAATCAATTCTTCCGATCTGCCTAGCATTGTTTTTTTGTTTGTTTTGTGCAGGCGCCCCGTGGGCAGACTACGGTCTAGTAAGCTTGTAGAGATATCCAAATCGATGCGGGATATATGTAGGCGTAGATGCTTGCGGCATTACCACGGCATCAACATCGTACCCACACCGCCGCACCGAATTACAAGCAGCCGGAGCACTCAGTAGAGCACGCGGCGATGCGGTGATAGGTAGGGATAGCGGCGGCGGCCTGTAGAATACGCCACCACCAGCCCTCCATGACAGAATAACGAGTGATATGCGCCCTGACCCGTCGCAGTGCGCAGGGTCTTGTCCGCCCACCTCCCCAGGATTTGGTGGCTATAAAAGTTATGTCTTTGGTGCGGGCCAGGCTGCAGGTCTTTTACTCGTGTGCTCTACATTTACACATGTTCTAAGCCCTGCGGACCTGGGTCATAGTGGAGGGGCTAAGTATATTATACTACCATATACCGTACACTGGCCGTGCTGGAGGAGATCTAGAGCTAGTTACACCATGGATCACGGCGGCGATGAAACCACAGCCAGCCAGATGATAATACGTCTAATTACTAGTATAGGTACAACATATTACGCAGTGTATAGAGAAGAACAAAAAGCAAACATGAACAGAAACAAAAAACACAAGTTATTAAAAAAAATCCGCATCCTCCAAATTACACCCCTCGCGTATTCGCGGGTCCACCACCACCATCACCATCGAAGCAAAGAAGAAGAAAAGAGCCCCTCTCTTGGGTCCTCGTATGAACAACCCCGTCTAGTCCAGGATCCTGTGCATCACTGCCCGGTTCGCTCCCAGAAACCGGAGGTACAGCATCTTCTTCTCGACCAAGAACATGGTGGGCACGAACGGGATGTCGTACACGTCCAGGATGTGGTCGATCACCTTATCTATTGGATTGGTGGGAGAGGTTTAGTATCACCGTCTGTGTGTGGGGGGTAGTACTGGGACATTATGGGGCACGTACGGGAAGCCTCGCGCAACACTTCGCCGGTGGACGGGATGTCGGTAGGATAGTCGCCGGTTAGGCGCGGCAGGATGCGGAACGGCTCGTCGAGCTCGGTGACATGGGCGCTGTTCCAGTTGCGGTGCTGGAGGCGCATGCTACAGCCGCGCAAGACACACGGTTAGTTGATCTATCGCCCGACTAGACTGGACATGGGCAGGTGGGGAAGGCGTACTCCTCGATCGTGGCTGCGATTCGGCCCTCCGCTTGCCCGGTGGGCTCAATCCGTTTGAATCCCAGGTTGATGAAATCCTTCATCTCGGCAATCTCGGTCTCGAGCCGCTCCAGGTAGTTCATCACGCCGAGAACAAGCGTGGTCTGGTCCTGGTGCGCGGTGTACCGGTAGGTGTCGATGGGTCTGTGGTCTTGCTGCTGCTGCTGCTGCTGCTGCGCAGAGTTCAGGTGGTTGAAGGGTGAACTCATGTCGCCGATGGCTGAAGGCTGGAGGTGCTGGCGGTGGACGGTCGACGTCTGGAAACTTGCTATGGATTGGGATAGGGACACGGGAAGAGTGAGATGCTGAGGCGGGTTGGTGTTCATGATATCCAGAGTCCGTCGCGAGTGGGCCGCTTATATGTACTCTCCTTTCGAAGCTCGGGGAAGGGTCGTCTTCGTGAGTAGCGAGGCCGTAGAGGTGAAACACCAAGATCCGCCGGTTCGGAGTAAATTATGTGGAATATTCCTCGCGGGGGTTGGATTATGGCTGACTGGAGCCCGGAAATCTGAAAGAAAAGGGAAAAGAGTGTCTGAAGGAATGTGAATGGCTGTACCAACCGAACCAACAAACGAAAGAAAAGAGGAAGCTATTTCACCGTTACCGCTCGTGCACGTCTGAAGCAACCACAAATCGCCGAGCAGGTACCAAGTTCGCGTCAAAGGAATGTGATGATGAAGGATGGCCGTGTTGTGAGCTGTCCAGGGGAACTTCGGGATATAAAACAGGTTCAACCGGCAGCTTGCAGCGTCCGTATCTCCCGGCGCAGCGGAGATCCAGGGTTTCATGATGGCATCGATCGCGCTTCCTTGTCCTTCGGAAGAAGAATTCGCGCTTCCTTCTGTTTGCTCCGCCCTTGCCTCCTGGAGCTGCGGTATTGTCCGAGGAGTAGACCACGGCGGAGGCGTTTGAGGTATGTTCGGGCTCGACAGGCCGGCCATGGGTGCCCTGTTTCGAATCTCAGGGACAGACGATCGCGAGCCGGATCAACTGCTGGGTTACCTACCAAGGTTAACTACCGGAATACGCAATAATAGCGAAGGAGAGATGTCAATGCGGAATATACTTCTTGGTGCTGCTGCGGTGATGATATCTCGATACCGGCTAAGTAGAACGCCTCCGAAACGCCAATAGCATGTACATACGGTGAAGGCCAGCCAAGGGATGCAGGATGTAGCAACTCCGCCCCCAGCCGCGCTTGTCCGTGCGCAAGGAACAGAAGCGGAACACTTCTAGAGCTTCGCTAACGGGAGCCGACCCGAGAGATAATCTGGTGCGGGTGCTGGGATAAGGCGAGACATCTAACTGCGTGGTTTTCACATAACGTCCGACTCCTGCAATTGGCCGCAGCCTCAAGGTGAGATGAATACATTCGGATGGAGAAAAAATAGAGTACATATCAATCTGATGGTAAGTGCCAGATTCTGTGGTGTCGAGAGGAGTTCTGGGAACGAGCCACAACAGGACGTGTTTGAGCTACTATACAAGGGGTTCGCTTCCGGAGACACTGATTGGTATGTACCTCCCTGGAAATACTTCCCCCTCCCCCCCACCTCCGATCTGCAGTTCTCCCCGCCATCCTCCGTCCGGCCAATACCTCTCTTTACAGTGGGCAAGCTTGCCGCGTTCGAACCGTCAGGTGAGATATTTGTCAATTGCTGACGGCAGCCGAACCGACAGTTGCAGTGCCGAGCGATCGTCACCGGCGGCGGCGGAGACACCGACATGCGCAATCATCCCCTACTTCAGGCGCCATCAATATCATGCGAGGTCGGAAACCATGGAGTCAGGAATCATCATCATCATCATAGCCTACGGCCACGCATGCCTGTTTCCCGAGCCGCACCAATCTCCGCCTCTCGATGATTGCAGGAACGCGACTTGCAATGCCCTCGCACAATCCCGACATCATGGACACTCGACAGGATCCTGAGCCTTCACTGAGGTTTCTCGATCCCAGAACCTGCGACATGGAGGGGTTCGTTGCGCGACGTTACAGCTTGTCACACGATCATCCGGGTGCCATATGCCTGCCACGCAGACCCACCAGATGCGTAGACGCACCGCTCGGCGTCTCAAGCAACAGGAGCTCTGTCCCTGAACTTGGGCTCGTTCGGCGCTTGGTACTATCATCTCCGGGGGCCGTGATCAGGATGAAGCTCGATACCTAGTCACTCGATTTCGAGACTTCTGCCTGGCATCTTGCCGTGGTGGCTACGTCAGCACACCATGCTCGGAGATCCCACTCCGCTGCCCCTTTTCGATAACGGCCCCTCCGGTTCTCTTTCGTGCTATTGACCGTCCGGTGGGACCGAGTGATAAGTGGGGAAATCGGATCGAGCCGCGCTATGGTGCGTCTATTCTATTCCACCTCTCCGCTTTGATCTGATACCGATAGCCGCCTTTGCCTTAGGCACTGCACGGTCTATTATCAGGGGGCCACGGCAAATGTCGCCTGTCTGCCGAAGGCCATCGTCATTGTTTACTATCTTAGCTCAAAGGCGTTTGTTGGCTGAAAAACCCCTACTGAGAATCCCATTATGTGCATGGTCGAGACCAAACCAAACCAAACCAACCAAAGGTCGATTCTCCTCTACGTGGACGATGAATGGGAAACGAAAAGAAAAAAGAAAAAAGAAAACTACAAGCGGCACCAATGATTCTATACTCACGCTACGGAGTACAAACAGCCTTACGGAAGGGTCCAGTCCAGCCCTTTCGGTTGATACAGCTCCGTGCGCGAGCGATGATGTGACGGATATACGGGCTTACTAGGACGTTTGCATTATGGCGGTGATGGAGGACGACAAAGATGATGTAGCCAGCACGACCACCGGGAACCACTATCGAGGACATGGCACTCTCTCCGGAACCTTCACGTACGCAGGACAGAGGATGACAGTTTGGATGGGCCCGGGGCGTCCACCTTAATTCGATACCAGAGTCGAAGGGTATGGTAAAGTAAATGTCTGTAGATAATTGCTCACTTTGTTTTCCTGTCCCATGATGCTAATCAACGTAGAGCACAGTACGCTTGCATATCCTCGCACTCTATGAGTCTATGGATAGATTACTCGACATGTACCGGAATATTTTCAGCATCGGACCGGGGTCGTCGAGCTCGCCAGACCTGTCAAATTTATTGCTGCCAACTCTACCGGGTTACGCTGGCCCCCGGAAACACGTCATATCTAGGTATCCCTAACTCTTTCGTGGGGAAATCGTCGGATATGGCTTTCATTGATCGGGTTGGGTGGTCGTCGAAGGTCTTGGATCGTGGGATTCCATCTCTTTTCCTACTTTGCCAGTAGGCAACGAGGGGAAAAAATAATCTGACCGGAAGCAAGATAGAACTAGCCCGCCTCATCGTTCCGTGCGATGGCCATGGCTGGACCCTCGACGTGGCCCCAGGACACAAAAAACCAGTCGGTTACACCGCCGCCCGGCTGAATGTTCAGATAAGTCGAGTTCGCAGGTATTGGCCGAACCCTGAGTCTGGCGAGCCACCTACCTACAGGAAGGACCGGCGTTGGGAATGGCACGGACGATAGACGTTGGACGGTGGATGGTGGACGGTGAATGGTGAATGTGGGTGGATCGATAGTTATGCCCTACGGTGGCAGGATCTCCCCCCACCTCAGCCAACCTGCGGAAAGAGATGATGTGGGGGGCTCCAACATATGCAAACCGTTTGGCATCACAAACAGCACGACCTGAGTAGTGCATCTTCGAATTTTATCCGTTGTGTACATATTATCGCCCTGCCTATAATCTACGCGCAACGTTGTCTTAGGCATAATTCCGTCTTGCATCCAGGTCGGGGAAGCGATTTAGTGGGGCAAGAAGAAGGTATTTAATTCTTCTAGCCGCGTGCTGTGGGCGGAGGGCATGGCATGGCATGGCGGGAGAACCACCGAGTGGCTTCTCGGTCTTTCTCTCCGTGCGTGTGTTTACAACACATGGGACGAGAAGAAGCTGAATCAATGTTGTTGTGTGCCTCCCGCCAGCAGCGAGCGTTAAAAGCCTCCGGATCCGGCGTCCGCCGCTGCACGGTCTGGTGTTGGATTTTCTGACAGGCAAAGACGGAGACGGTAAGATGTGAGACTCTTGACGGTTGGACGAGCATGGGTACCGAGAGTGGGGGCGGAAACTCGAGCTCCGGAAGGAGAGGTTGCCCGTGGATATAAATCACGAGTTCCTGCCCGTAGATCTTGAGCTGATCACCACAACTCGAGCTGCCATCTTCACCGCTACAAACTCCACATCCACCGCAGTCGTTCATAACCCCCACCACCCACCCATTCACCGGCTCTCTTCCTCTGCAACAGCTCCGTGAGCACTAACGTCGCCCGTCTACCGGTACGCTGCCTTACTCCTTCTTCCGTAACTGATTGCTGAGCTTCTAGGCAGTCACCCGTCACCCGTTACCCAGACCTCGTCCCATCTTAAGCAGCCCATCCGTCTCGCCCGATGTGCGACCTCATCACGTACTACTACTGCCACCGCAACTGCAAACTTCCCGAACGACACGGGTATACGGTGCCCGATATTGGGAAGGGAAGGATACCGCCGTGCAGTAATAGCCCCCATACATTCTACAGATACGAGCCGGGGGAATGCGAGCTGTGTAAACCTGTGTAGGCTCGGGGAGGGACCTACATACATGCAGGGAGAGGGTTGTGTGTTCGCCTTGCGAATATTATGTATTCTATGTATCTGGTTTCGGTGCGTCCTCTCTTGAGTCGTTCTATTTGTCTGTCAGTCCGTCCGTCTATTTGTCTGTCTGTTCGTCCGTCGCCCGCCATCTGTCTGTCTGTACCGTCATATCTCTTTCCTGGCCGATCGTTGGAGGTAGCTTTGTGTTTAGCGAAAGAGCCGGTCCCGTATTCCTATACTGGGCCTGATTTCCAGCAGAATTTCTCCACACATCTTGAACAGTGCTCAGCCTCCGTAGCAAGCATTATCCCTCGAAGCTTCATCTATTGATCCGCGAGAAAGCGAAACCCCGCGAGTGACAGGGCATGCGGGGGAAATCCGCTTATCTTATCGTCTTGGCCACTACATGGTTATGGTCCCTATATAACAACGCAGATGAGCAATCAATCGCTTCATCCAGTGCAGTCCAGTCTCCCCACCCCGTCTCCCCACCCCACCCCGTCCGGTCATCCCTACATACAATCTCCGCTTATTCCTTCCTGCCCCGCAACGGCGCAACTGACTTGACTGACTTGAACTGGCCGGCCGGAAATAACGGCTCCAAGAATTGAAGAATCCTAGAATCCCCTCACCGCACCGCCCGACACGAGTCCAGAAACGTCTCTCCTTCTCAATTGAGCCTTGACTCCGCCGCCCTTTCCGACCGGTTCTATACCTCCAAAGAACGGCCGTTAGGCCGTTCGGCGCGCCTACCTACCTATGTACCAACACCACCGGCATTCACCGCCCCACCACTCCGGCGGCTCCAGCGGGGAAGACCGTTGCAGCGCAGTGCTGTGCACGTCACTGATGCTGATGCTGATGCTGATGCTGTCTGATCCGCAGGTTGTAGCAGCGTGTCCACTCTTCCACTACCGTGTTCCGCCTCCGGGTCTACCGCCTGACGCCCGACGAGCTCGGACTGCTTCCACGCACCGTCTAACAGCTACAGCGCCGCCTGACAGCCACCGCGCCGCGATACTGCTTCGGCGCCTACGTCCGACCACTCCGTCTCGTCTTCTACGCCAACATGCTAACGGCGGTGGACTATGGCTGGGGATCGAGTGCCGGCTGGTGGTAGTTAGGGCCGGCTGGAAGTGAGACACTGGACTTGGTGGAGGCGCCCCGCTTGGATGGTGGGGTTGGTTTTACGTTGGAGTGGGGAAGTGATCTCGACTCGAGCGGGAAGCTGATAGCTAAGTGCTAGAGGGTCTATATCGCCCGCTGCCATACCGTCAGAGACGTCGGAGACGAGGAAGATCTCGTGTTGGTATCACATGCGGTGGCGAAATACCTGAGCAATCGCAGGTGGTCGGAACGATGGAGGGATTACCGGTCGACGGGGGCAACATTAGCAATCCTCTCCGAACGCGGCACGCCATCGTCGACGGTTTTGCTGTCCATCTGGCTGAGATGCAGTAAATTCGGTCACTAAATTATGCAGAAAGAACGCCTATATACACCACAATATACATTACATAGTTCCAGCTAGATAGAGGGAAGTAAACTAAAATCATTTGTGCGCCATACGCCCTCGCCCAAAAAGGAAACAATAGGAAACAAAAAAACGCTTAAAAGTCGAATAGCTCATCAAAGCGGTTGATGTCAACCATCTCTTCGTCTTCCTCCCCTTCTCCCCCCGTGTTCTCGCCCACACGTGCCTCGCCGTTGATTTGCTGCGGTTCGCTGCTACCGTTGATGCCCACCGGTCCTTGCCCTGGCCCGAACTGCAGCTGCGGCGCCATTTGCCCTTGCCCGAACAGCTGCTGCTGCGGCACCGCCACTTGCCCTTGTCCGAACTGCAGCTGCGGCGCCCCCGGCATTCCAGCCCTAAAATTCGGGAATCCAAGCGCCGGCTGTTGTTGCAGTTGTTGTTGTTGCTGTAGCAGCAGCTGTTGTTGTTGATGCTGTTGCTGCTGCTGCTGCTGTTGATGCTGTTGTCGCTGCTGTTGTTGTCGTTGTAGTAGCAGCTGCTGTTGCTGTAGCTGCTGTTGTTGCTGCTGCTGTTGAAGCTGTTGCTGTTGTAGTTGCATCTGTATCTGATGCTGTTGTTGTTGTTGTAATTGCTGCTGGATGTGTAGTTGCTGTTGAACCGCACTTCCACCCGCTGCCGCAGCCTCAACCTCCCTGTCGGCCTTCTCCTTCTCCGCTTTCTCCCTCAGCTTCCTCTCCGCCTTCTCCTTGTTGGCCCTCTCCCAGTCTAGCTTGTCCTGCAGCGCCTTGTCCTTCTCCACCTTCTCCTGTTGCCCTTTCTCGGCCTGCTCCCTCGCAGCCTGTTCCCTTAGAGCCTGCTCCCTTAGAGCCTGCTCCCTTGCGCCTTGCTCCCTCTCAGCTTGCTCCCTCGCAACCTGCTCCAGCTCAGCCTTCTCACGCTCCGCCTTCTCCGCCTCCTCGCTCTCCTTATTCCCATCCTCCAGCCTTCCGGCCTCCACCGCCTCTGCTTCCGCTTCTGCCTCCGCCTTCTCCCTTTCTGCAACCCGCCGCCTGTAGTCCCGATGAATCACCATCTTCGCGCCCATAATATCGGCTTCTAGCACATCCAACGCGTAATGAAAGCGATCCTGCAGCGCCGGCACCGACGTGCCCAGCTGCGCGTTCGTGTAGATTATCGAGCGACCGTGGTGGCGCGCCGGGCTGTTGAAGACGTCTGCGGTTTGGCATAGCTAAGTATTTACCCTCATCCGTCAGCTACCCACTCGCTGGACGAAAGAGGGGGGAGGGAGGGAGGGAGGGAGAGCCTACAACGGCGTGGAACATGGAAGGTATTATCGGCAGGATGTTCGCGAACTGACTCTGCTGCTGCTGCTGCGAGGCAGGAGCTTGCCGTGAGTCGGAGTGCGCGCGTTGCGGTTGCGGCGAGAGCCCGGGCCCGAGCCCGAGCCCGAGTTTGCTGGGCGGCATCGCATGCGGTTGTAACGACATCGTCGCGGTCGCGGGTCGCGATCACGGTAGTGGTGGCGATATCGGCGGTGGTGGGAGGTGGGAGGTTGGCGATGGGGGGTTGCTCTGCTCTGCTCTGCTCGAGGCGGGTGTTTTCGTTCCCGTCGCGCTGCTGCTGCTGCTGGGTATGACCGGGCACCGGTGAGGCTTTGGGATGCGTGCGTTGCGTTGCGTTGCAGGATGCAAGCGAATCGATGGGATGGGCGTGCGGGCGTTCAGTTGCAGCTAGTAGCGAGGATGTCGACTCGGCAGGTGCAGGGGATACCGGTATGTATGGGTGCTGCGACGGATGGTGCTCATATGATCGAGAGATGAGGTTTTGAAGACCTGTGAATTACAGACGTGATGGGAGGGATGGAAACAGCTCTCTGCTGTGGATATGTGGAGCTGTATGTGTGGTTATAACTACCTGTGGCACAGCCAGCTGCGCGAAATATGGAGGCGAGTGATGCATAATGACCAACATGACGCATTTGTTTCCTGAGGGAAAACGTGCATGTTTACCGGGAAAGTGCCCATTGGTATAATTCTCCACAGCTCAAGATATCAGATCCTGACATCTACCACGCATCGGAAAGAAGTGAGTTTTAGTGGATATCACTCGAGAGGAAGAGGAGAGGAAGAGATGAAGAGCTAGAACGAGAGATCCATTCGATGGAGCCCGGAAGTATGTAGCCGATACGTCAATTCACTGCTTGGAAAATGGAACAGGTTTGAAAATGAGCTATAGCGTGTGAAGTGGGTGACGAAAGTTGTTCCGGAGCACCGTCTGCTGGGGTATAAACTTCAGAAGCTTTAGACACCGGTAACCTTTCACATCGTACGAGTGGATGAGGAGAGGGGAGCATACGGACGAGGGGATGACCCAGCAGCCATACCTGTCACCCATGCTGGACTTGCCGTGCCTCCGGCTTCATCGAAAGTCGAGTAGACGATACATACTACTTCTCTACGGGGCCATGTTAACATGCAAAGAGGCTCATTCTCGTTATCAGGCCATGTTTGATCTGGGATACGGTGTTGGGTGAGATGAAGTTTGGAGACCGATTGTAGGTTTTTTTTTGTTGATCTCGAAGAGAAGCCGGGCTCAGATATGGGGGTTCGCATTGGGCTCACTCGGTCATTTATGATACGGCATAAATACAGCACGGCGAGCTACCCGCGCGGCACATCAAGACAAATATAGGGGCAAAAAAAATGGTATATTCTAATAGTATCACAAGTAGAAGCTCTGCAACACCAGCTCGGGATCCTGCACCATCTCGCCCTCGGGCATGTTGCAGATGCGTCCGAGGAGGAGATCCATCCACTTGTTCTTGAGCTAGAGCTCTTGCTCGAGCTCTCGCTTCTTCTCCTTGAGCTAATGGGTGACACATCAGTAGCTATCCGACTCATCCGCTATGTTGAATTGTATCCCGCACCTTCTTTATCTTCTCGTTCCTGGCCGCCTTTCCGGCCGACTTCTTGGCTTTCTTGGCCTTCTTGTCCTTCTTCTTCTCCCCCCACGTCACGGTGGTCGGGGGGTCGTGGAGGGGGACCCAGTCTACTAGCTCCGCGGTATGGTGTTCCTATGCGCACCGATATCAGTTTGGTTCGTCGTCAGACCAGATGGGAACGACTTACAGTGATGGTATCCCCCGCTCCCGATTGAATTTCTGCACGTTTTCGCCAGTGAGCATGTAGTAAATCAACTCTTGAGACGACATTGTCGATGGTTGGTTGAGATAGTGTGTGCTTTATGTGAGGTTTGAGGTGTGAGATGTTTGGCGATCGAAAGGGTTTAGGAGAGGTGATGAAGGTCTGTGAAGGTTGGTGAAGGTAGGAGAGAAGAGGTGGGAGGGGAGTTGGTGAAGATTGTTGAAGATATGAGAAAACATGATGAATGAGGGTGAATGGGGACTACATTCAGTCTTCTCACGAAGTTGCGAGCTCTAATTACCTAGTCTGGCATTGCCATTGACGCTTGAGTTTCCCCACAAAAGCACACCACTCTAACCGTTTGCCTAATTCTCTCGCGCAAACCGCAGGTCATCGATGTTACACGACGATCGAAGTTCCAGCTGGACACAGAGTACGAAGACGACGCCTGCGAACACAGACAGCGTTATCCTCAGGAGCAACCAACTCGCGATGAGGCCCGTCGTTGTGTTTCTTTCTTGTTTAATCGTCATTGCCTTCGATCCATGTGAGCGCCTCCCCACGCAAGTCGTCCAACAATCGACGGTGACGAAATCCGAGACGATCCGAGACGAGCGAGATTCTGTGAGGGGCTGAACACAGCATTCCGAGATTTCCGGTGTGGTGATGGGGATTTGGGCTCGCCGTTCGACGCCAGCATTAACACATATGGCGAGGTGGGAGAGACAGTGGCAACCCGGAGTCGCAATGCGAAGTCTTTTCTGGACTTCTCCACCCGCACAGAGGTAGTAGGGAGGACAGAAACAGCCCGGGCCCATGGCTATCTTCTTCGCGGTCGTGATGCGGTCAAACTTCCACAAAGCTCCGGGAGGTGTATCGGACGGGAATACGCATTACCGATCAAACACGGGCAACCAGATCTTTTGCCTCTTCTTCTTCGTGTTCTTCTGCGGCATCGACAAACAACCACCTCCATACTCGACGCCTACATACAGTCAGCGCAACTCGGATCTCGACAGCTTACGTTTACGCGGCGCTTTGCACCCCCTCCTCTTACATCCGACTCTACTCCTCTCCACAAAGTCACGGCACCCCTACCGACTACACTCCATCGCCCAAGCTTCGGTCTGCCAGTCCCGTGCTCGAGCACCCGTAATAAGGACTCTTGGCCATGAGCACTCCCGAATCCCGATCTGGATTGCAAGCTGACGATGTGAGTAGGAGGAAGAAGAGCAGAAGTCAAATCCCAAACTTCAAGGGGCGACGCTCGCCGGGCGCTTCGGGCACGAGAAGCGTATCGACGATATCGGTGAGTAGTTTGCCTCCCTGTTTTCCCGCAAGGCCGCTGCGTTGGCTACACAACCAAGTCGGCACTGCCTCTTTAGCACCCGAGACAGTAACAGAGCCATCGAGGCGGCGTTATGGGTCCACGGCGAGTGCCGAGATCCTCATGGACTCCCTCACACGCGAGGCTCAAGATTTCACTTCGTGCCGATGAAGTGACGGTGGAGGGCTATTAACGAGTGGCGGGCGTATGAGCCTGGAATACCATCATTAGAAGGGGCTAGAACGAGACAACTCATCATCGGTATTTATCGCAACCGCAAAAACCGCTTCTGGATGAAGAACATGCCACCCGCCGGCGGGGACTGATATTGATGTGTGTAGATGGAATGGTTACCACGTAGGCCCTCCTCCACCATCTGGGTCTGCCCTCCAACAAAACAAATACCGATGCCACCCATCCCCGTTTACTCTATACAAAACGCGTGTTTGCTCCATGAATAACCGCCATGAGTGCGGTCTCCCGGATATAAGATAGGAATCGTCAAACCACCCAGCCAAAAACCGTTCGTCTTTACCATACCACCTAATCCATCGTCATAGTCCTAGCCCTACTGCTTGTTCTTGAACCCACCGTAATCCCGCTCAGATCACCCATCGGCAACGTCACGGGCAGATTCACCACCTTGAACAGACTTTCCGCCAAAGCGTACCATCCGCACAGCGAGACGATAAAGCACGAGGCACCCGCCGTAATCTCGAGGGCCTCCACCACCAAATCGTTGTGAACGGCGCGCTGCCAGTCCGCCACGGCCAGGACGGTGAATGCAACAGTGTAGGCGGCAAAGAGGATGACGAGGACGATATTGATCCGGGTGCTGCAGATTAAAAACAGCAGGCTCAGCACACCGATGAAGACATGGAAGAACCCGAAAGAGTTGTAGAAGTCGGCGTTCAAGTGCCCGTTCTCCATGAGGTAGGGTGGCGTGGCGTTGAAGACCGGCATCATCGTCGCTCCGAGCGCGAAGAAGAACCCGCCGTACGAGCAGAACACTACGAACGAGAATGTGTTGCCGATGAAAAACTCGAGCAGCCCACCGATCAGCAGGAGGAGTCCGCCGCAGAAGACGTGCGCACCGTTGTTGGCATGCCCGCTGGGGTCCGCACTTGCCCATCCTATGAGCTGACAAGCCAGAGGCGTCAAACACATGACGAGTCCGGCCAGCGCTCTGCGAGTGATAGATCAGTTATAGCCAACATTTCATCATTCCATCGAGGCAGCAATAGAATAGGAATCAAGCTTACACCGGAGCCGGGTTGCCAAACGTTTTGACTGGATTGTAGCGGGTGACATCCAACTTGTCGAGAAGATCGAGTGGAACTATGATGGTGCCAGCCGGCGATCGAAAGCCAGCGGAAGGGGCCGAATGACCGGCAAGTGGAGCCGTGCTGTCAACCGCAGAGCCAGCTCTGCTGCTGCTCCCAGGATGGCTCCCAGGATGGCTCCCGATACTTTGAATCGTCGACATAGGTATCGATGGAAGATGATAACAGACTTGGGGGGCAGCGATGGTGGGATCGAAGCAGGCGGATCAGGTAAACAGAAGGGCTATGCGTGGTGGCAGGTCAAGTGTACAATATGGTAGGAGAAACGAAGATGATGACTCGGTGCTGAAAGGTTTGGGGAATAAACAAGCCGGAGGACTTGAATGAGAACATATGGGAAGGAGGAGAGGGAAGAAGGAGAGGGAAGGAGGAGAGGAGGGAGGAGAGGGATCCCATCACTGCAGCCCTAATGCAGATGCCAAGAACCTATTCTAGACCTCGCGGAACTTCAACGAGCTTGTAAAACATTGTATCGGACTTGGAAGATCACCAGAAGAAACAACGTGCTCGTTCGTTGACTTTTACTAACTGAAGAGAATATCTACCGGAATAATAAACCTGCGAACCCAATTCTACATTGTACCTAAGCACCATCCCATAGAGCATCGTAGAGGAGTCACGGGATGATAAGTAAGGTAGAATCTCGATTCGGTAGTGAACTACCACAGAATCACGGATTGTCACTCGTATGTGTCGATCTCATGCTCGCAAATATGGCGAAAGATCCTCAATGATATGTTTAAGTGCAAGCCTCAGTCTAAGTACAAAGTGAAGATAACATAGTAAAGGCGGCGGCCGTCGATCTCGAAGAAGCTGAAATTTGCGATGCGTAGTAGATTTCGTTTCCGGGAGGGATGAGCAGAGGGCATTTCCCCCTGTGCCGCTCGAATCGCCGCGCCGAGCCGTAGTAGCTGAGACAAAACTCGCAGATGAAGACAACGTCTTCCTCTGTGTACTCCCGCCGGGTAGGGCGAGAAGTACCATGGCTCCAGCTCAAACCTCCCCATTTGTATCTTGGAGAGGTTGCGTACCCGCGAGATCTCGTGCGCTCTGCGTCATGGATCCACTTGTGCGATAGTTCTCGATCTCTTCCTCCTGGGGACATCTCGTCCCCTACCACCACCATCACCTCCCCGGGGACATCTCGTCCCCCACCATCACCTCCTCCCGAGGACATCTCAGTGTGGAGAAGCCAAGAGAATAGGCACTTCGTAAGGGATTCGTGGACGTAAACGGAGGGTCTAAAACACCCAGAAAACCATCACCTCCCGGGGACATCTCGTCCCCCACCATTCTTGCCTTCCTTCTCCTCCTCGTCGAACTGCCGGTCTTCGTAAATCTTCATGGCTCGACAAATTCTCACTCTAGAAGACTCATCCATACGGGCGAAGTTCGCTAGGGCGACATCGGAGACATCGCATGGTTCTGCCCTGCCAGCGACAAGAACGACAGGCAAACCGCTGTGGACTCAGTCAGTTTGATACTTAGGTGTCGATACCAGTGTAGAACTTACTTAGGAGTTGGGCATGTCGACACGGCAGGGCAGCCGGTGGTGCAACCGGTGCTGCACGACAGCAGCCATTCGTGCAAACCGTGCTGCACGAGGTGCCGTAGCTGTCGTTAAAGGTTGAGGTTGCAAAGTTGTGTATGGTATGTTTTAAACAATCGAGGCTGTCATTGTCATTGAATGCGTGTATAGCGAAGTTGTGTGGAGTATGTTGTGAGTAACTCGTGTTATCGTTGTCGCTGAGAGTTGAGGTATGTAGTGAAGTTGGATGGAGGTGAAGTATATAGCGAAGCTGTGTGGGGTGCATACAGCTTTACAGTCTACTAACTACTTAGGGTTAGATTGCGTCACTCACGATGCACGGACCACATCGATTCCGTGACTATATACTGTGGTTACTCATTCGTACTGACAGGTATTCTGCCGGCATCCGGGTCGGTGAATCCTTCTTCACGTCTACTAGGTTAAGAACCAACGCATCTTTGAGGTCGATTCGAGCTCAGTACTCAGTAAGTAGAGTACTGACAGAATACATGGAACTTATCATGGTCCCGAACGGACGCAAGTTACCGACGATATGGACCGCATTACGTCCGGCATGGAGATTTTCAGCGAGTTGATTTTACTTTGTGTATTTACCGCTCCCCCACCTCTACATTCCCTCTATATGCGCCGGTTCTGTCCAGGCTTCCAGGACAACCAAATGAGTCTGAAGCCTGTCTCGTGTAAGTTCTCCCGCACCACTTGTTGTCCCGTTGGAAAGCATTACCTGGCTACGGTACTCCCCCGGCCCATTCGCCCAGGATCGCCAAAAGAAAAACATGGTTACTACGGCAAAGTCTGATATGGGCCTACTCCTCTATAATAGCTGTTTAACCTCTCCTCTGAACTCTTCGCCTAGTTTACGGGTTTTACGGTCGAATGTACCTTCTCGCTTCATTGGTGATGTTCACGTACGTACGCAGACCCCGTGAACTCGTCAATCCTCACATCCACCGCATCCACCATGGCCTGCAATTGCAGCCTGAGAATTGTCTAAGCAACTTTCTTTATGATATGTAGTGACATAAATTGCTGGCGGGCCTCGTACCCCAAATATGACTGACGCCTACTATGGCATTGTGGGAGCAACAAATACTCCGGGCATGAAAGGAGGGGCTGGTGGGAGTGCATGGGCACGATGGGCGAGGTAAAAAGTATCGGCGGATTTGGTAGGAAACAGTATGGCCATGGGCGGCAGCGATGAAGATAATCTAAAAGATGGCGCTAGATTGCAGTGTTAATCGAGATGGGAAATTGTGGATGGGAGATGGTCGAGCAAGACGGAGAGAGAGAGCCTGATGCTCAACACCAAGACTTATTCCACTCTCTTCACATCAGGGATACGGTGATAGCATATCACGACTATTTCACGACTCATTCCTACAAACCACAGTGAACCTACCCGTACCGAAACACTCTCTCACTAAAATCCAGTCCTAGATGCACACGAGAAAAGAGAAAAAACATAGCACAACATCTAGGTAGTATCATCGCCGTTCCAGTTCCATTGGTTTATTTCGTCTAGTTTTGTTTCGAAACAGGCTCTTCCGCGGGTGCAGCTGGGGCAGAGGTGGACTCTGCATCAGCTGCGGTAGACGCACCTGTGGGTTGTTCCTTCCCGTTGAGCTCTCCAGCGCCAGACAGTGCGTGGAAAGACGGAGAAGCACTGGACTCACGGGCTGGGGAGGGAACCGAGTCACTGGCAACGACCTTGACCGAGTTCTCCCACACGCTCTTCTCCTCCTCCGCCATTTTCCTCAGTTCCTCGACGACCTCGGCACCTGGCACCTCCCAGCCCGGGGTTTCGTGTCCCAGATCCAGCTTGGCCAGCTCCTTGATCCATTCCTTGTGCGCAGCACCATACTCCTTCCCCATCATGATCGGGATGAGATTGTTGAGCATCTCCTCGTCCTCACCCTCCCCCTCGCCTCCATTTCCAGCGGCTTTCGCATCGAGCTCGTAGGCGCGCGCAAAGTACTCGAATATCTTCTTCTCGATGATGGGGACGATCTCCGCACTGGATTTGTAGGTGGTCGTACCACAGGAGTAGCAGTTCACCGCCTGCTGGAAGTTCGCCTCGACGTAGGACCCCAGTGCCTCGGTGTGGAGAATGTAGTTTCTGCAGCGCTTACGGACGAACTCACGGAGCTCGTGGTCCTTGAAGTCCTCGATCGAGTGCGCGGATTCAGCCAGGATGCCAGCGTGCGCGTGTAGCTTCCACGCCGCGAAGTCGTTCGAGAGGCCCTGCAGCAGAGCAAACGAGGTGTATCCCGTAGCGACGAAATCCACCTGCGCCTCCGGCCGCAGGTGCTCCTTGACGTACTCGAGGACGCGCGCGATGTGGTTCTCGGGATTCTCGTGGCCGGGGATGCGCTGACTGTCCGGATCCAACACGGCGCCGGAAACCGGCTGCACGACCTTGAGCTCGCGGGCCTTCCACGTCTGGTTGGTAATCGCCGAGCGCGAGAGGTGATCCCAGTAGATTCCCGCCGGATTAGCAATCACGATGCCGTCGTAGCCCGACGCCTGCGCGTGCTCGACGATCGACTGCATGCACCCCTCGCGCACGGTTTCGCTCGTCGAGTGCCGGTACGAGTGGATGCCCAAGTCGCTGCTGTCCGAGTCTGGCGCGATGAAGAGGATGCGCGTGGCCGCGGAGAGCCCGGAGGACGCGAGGATGCGGACGTGCTTGATGCCGGAGGGGTCGCTGACGGCTTCGCGGGGGAGGCGCACCACGTTGACGTTGAGCTTGGCCAGTCGCTCGAGGGCGATGTGGCGCACGCATTCTAGCAACAAGAAGCACGGCAATCAGCACAGCACTCCTCACTACTTCCGCCGAGCTTCCTACAAGCTCGAGGACAGCTATGTAGGCGAGGAAGGAAGATTACCGTTTAGCGCCTCTCCGCGACGCCGATTCATGCGCTCACTGTACTTGTGCATGTCCATTGTGGCATGCTTGCCGTGGACATGGAATTCCCATGGCTCGTCCGGCTTCTCGATCTGTCGGATCTGGTCGGCGTCGTTGACGAAGACTCTGCACGTGTGGCGAATTCCGCATGTTAGCGGTAGGTATCCTAGCCCGGGAACCCCACGACACCACCACGACACCACCACCACCTCCCCTCCAGCTATGCATGTCTCGCCTTGCCACTCGATCCTTTTCCCCGCATATCCCCGAGATCCCCCCCTCCAATTCGGGCTTCGGGCTCGCCATCCTGGGATCCGAGCCCTAACGGTTTAGAGGGATTTTCTCGGGATCGGTTAAGGCATAGACGCTGAGCTGGCTGTGGCTGTGGCTATGACGATGGCGATTCCCAGCACCCCCCAAAGCTCTACCACAGCTCAACCCAGAGCTGGAAACCACCCGCCGTAGGTAGATGCGAATGCGACCGACAAAACCCAAACCACCAGGAAAGGAAAAGTACATACCCCAATTCCGTGAGGTCTGGAGCGAATTCCTTGACGGCGAGTTTCTCCTTCTTCAATCTGAGGCGGAACATTGTGTGAGTGGTTGAGTTTCGCGCGAGTCAGGGACGGCGCTTTTTCGTGTAGGGTGGGTTTGGAGAACGACTGGTGCGGGGCGAAAGAGGGGAGTTGCAACGAGAGAAGAAAGAAAGTGATTGGGTCGTTTGTTTGATTTTTTTTTGGCTGGGTGCAAGAAAGTGGCTGCGCCGGACCGGCGACGATCAAAGTCACAGATGGAAAGTGCCAAACAATGGAAGATTGCATGTTACGCACGGTGGTAGGTTCATCACAGGCAACCACCACCCATCGGCGTTGTAAATACACGGAGTAAACGCCCAAACACTACTTTATTCTGCCCGACAACTTCCTAGAAAACGATGCACCTAACGCCGACCCCTAGAGGAAACGAAAAGAAAAGAAAAGAAAAGTAAAGAAAAGAAACAAAAGAAACGAAATCAAGTCTCCTGGCAAAAGAAAGCCACAGAGACAGACGGATCAGAACATAAAACTGCACGACCAAGCGAAACCGCCAAAAGAAACAGAGACTCCAAGGAACCTTTTGTCCAAACATCAAATCTATACGGCAATCTCGGCGGTGGAGGGACTAGAACTCTGCTCAAGCTCGACTTGCTTGAGTGCCTCGGTCAGAGCTTGCTCCTGCTTCTGCATGTCCAACTGGCGCAGGTACTCGGCGTACTTGGATCGCTTGTTGTGGATTCCGCACTCGGTCTTGGCCTGACCCTTCCATCGACCAGCTCGCTCATCTTCACCTTCCTTGACGGGCCTGGGGAGTTCAATCAGCAAACGTCGTCATGCATCGGCTGGGGACAAGAACATACTGTGTGCTGTGCCAGTCACCGACACTCTTGTATCCCCGGTCGAGCAGGACATTGTAAGGCACCTTGTGCTTGTCGATGTACTCCTTGACCTGCTTGAACGACCAGTTGGCGAGGGGGTTGATCTTAATCAATCCCGCATCGTCAACCTCAACAATATCCAAGTCTCCCCGCTTTCCACCCTGGCTGCGGCGACGACCCGTCAGGACAGCCTTGACCTCCAACTCGCGGTACGCCCGCTCGGCCGGCTCGACCTTGGCGAGGTAGTCGTAGTAGTTGTCGCTGGTCTCCCACAGCCGCTCTCCGTGCAGGCTCTCAAACTCCTCGGCGGTCTCGCAGTCCTTGGGCTTGAAGACGTGGATGTCGACATTGGTGTAGCGCTTCTTGACCCGGTCCACGAGCTCGAGGGTCTCCTTGAAGTGGTAGAGGGTGTCCAGGAAGATCAGGTCGATGGGCTTGTTTGGTGAGATCTTGGAGAGGATGTCGACGGTGACGAGTCCGCTCAGGCCGAATGCTGTGGTCTGGTAAAGGTTGGGGAGGGTCATGAGACACCATTGCAGGATGGCTGGATATAAACGTTAGCACATGAATCCCTCAACATATATGCTGCACTGCAAAAAAAATACCTTCGGGTTCGAGCTCCGCAAGCTGTGCATTGATGTATTTCAGATGAGGAGGCGTGAAGTAGATGGTCTGTAAGCTGGCCACGGAGGCGGAACCCGCGGAATCGTAACCGGACTCGGCACCATCGTGGTCCTGAGACATGGAGTGTCTGAGTTCAGTAGACATGTTGATATGTTGTTGTTTGCGGTAAGTGTGTTTGCGTGTGTTGAACAACTCCTTGAATCTCGCTGTGCTGGGCGTCTAGATGTACTGGATGATATGCCGTAAAACTAGATGACGTAGATGATTGGGATGGTGTATGAGGAGATCGAAGTGGGCTGGCAATAAAAGCAAGAGGGCGTTCGAGGGTATATGAGTGGGACTCGGACGGTTGTGGGTGGGGTGGCGGGGGAAAAGGGAGATATGGCTTGCAACACGGGGGAAAGGGAGATATGACATTCAATACGGATATGTAAGCACGACAAAACGGGGAGTTCGGCCATCGGGAAGATGAGGCAGACCCTCTGGGTAGCGCTGCATCCGATTTCGCCATCTTTCGTGGTGTTTTGGGTGTTTTGGCCCTGGAAGTATATTGCACACGTACAAGGGCGTATGGTAGCATTTCGACCTTCGATTGCGTGCTCATCTCGCTAAACCGCTTCAGGAGATCTGCAGCCTGAATTTTTCTGTCACTATCTTCCTGACAAAATCGCATTCCCCTCTCCTCCTAAGAGAAGACATCAAAGCACGACGGACTGGTGAAGGAATACAGCGGAATAAAGTAGAAGAACCCGTTGTTATCCACGAGTGATATCCTCGTGATGCAACACGAGAAGGCAGTCACACGAATTCTGCACACAGCACGACGAAAAAACGCCGTGAACACTGACTGAAGGCTGAAGAGGAGAGAAAAGAAAAGAAAGGAGGGCGGCTATGGCGCTCTGAAGGTTCATACGTACCCTCAACCGACCCCTCACTTAGAGTAAACCCAAGGCCCCCACGCACTGTTTTCCGATCGCCTGGAGTTTCTCACGGTCATCGGGGGTCATCGCGACTCCCCCGATAACTGCCACCTTGGCCCTCTTGATTATTTCGAGCTGAGGGCCGCTCAGCAACCCCACACTGAAGGCTTCATGTATGAGCTTGGGGACATGCTGGCTGTGTATATGAATATGCGGATTAGCGCCTGGTGAAAACGAGGAAACGAGGGTGCCTACCCCGTCACTTTCAATATACCGGTAGACCTGGTCGCGTGCAGCAGGGTGAGCGTCGATAGCAGCGCCAGGGAAGGCACTTTGAAGCTCTGAACGTCCCCATAGATCCCCACCAGCATCGCCTTCCTTCTGCTCGAAACGATGTCTTCCATGCCGTCAGGTTCCAACCTCCGGAGGGCAAGCGATATCTCCGCCAGTAAATCCTGCGGCCGGGCAATGTCCGTCCTCCGAAGTACGGTGCGGAGCATCTGTAGGTCCTCGCTAGGATCCTTGGTGGCTGCTTCAACCTTTTCCAGCGACTTGCCGCCGTTCAACCTCGCCCACTGTAGCAGGTGGAGAGTGAGTTCTTTTTTGAGGACGGACTTCTCCAAACCATCCACACCTGTGCGGTAGATGTGGAACCTCGTGAGGAATTTGTCAAGGAATGTAGCCATCTCCGCATCCACATTGAGTTTCTGTCGCTCCTCGAGCATCGCTTGGTACTCGGCATGACAGGAAGAGGCAAGCCGCTTTGCGAACGCGGACCGCAATGTGGGGTGGAGGGAAGCCTTGTCGCTGAAATATTGGAAGAGCTGTCATAATTTGAGGTCAAATTGATAGCACAAATATAACTGCGGGGTGTGAATACCTACCGCTCTCGCGATCCCGATCATGTCCGACTTGACCTCTCGTCGCCAGTCCGTTTCCGCCTGCAACAATGCCACCGCTCGGCTCATCTGCAGCAGTTCGGCATCTAGGCTTTTGGCGACCACGAAGCCCTCCGCCGCAACGAGATCTGGCAGCGAGTCCAGCAACCTTGGCCACAAAACATTCGTGTCTTTAGCTGTCAACCGTCCCTTGGGATCCTGCGGGTTCGGATTAGTGATGTGTTCTGTAATCCATCCTCGGGGGTACACGAAACAAACCTTGATCTCCGACACCTGCAACCACCCGACCTTCTTCTGTATAGTGTTTCGAATGTTTTCAATCATCCACGGACTCACAAAGTGGTCGCTAAGCAGTTGCACCTCTGGGACCAACGCTTCGAACCACTTGTGAGGGTCAACTATGTGTCCTTCCCGCAATGTGCTTATGGCTGTTGGTAGTTGTGTAGTCAGCCAAAGACCGTTCCAAGAGGATGGTATTCTCGTTGGTTCAACTCACCTACAACCCCCTCCGAATGCAGCTCGTCCCTAGCAGACGTCTGCAGCCGTTCGAGGAAAAGCCCAGTCATGAACCTGTCCCCTTCAATGCAGCCATCTGCCCTGCCGGTATCCAGAAGATCCCGGATGACACCCTTGGTGAAGGAGATCGGAGCAGTACTCAATGTGGAGAGCTGAATGCAGCTTGAAGATTAACAGTGTCAGCGAAGCAGCTCGTTTTGATCCGTGGTCCAGTGTGCCCAGTGACGAGATAACTACTAACCTCTTAAGATCACGATTCAGTTGGGCAGCGATTGAATCTTTGAGATCCTCCCGGTACCTCTCACTGTACACTTTGGTCTGCTCCGCATCGAGCCAGGTCCAACTTTCATCCTTCGTCGACGGCAAAAGTTTAAAGAACAGTTCGTTGTCGATCTCATTCTTCTGGACGAACTCGCGCACCGTCACAATGCCTTGCGTCAATTCTTGCTGCAACAGACGCTTCAGGCGGCCGAACTCGGTTGGTCCGATCAACACCGATTCGCCGAGCCTGCACCACTTGCCGCCAAACTGGACGTCAGGCGGAAGCAGCCTTATCGCGTCACGAACCTCGACCGACAGTTCTTTCGCAATCGCAAAGGTGGTTGTGCGTTTCGGGCAGCCGTCCAGGAGGCCTGCTATTTCCGAACGCACTCGGTCCTCGCTGGCCAGCCCACGACCATTAGCGGTTTCTATGCACGAAGCCGGGCGGACTCCCGCCGCGAGCTGGAACAGCCGTTTCGCGTCAGACTCCGACAACATGGCGCGGAGGTAAGACGGAAGAGGGGGAAAAAAGGAAGGTCCGTGTGGCAGGTAGAGCGGCCGCCGAATTGGAGAGCGCGCGGGGTATAGGCGTGTGTGGGGTGTGGTGGGCTGGCGGAAGGGCCGGCCTCGCTTGATAGTGCCTGGGGTCCGAAGAACGGGAGCTTGGTAGAGATGCGAACCGTCGGACGCGCTTCCCTGATTCCAGCTATCAACTCACGAGACCACCGATCTTGCCTATCGGTATCGTCCTGCAGACGATAGCAAAAGCGTCAGTACGGTTGAGTTTCCGACGAACGCACGCCACTCCGTCAATTCTAACGATAAATACCTAGTTCACAACATTTGTACCTCCGATCACGAATGATTATCGCATCGGTTGATGGTCTGTGTACCCGAGTACGGTATTTGTGGAGAAATCGAGCGAAGCCTTCCGGATCTCATGAATTCAAGACTCGGTTAAGCTGGCGATGAGTGCCTCGAATCTGTGGTTCAATAGAAATCGAGACAAGAACGTAGATCAGGTAAGCTGAGCCGCCAAATGCCGTCGTCAGCCGCACGTGCCCGCAGCGGCCGGGTTATCGTCTGCAGTCTGCCCTAGCGGCGAAGAAAAATTTCGCCGACGCAGAGCCGCACTCCAACTTTTATAAAAGAGGCCCTCCCTCCTTCCTTCGAACCTCATGCGATTTTACTTCATAGTGAGTTAACCCCCTACTTCCACCTTCCGGGTCGAGATCTATCTGTCGAACACATCTAACACACTTTCTCAGGGATCATTTCTATAGTAAATCGTCTCATCTGAACTCTTTACAAGAGCCACAGAATCTCCAACCTGGACGATGATCGATATCCTCGTTGCCCTAGAGTGAAGCCTGTTTTGCCGGTCCTTCGGGATGGGTGGGTGATGATCTCGACCCGAGTTTCTGTATACCGCTCGCATGAGCAGTGGGAATGAGGGTGGGCGACGATGGAGGTCTGACAGGCTGCTGGTCTTTTTTTTCATTTACTGCTAGGCCGTATGGCGTGGCGTAGAGGAAATTTAAATTCGACCCGCATCTTCTCCGTGTTTGTGAAACTCCAGCTGTGCAACTGCGTGAAACCTGGCTGCAGCTACGTGGGTCGAAAATCCAGTGAGAATCTCGAAAACTGGGCCCAATCGTTACCTTCGTGTGCACGCCGTCTCAGTGGACCTTACCTCACCTCCATCATCGTTTGCCCTGACTCCAAGATGATGTGTAATTCACCATTTCGCGCTATCTAGACGGCAAAGTCCGCGCAGACATTCGGAAAATTAGACAGCCCTGCATGGTACTAGTACTTCCATCTACAACGGTAAGCATGACGTCTCTGCAGGCCGGCGAGTTTCAAGCGGTACTCCACATGGCGACGAAGGGTTTGCAGCATCATGGAAACAAACGAGCTGATAGACTAATCGTACCCACGAAATTCAACCTTAAGAAGAGTTGGGTAGAGAGGAAAGAGTGCACGGCGATTGGTGAGGTTTCATCCATGATCTAAGCTAAAAAAGAGCATGGCTAAATATTGGACAGGTTTCATCCGTGAAAACTCGACAAGTACCTACGAGACTTTCGATTGATTCTCGTGCCGTAGATGGTCGTCGCGAAGGGAACCGGTGACGACCGGATGTGTTTGGAAATGAGATCCTGGCCGAGTGGTCAAGGTTACCGCGCCGTGCGTACAGAACGCTCAACGCACCATGGAAACCTTGCCCTCTACCGTGCTCTGCACCAAATTCTAGTGCAGGGTGTTTCCAACCCCGAGGTCTTTAAGATCGATCCCGGAGATTCAGGTCGGTCTTCGGACAGGGACGGTAGAGATTGGTCAGTCACGCCGCATGATATCACGAAAAGTGCGATTCGAGGTGGATGTTGTGGAGCGTGGCTGACATTCCACCCACCAGGGCAAAATTAATCTTCACTTACCGCTCGCTTACAAGTTACAAGTGAAGAACAGCCGTTCAACTCTGTCGCAAGGATAATACGTGTTTGACTCGGCGGATAAGCTTGTTTACACCCCTTGACAGCCCCAAACCACCTGTGAAGAGGTGTGTATTAAATTTCACTTGCTGGGCGAACTCTCCGCATGCAGCTTGTCCAGAATACGATAGTTATGCCTGTCAGGCGTCACGTCATTCCAAAGGGGACCGTATGCGATGTATTCGAGTGAGAATAAATGATGGACGATCGAGTGACACAGAGTGATCACTATTGGCGGGCTCGATCAACTGTTACGCACTTATCACGTGCTAGCAATTCCACTGTGTTGGCGCCACAGACAGTGCTTCGCTTCCCGCGCATGTGAGATCCTACAATCCACAATGTTTACCCTGCGGCTTATTCCGACAAACTCAGCCTTTCTTGTAGTTATTGAGTCAAACTCTTACGGAGTGCTTGCGTCAAGCTCTGAACGATTAAAGCCAACTGAACGCTGAGGAACATTGATCGAAGCCGCACAAATGCTCGAGCAATGACGACAGCGCGCTTGCCACTCGGTCTGGCCAGCCCAAATGCCGGGACCAGGGGGGCCCTTTTTTAGCTGAAGATCTGAAGTCAAGTTAATGGATGCTTCCACCGTCTCTGGAGATACGTCCTGGAATCCATTTGAACGGGCAAAGACAAGCATCCACCGCCTCCAGACATACGTCCAGAAATCCGTTCGCTCGCGTGTCGACAAGCATCCACTGCCCTTCGCAGATACGTCCAGGAATCCTCATCGCGAAACGACAAGCATCTGGTTACCACCTCCGCAGATAGGTACGTCCGGGGATCACTCCATTGCCCAACGACAAGCATCCACATCTATCCTTGTCTCCCGCGCCGCGAACGCACAGACCGAGACGGACACACACCTTCATCCGCCGGCCACTGCTGAACGCTTATACCCGGATTCGCAGCACCCTGGATATAGAATATACATGCTAACCGCATACATGTACGCGTAGACTGCTGCATTCCCGCGATTCTCACGTCTTCACAATCTCTCTCACGTTTACATAATCCTCTCGACGTCCGCGCGCATCGTCCATCTCGTCGATCCTCGGGTTTTCCCTCGCCCGCGCGCCGTCAAGCTACCTGCACCATTTCACGGCGCCACTTCACTGTCCTCGGATGCTGGCAGCCGCGTCGGTAATGGAACACACCGACGGCGGTTCCGCGGGACTCTCCCAGACCGCCGATCCCGCGCCCAACGCGATCGTCTTCCCCGGCTTCACCGCGAGCACCCAAGACCTCCACACCAAAGATCCGCACTCGTCCGGCCTGCGCACCCTCACCCCCGACCTCTACACGCACGGCCTCAACTCGCGCGGCCGGTTTCTGAACGGCCTCGACCCGAGCGGCTTCAACTCGCGCGGCCCGTACACTCCCAATCCACCAGCGCAAGATCCACCGACGCCCTGTGTTCTCCGACCCGGCGGATTCTTTCCGTCCTCCGGGCTGTCGCCCATCAACTCGAGGCGGAAGACGAAGCGCTTCGTGACTATTCCTCCGCTGTCGGATGAGGCGGAGCCGACTTACGAGTACGTACAGCCGTCGAGAGTGCAGTACACCAACAGTTACCCCGGAACACCGGCCTACTCGAGGCGAACCAACCGGCGCACACTCATCAACGCGCAATCGCCGAAGACGGAGGTCACCCGTAACGGCGCCTCTCGGAGGGAAAGGCTGAGACCGTACACGTTGGAGCCACCGCCCCACGCGCAGCGCTTCCCGAAGTCCGTGGTCTGCTCGCCGGCACATGCCGTCGGATACTCGGCGCGCGCGAGACTGTTGGGGTCGACGTCGGAGTGCTGCGACTTCTTCCCCTGGAAAGGAAACCACAAGGAGGACCGGGTGACCGACATCCAGGCACGGAATGGACTGTACGACAAACTTTTAGTAGGCAAGCACAATGTACAGTTTGCCGGTTTGCCGCCCTCTCAATCCGAGTTGGTGCTTACAGCTCTGCAGACTGAGCAAGCTTCCGCCCGAGCGTCACTGGCGCCGTACTTCCGGCAGCGGACAGGTCTGCAAACACTGTCGGCCCTGTACCTGACCATCATGACCAAACGTCAGGTGTACAGCACGGTGGTCATACCGTCAACATTCAAGCCTCCGCCCCGAGTAACGCTACCGGAGAACAAGCGGCAGGCATGGCTGCGCGATCTCGCGAATCCCGCCATACCTCTGCGGAAGCTATCTCGGACCATACCTCACGGTTTGAAGGGCCCTTCGCTGCTCGATCAATGTGCCTCCAAGAAGATCCCCACTTCTCGGGCGGTATGGTTTGTCCGGTGTGTCGGAGCCAACGAACTCCGAGGATTGAGGCGGAGGGGCGTGGGGTCGCTGGCGGTGGGGGGTGAGGCGAAATGGATCCGGGAATGGACCGTCCAAGTAACACAGTTCCTGGAGAAGACGATCGGGGCGTGCGATGTTATCGACGATAACCTTTGGCGGCCTCGGATGGTATACTCGTATGATCCTATCCTCGAGAATTTTCTGCTTCGGAGCCGCCGACTGACCGAATCCGCAGCATACGTCTGGTCGTTCATCTTTACGCGGAACTCTTGCTTGACCGGGCACTCTTTCTGGAGTGGTTCCTTTCGTTTTTTGCTTCCTGCTCGCTGGACGTACTACCTCTAGCTTTCCCTATAGCTACTGCGTTCTGGGATGACCTCATGAAACTGAGACGGTTTGCGAAACGATTTGCTGAAATCTTGCTTGTTAAGGCCGAGGAGGTATGTGATACAACCTCCGTGCACGGATCCGGACGCGACACAGCTAAACAGATGGGGTACAGGCTGAAGCCCGGCGTTTCGACGAATCGTACATGATACCGCTGCTACGGCGACTTTCCGTTATGGCTTCTGTAAGCTCGAGTACCTCCGGTGAATGTGTATACCGGAAATTCGGCTAACGTGATAGAACATCCTCCTTTCCCACCGGGAATCGATCATAGGATTCAATCGGCTCCGGGGAGTCCCGGCTTTGGTGGATTGCAGCATCAGCGGCATCGATGAATGCTTGCGGAATGTGACCCTACGCAACAGATACTTCGATGGGTTGGAGAAGCTCCCAGCCACGGCATCCGGTCGACAGAAGGCAGTGGTGTTCTTGGACAACATCAAGACGCCGTTCGACACTCACGCGATATACACACATCTTGTTGCTCTGTTATCGAGCACCGAGCTTGTTCCCTTCATACTCGAATGGGCTGTCACACCACTCAGAACTGGGACTCACAGGGTGCACATAGCGGCCAATTTGCTGCGATTCGCGTCGACGGACGGAGTGCAAATACAAATCGCGATCCAGGAATTCCTACTCAAGTTGGATGTCCACACAAAGGTCAAGAAGTATGATGTTTACCTTCTAGTTGCGGAACTGGTACGGACAGGCTACTTCTCGGTCGCCTTTTACATGCGATGGCTCATCGCCAAAGGGGGCCTTTCCAAGGTGGCAGTGTTGGACGAGGTAGGAGCCACTCGATCGCTATCTCGCATTGGCCGGACCAAAGCTGACACATATCGCAGAGCTGCCCGTGCTACCTGCGGCTGTTGGCTGAGATTCCCGTACATCTGACCGCACCGCCGCTGAGGAACTTGCGCAGGATCTTGCTGAGCGAACGCTCGTTCGACTGTCAGGAAGAGGACGATGCGGCGGCAGAGGTCATGGAGATAATTTCTAGTCGCGGAGTGTTTCAGATGTCGGGTCTCCTACAGAATGGCCATAGGGGTTCCCGCTACATGACGTTGAAACCGAACGAGCTCAAGAAGATCCGCGGCCTGACGCGGGCTTCTAAATCCGTGGTGGGGATGTGGATCAAATCAAACCTTCTGATGCTTGTGACGGAGCAGCAGCGGTATGTTATTTACTCCAGCACTGCGGCAATCCCCCATGCTGATGGTACATGATTGCAGATATGCTCGAGACAGCTGGCGTGGCAAAGTTTCTGCCATTGAGCCGAGTGTGAACGTGTTGTCGACGGCGCAGGTGGCTTTCATTCGACAGGTCTTGGAGGAAATCGGCGATATCGCGGTTTTGGTCGAGGTAAGTGTGTCCGGGTTGAAAGCGTGTTTTTGTGGTACAGGGTTTTGACGAGCGATGCAGGTAATCCACATCTTGGTCGGCTCTGACAACGCAGCCATCCTTGCCATGACTGCCGAGACCATCAATTTCAATCTCGAGGCAATTTCTGCGCTCCACCCAGTTGAGGATTTGGAGCGGAAATTGTTCCAGGGGGTAAGTGCTCGCACGAGGAAACCGTTTGACCATCCAGCTGATTTTCCGGACGTGAAGTTCAAGAAGCTGCAGTCGCGAAGAGCGCCTACCAACAGACATTTCCTGGCTTCCTTTCTGGAGCTGCTATCCGTCACTGGGACCGAAGGTGGTATGCGGTTCGACTTGCAACATGCGCTCGCTTCGTATGACGTGCAACATCCTCGAGCTACGGTTGAACAGTCTCTAGAGTCCGGATTCATGGACATCGGCATGGCCGACGACGAAGAGATTGATCGGCTGTGGAAGAGTCGTGCGGTCATTGACAAGCCGAACATGTCTCGGATCTTTGAAACCACCGTTTTCTCGCTGGAGGCCTCGTTCAGTGATCCGGAGAAACAGCAGCTGCACATCTGCTCTGCGACCAGGGGCTTGTTGAAGCTGAGATCTTTCGACGCGAGCTTCTTCGATGAGCTTTTGCGGCGCTGGATAACCCGCATGAAAACATGCCACAACCGGATACCGCTGTTTCGAGCTCTCTCGAGCATGGTTGCTGGATCCTGTCTCAGGATTGAGATGTTGGTCGGCATCGCGTTGACGATGCTCTTGCAGAAACGCGACGAGGTATGTTTTCATTCTCTATCCGACTTTTCGCCACAGCTTATGGTCGAGTTCCAGTCGGTAAATGCTTTCGACGCCGGTATGTTTCTCGCCATGGTTCTCGAACTGATCGTCCACGAAAATCCCTTTGCAACCCTGCTTTCCGCCCAGGTAGGAGATTGCCCAATTGCCCTCCTTCACCTGATGTTCGTATGCTAATCGAGGCGCAGGACATGTACACCCTCAAACGCCGGCGCAAATCGTTCATTGCGACTTCCGCACACCTCTTGTTGGCGATGTTCCGCGATGTCATCGTTCTCTGCACAACGTCGCAATCCGAGGAGTTGCACCGATACACACTCCGTCTGCTGTCTTCGGTTTCTTCCCTCGAGGTTCTGAGGAAGCTGGTGGTACAGAAACCGGATCTCCTGAGGACACAGCTCGTTGAGCCTCTCTTACAACCTACACATCTATGGTGGCTACAGCTACTTTTAGATAACCTCTTAGACGACAACGATTGCAATGGTTTGAACAACGCTCCCACCGCACCCACGATTCCTCTCCGTTACTCACACGATAAAATCACAGACGATAATGCGGAGGTCGATGCCCACGTACAAGTGGGCCGACTCCTCGATCTGGCAAATGATTTCTCCATAGGACTCTGCAAACTGAAGCTGCGGATCATACTGAAAGCGGAGCTCATCGATTCCACGTCCTTCGGCGGCCCCGATCTGAAATCTGGGGCACGCGTCTCGAATACGATCGCCAGGCCATTTATTAGGGGTATAGCCTCGGCATCCAGCTCCAGACGCAGGACTTGTACCGAACTCGTGACGGTGCTCGACAAAGACAGGGCTGCTCAGGTATGAGGTCGTCCCAGTCACATCCGATCCTCGCTAACCTGGTCCGCGACATTCTAGATTCGGGCCGACGTCGAAGAGTTATTCCTGGATTGGAGAACCTTTTTTTGCACGCCCAGGCTGGTAGAAACACTCGACTTGCCTCTTGCCCACACCCACGCCACGGGCGAGTCGCTCGCGCATGCTTTCCTCTCGATCGTGCAATCTACGGTCTCCTGTAAGGCGGTCGAGCGCGAATACATGTCGTCTCTGCTCATCGAGCGGATGTACAAGCTGCTGCTCATCCTATCGTCAACGCGCGACGAAGATACGCTCGGAGTGTCGTGGTGGAATCACGAATCCTACGGAGAATTCCGTTGCTGGTGAGCTTTGCTTTTTTGCTCGTTGCTCGTTGCTCCATGTGTCAAATACTGATGTCGGCGACGGATTCGGATAGGTTTGTGCTCTTCATGACGTTCTTGACGATACATCGGGTCTCCTTCGTCCCGGGAAAGGTAACTTCGTCGACGGACCAAGCGCGCATGCTCAGGAAATTGTGTATCCTACTCAAGGTTTGTGGTGTCATCTATCCCGGTCTTCCGTCCCGTCGTTAATCAATGTGTGGCCAAAAGCATGAGGTTATACGAAAGGACGAAGCATATTTCGAGCTGGTGCTTTCACTTGCTGAGAGCTTTTGCGATGGTACGTAGCTCCACCTATTCCGGTTCAGGCATCTGGTATCCGGGCAAGCTGTGTTGGAGTGAGAGAGCATGCCCGCAATCGGCTGAGCTCGCTGCGAGTTTCCACGTCCATTCACTAACCACACCCCTATAGGACTTCCGGAAGAAACCCGGCTACAGCTCAAGCGCGAGAACAAGGGAAAGCGTGTGCCGATGTCGTCGTTCCTGACCGGAGCTGACGAGGGCGCAGAAACCCTCAAGGCGCTGCAGAGAGGGCGACTGACCGAGTTCTCGGTCAAGCCGTGGGAGCGTCTGGCTGAACCCACGCCAAACATCGGCGAGAACGATGTCAGCATCAGTTTGGTGTTGTTCAGGACTAGGAGGTTTTAGATTCAATAGGGTGGGTGGGTTGGTCGGTGGGCTGTCGGTTGGTCGGTTGAGGAGGATACTCAGTTTTTTCTTTGATTCGTTTCTTTTTTCTCATAGGGATGGTTGGATATATACCCGGCATGATGTGTATGTACTTTTATGCGTGTATTCATAGAAAGTAGAGCGTTGGTTGGGTTGTAGAATGATGGTTGTTCCGGTTTGTCGAACACAATGGCCGCATTGGCTGGATCATCGAAAGTGATGACTGGTTTGTAGAAACCTATGGCTGGTCTGTCCAGAAGATGGGCAGCAGGAGCGACTTTACTGGTGGACATCAACTGTGTCTGGGTTAGACCATCATTGGGTGTGCACGCTGGGAAGGGTTTCTGCTGGTAACTTCTCGCTGTCTTTGAAGATATTCGGATTGTTACGATCTCACCATATTGCTTCTACCTACTCGAGCGAAACCTAACAAGAACCCTATCTCGGAACTTTCGGGGATAAAGTAAAAAGACAGCGTGCGCTCCATAGGTACTTCGTAGTGCAGTAAACTCCCCGCGATAGGGTTAGGTGTGCAACTCTCCGGAGTCACGGCCAGCCAACTTGAAAGGCGACCTGGGTCCAGGAACGCCACAGAGCATCCCAGAGCGACGTGAGGCTAGAAACCCGCGCCACAGTGCATCCCAGTTCTCGGCCTGCAGCTTCTCGTTCTTCACGTTTGGTGACGTTTCTGCGTTTTCTCATTTCATCCACACACACGGATTACCCGAAACGTGAAGTGAAGGTGAACGACTCTCCGCCACACAACCCCAACCCTTGTCCCATCCGCGGCGGCACCCAGCTCTCTCTTTCCACCCTCCAAAAATACATCCCCACATACACCCACACTCCCACACACCCGCCCGCCGATACCGTGCTCGGACGACACGCCCCAGCGCGATGTTGGATACTCCGACCCAGATCACGTCACACCTCCTGGCCGCTCTCAATCTCCCGCCGCTCGAGAACGCCTCCCCCTACCCGCTTCGCAACCGCCCCCTCCCGCTCGAGCCCGCCGCGTCCTCGCCGCAGCGGGATGCTTACACCTCCGTCAGGAGGCCCGTACAGCAGCAACAGCAGAACAACCAGCAGCACCACCAGCAACAGCAGCAGCACCAGCAGCACCACCAACAGCTTCACCACCAACAGCACCACCAGCTGCAGAATGACCAGACAGACGACCACCACCAGATTTCGACCGGCGATACTCAATCCTCTCCCGTTCCGCTAGCGTACCCGCCCATCATCACGCCGCCGAAAGCTGCCGAACCCCCGCTGCAGCACGGTTACCACCCTTCGCTTCAGACACAGCTACAGCAGGCTGGGGCGTCGCAGCCGCCGCAACAGTCGTCGCCGCTGCAGCAGTCCTCGCCTGTTACTAGACGTTCTCAGCGCCAGCAGGAGCAGCAGCAGCAAGAGCAGCAACAACAGCAACATGAGTACCAACAGCAGCAGCAACAGGATCAGCAGCAGGATCAGCAGCAAGGGCAACAGAAGAAGAAGCAGGGAAAGAGACGACGCATGCGACGGAAGTGGACCGAGCAGGAAACCAACGATCTCATCATCGGATGTCGCGAGCACGGCGTGGGAAATTGGAAGAAGGTCCTGGATGACCCCAAGTACAAGTTTGACGACCGGTCAGCTGTGGACTTGAAGGACCGGTATGCGTTGATCCCCCAGCCACGTGTTATCCCTCACCTATGACAGCTAGCTGATGTGACCACAGTTTTCGCACATGTTTCCCGAAGGAGTACCGGAAAGACGCCATGCTCGCCGAACAGCAGGTCAAGCTCGAAGCCACCCAGGAGGGGATGGAAGCATTGGTGGAAGTCGGTCACATGCACACTATGCTCGGGCCGGCGCCGACCCAACAGCCGGAACGCGGTCGGCGGAAGGTTACAAAGACGGAATTGCACCACGCCGAAGTCCTGAAGGGGCTCGGCATCAGCGACCGTTTCCCCAAGGTGGCACGCAGGGAGCGACGCGAGTTTACGGCAGAGGAGGACCATCGCCTCTTGCAGGGATTCCAGATCGTATGTGTCCGACCGCATCGGATCGCGTCCGTGGGGAATACAGCTAACTCATTGGCTTACCCAGTACGGTCCGTCCTGGAGCAGAATCCAGGGCGATCCTGCGCTACATCTCGCTCATCGACGAAGCACGGATCTGCGCGATCGGTATGGTTTCTCAGTTCATTCGTTCGTTCGGGTACTCTATGGTAGTCCGATTTACCTAATCGGTGACGTGGGTTAGGTTTCGTAACGCTTTCCCGGACCGATACGAGTCTGCCGGTTTCAAGGCGCGCCCACGACAGGTCAAGTCCGAGTCCGTTACGGCGGAAGAAGAGTCGTACGGGGAAGAGGACGTGGATGAGGACCACTACTCCGATAAACAGCTGTCAATGGTGGATCCGGCGATGGCCATGGCTATGCAGGAGCCACCACCACAGCCTACTAAAGCCGACTCTACCGCGTTCATCGTAAACAATCTGATGAACGAGCATCTTGCCGCAAACTGGATCGAGCCTCTTACTCCCTCGGAGCAGGTTGGATGCATCGAGACCCCTGTGAGTGATGGGATTCCCGGCTCGGCCGACCAGTCGCCGGTATCTGGGATCTTACCGTTGGACCCGGCACTCGATACAGGTTTCGGGCCCGTGACGCTGGAGCAGCTTACTAGCGACATTCTCGGGACGACCAGGCGACCCAGGGGCTCTCAAGCTCCGGTCAACACCAACGGTGATGGGCTCAACTGGGATGACATGTCCAGCCACTCCATGTTTGCCGATGTCGAGTCGGCCTTCGCGATGGATTCCAAACCTATGGCCAACATGAACGGTAGTTGTAACGAGGTCAAATCCCCCGTCACTATCAATACCACCATTACTACCAAGCCCGCTTCCAAACCGAACGCGGCCAGTGCTCCCAGAAAGAGAAGGCCTTCGGGTTCGGTGTTGAAAAAACCCACGGAGAAGAAGAGCCGCGTCAATACCAAGGCTTGATGTGAGGTGATACCGCGGATACTGCGGATACGGTTAGATTGCGCGAAAGTGTAAAACATGGCTTGGGCTGGGTTCTCTGTCACTTGTTTTTTTCCCCATCTTTTCCTTTTTTCCTTTTTCCCTTTTTTTTCCCTTTTTTTTTCCATTTTTTCCAATATTTTTCCTTTGGGGTCGGGCGAACGGATTTGCATTTTTTTGTATCGTATCGAATTTTTTTGTGCTCGTCTTTTTGCACGTCTTTTGCAACGAAATGTATCCTGGTTACTACCTGTGTCGAGTACCTCTGCTGCGGCTACGCGGGGCTGGGAGGGGGTGTCCGCGGAACGACTGGGAGAATGAAATCTTCTACTAGTATGGACACACGATGATACGATGTGATGTGATGGAAACCGGACGGGTGTTCTAAAAACTCGAAGGATTCGAGGGGACTCGAGGGCATGATTTGTTGTACTTTTGTGATGGATAATCTTGACGGATTTTTGTGGCTCATATTCCATCTATCGGTGCCTTCAATAGACGTACAGGGAGAAAATCATGCCCACAGTCTAAACCAACTTTCGTTAAGTGGCCCGACGTGTACTATAGCTTCCCTTGCTCTCCGCCCTGGCCTTTCCCGAAGACACCGTATGGTACGGTAGGTACATATTTATGTCAATCCGGCCAACGAACCCCGCGGAGGTTCTCTTTTCATTCAGGTCAGGTCGGGCGTCCAGCTGTTTGGGCTGTCCGTTGGTCCGCTGGTTGGTTGGTCCGTTGGTTGGTCCGTTGGTCGTTTGGTCCGTTTACTTGTATTTTATGTACATTAGAAAATTCACGCACGAGGGAGGGTTCTGTCTGTCTGTTTCTGTCTGTCTGTTTTCACACATCTCTCATTCTCACTCATTCGGGTCGGATCGAGTACCTAAGGAAAGTTGCGGAAAAAAACAGTAAATTGGTATCAAGTGATTTACTCCCCATCTATCATAGTAAAGTGCGCTTCTATTGCCATCATGCCCTCCTGCCCTCCTGCCCTTGCTGCCCTCCAATCTAATCAAGCACGCCTACCAGCACCCAACCCCGCATCTCTCCCCGCCTGCTTCGGCGACGGAATAGGCGGCGGCAAATTCTTGCGCTCATCCTGATCGCGCTCGATCTGTCTGTATATCTTAACCGCGTCGTCGCGGAGCGCACGGTTCTCGAGGAAATTGTGTATGCGTATCTTCTTGCTGATGGTCGATTTCTGGCCGGGAACGTCTTGCATGTGCGAGTACTCTATTCTTCATCAGCCCTTCCCGCTGGGGGTCGTGGGGGTGTGGGGGAAGAGGGGGGCTACCCAGGAAAGCGCGATCCAAATACCCCAGCGCCTTATTGAGACACTGTTCTCTCCAGGTACTACTGTTACTCGTGCCAGCGCGGCCGACCTGGCCGTCAGCGAGAACGCCGAACGCAACCGCAGTCAGGAATGAGTCCTCGCACTCCAGGATCTGCGGCATGATCCCGTCCAGCATTTGGTACGCCGCCTCGTACTCCTCCAGGTGCACGAAGATCCCCGCGATCACCGTGAACGCCTGGTACAGCATTGGCATGAACCGTGCGCGCCAGGCGGTGGATCCTGCGTGGATCGCGATCGAGAGGCCACGAGAGTGCCGGCCCATTTTCTACGGGGGGGTTAATAGGCTACCGAGTGAGAGCTAAGCAAGCAGGAGGTACGAACCACAAAGATCTCCGCTTTCATGATTATCAGCCGTACGCGGTTATAGGCGTCCGAGTCGTTTCGCACAAGGTCGTCGTACACCTGCTCGCAGTTCGCTAGGGCCTATGTATCACAAGTATCACTCGTCAGAATTGCTGTATGCATGTCATGACAAGAAGCAGCACGTACCGACGTGAAATTCCCCAGCCTCATCAGAAACTCGATGCGAGTCACCGATATCTCGAGGCGACAATCCTGCTCCATCTGCTCCGCCGCCGTGAGCTGTTGCAGCAACAACTCGGCACCCGCGACTTCGTCTCTAAGGTTAGATTGTAGTCAGCATCTTCTCCCCGCCATACGAAATGGTAGGTATACCTGTGCACAGCGCGTCTTAGCTTAATGAGCGCCGAGTACGCGGTCCAGTACTGGTTAATCTTGAGTGACCTCAGAGACTCAGGCGAGATCTGATCGAGGCGATCAAACGCCTCCTCGAAGCGGCCGCGCATTGAGAGTATATACGCGCTCTTGCATAGGGCGACGGCGAGATCCTCGGCGGGCGAGCAACCACGGTACTTCGCCAGGAACGCCTCGCAGCTAATCCACGCGCACTGGGTGACGCCGAGACGACTCCACAGCGTGGACTGCAGCAAGATTTGGGAGCCGGTGGCGTTGCGGATCTGCCGCGTGGTGTTGATGTGCGAGCTCCGCAGGAGGCTCTCGAACGCTGACGGGATCGATTCGCCGCATAGCAGGATCTGCCGCGTCTCCGAGAGGTACGCCATCGATAAAAGGTGGTCCATTCCCCACTCTTTCGCTTTTAGCTTCAGCAAGGAGAGCGATTCTCGCTCCATACGCGCCGCTATCACCTCTGGACAGTCTTGTGGATGCGCCCGGTGGAAGTGGTACAGCCAGGAGAGCGCGAAGTTGAGGCACGCCATGTCTTTCGTTTCGCGCGCGGCATTGATGGTCTCCTGCATTGCCAGCACCGACTCCCGGTGGCAACCGAAGTCGGCCTGTAGGATGGCGAGGTTCAAAAGGGCGTATTGGTAGTATGTTCGGTCTCGCGTGTGCATGGTGTAGTCGAAGTACCGGTGCAGGCTGTCGAACGCACCGGGGTAGTCGCCGGATCGCCAGGAGTTCAGGAAGTTGACGTAGTGCCGGAGATGCGAGGCGGGAACGCACGTCGAGATCATGTCGCGCAATCGCTGCTGCGTGTCATCCGATACTCGCGATCCCAGTTCTAGTTGAGAGGTCAGCAGGTGGGCAAGCAGGCGGGAGGGACTCGTCGGCATACTCTGCATCAACTCAACCTGGAACTCCAGAAGTCTCTCGATCTCCTCCGTAGACACAGTATCTAACCCGCATTCAGCAAACCAACGCCATGCGATCCGGAGACAAACAGCTTACACTTAGTCCCCTTCTCATGCCCCATATACACATTCCTCACGAGCGGATCATCCAGCGCGGTCCCCCTCAGGTTGACGTCCGCGCTGATCCCACCACCATGCGGGCGCAGCTTCCACAGGGGAAAGGTAGGTTCGCGGAACCTCGCAAAGGCGTACCACAGCGAGTTGATCTCGTGAAACTGCAGCTTCTCGAACTCGAGCAGGGACCTTCTCAGGAACATTCCGAGCGGGGAGGCATCAGCAATCAGCCTGCGTTTGACGTCGATGCCAGGCGGCGCACCCACAGGCCGCTGATGGTACATCCGTAGTTCTTGGAAGAACGTGTTGAGCGCGTCGAGACAGTTGATGTTCCACAGATCGATCACGAGGAGGTCCAGCACCGTGCGGCCGACGACGGAGCTCTGGTAGTTTACGGTCGCTGCGATCAGGTCCTCCGGCGTCAGGTTGAACGTTGACGCATCCGTCGGCCGGTTCAGGTGCTTCAGCACGAAGCCGAGCACCGGCATGATCGCCGGGTTCGGGAACTTGTGGTCGGCATATTCTCGGACCAGCGCGATAAGCGCGATCTTTCCCGGTGCTGTGGTGCGTAGTCATGTCAGTCTTGGTGGTGGTGGTGGTGCCGCCGCGCACATCGGTAAGCGCGAACTCACTGAGATATCGCGACATGGTGGGGGATGACGTAGAGGGGAGACGCGCGCGAGGGAGCACGTGAGGGATAAACGCGATGTGTCGTGAGGAAACGCGTGTGTGGGGGGAAGCGCGAGGAGACGTGAAGGACTGGCTGTGGAGGGGTGGGCGGAACTAACGGATCGGACTAGTGGCGGGGAGCTTTTCTCTCGGCAGATCCAGCAGGCGGGATGGCCGGCCGGCGATGGATGCTAGTTAGCCAATGTGCGGGTGTGCGGGGTAGTGATGTGGCGGCCAATGTAGCAGCGGCGGAGTTGCATACGAGTAAACCGTACCGACCTGTCCAACCCAGCGGCCTCAGTACCTTGCCAATCCCGACAGCAGCGTGGCGGCAGAACTGGCGCTCTCGCAAGCAGTTGGGTTCGCACTGTAAAGCAGGTACCAGCTGCCGACCCTGCATGTAGAGCACCGAAGTATGTATGCGACACCATTGCTAAAATGCAGTAGAGCGGGCGGGGTGCGACCACCTGCCTCTGCAGTGTTGACATCCATTCAATACGATGTCCTCCCACCAACAGCCGGCACTCAACCAGTCGTCTCAGCAGTCACCATCCAATGGTACTTACCGGGCCCTCGTCTGCAGCTAAATATCCGAGAAATATCTATTGCCACTGCAGTGGCAGCTCTTCTCGTCGCTTCAGTGAACAATGGGAAGTTCATCCGTACGAAAGACCTGTAGGCTGTTCGCAAGAACCATACGAACAATGTCTCATTAATTAGCATAGAAGTAGATGAATATCTATCTGAGTAGGAGCAAGTATCCAAACCACGCCTATCTACCTATTGCACTGCCATCCTCGCCGTAACAATCACCAACACCTCACACCTCAAGCTACTAGTTATTCTCATCGTCACCCTCGCAGCTATCCGGGTCGTCACAGCACTGTCTACGATTGTATCCCACAAGCACTCACACGCAGCGCGGTCATTCCGCATAGCCTTCTCCCGCCTGCGCGGCTCCAGCGCATCGACAAGCACAGTGCGCGAAATCCACCATCACCACTTGCTGCCTGTTGGTCTGCGCTGAAGCGTCCGAAGCGGCCGAAACCGGGCTGTACGGGTAAAGGGATGAGTCCGAGCACGGGCCACAGGCCCTCAGCGAGTCTGCGGCTTCGTTCCGAAGGATTGGTCTGGCTGTACTAGCTGTAGACACCGATGCAGGTTGGGACGCCCACGCCGTGGCCCTGTAGGGGAGCAGGCGGTTGTATGATATCATACGCCCGGAGTTCGGCTTCGAGGCTTCAGGGCTGCGGAGGTCAAGCGAGGGTACTGTTTTAGAACGATCGAGAGGTGATGGGGTGGGGAGGAGGATGTGGTCACGGCGCAGGCGGAATATACTCCGGCTTTGTAGGTGTGGTTGATGGTGAGTAGGAGGTGAATGGGCGGTGGATTGCCGCTGGTGGGAAGATAGGTGGGTGGATTGGGCTCCGGCGAAGGAGGGGCATTATGGGCATAATGGGCGTCATCTCCAAGGTGTCTGCCCTGTGAGCTCATGGGCTTGGGCGGCAACAGCACCAACGTCTTTGAACCTCGGCTGAAGGCCCACGGCACAGAAGGGGCCGGATAGTCCCTAGAAGTCAACTGTATATATCTCCTGTACGAGCCTCATGCCGATAACTACTGGAATGCGTACCGAGCCTCGACCAAAGGCCTCTCCTCCCGGTGTGCGGTCGTGGAGGCGAGGCGTGTGCACCTGGGGGTGCAACGTGGACATGGACATATCCATCACGGAACGAAGCTAGCTCTCGCGGAGGCGGGGCTGCCGTAGTGAATAAGGCTTATCTACCGGTAATGTCGAACCCACCTCTCGTCCCCGTCTGCCGTTGTCATGCCGGGTTGTCCACATGTACCGGTACTGCCTATCATCCAGCAGCATCGCGAGGATTACCGGCCACACCGGCAGCAGGATTGATGTGTGGATGTATGCACGGACATCGGCCGCAGTACCTACTCAAGCAAGAGTGATACCATATTACGGTGGACTGGCGTCCGGAGGGGAGGAGTGGGTGGTGACACGGCTGAGATGTCGACATGAGTCGATAGAGACAAGATGTACTGCCGGAACCATCTGGCGAGTTGGCGGGGGAGCGGTATGGGGTTGAGTCGTTGAGTCGTTTGGCTGAATCCTGGCCCCGGTTTCCCGAGTATGGAGTCCGTGGAGCTCTGGTGGGCGGGCCGTGGCCGCGCGGGGTTAGTGTCGTGGGGGAGTGCGGAGGGATCGAATGAGAGGATTTGCGCCGCTGGCAGGTGGCGGGCGTGAGGCATGGTGGCGTACAGTACTTGCTGCCGATGTTGGATTGGCTTCTGGAATGTTGGCTGGTGGTTCGGTGGATTGGGATGTTTACTCTATGGGTGGCTTACAGCACATGACTGAACTGTCCGTGCAGCGTGGCGGTACAATTGCTTTGGTGCTGGATTTAGGTTCAGGCATGTGCTTACGATGTTCTTTACATCGGCCAGACTCCAGACCTCTCGCTCTCTTTGTCTTGAGAATCAAGTTTCTCTTTCCCAAACAGGCCGACGATCGATCTTGAAACTCTCGCTCAACCCCCGCTCGATTGGGCTTAGCACTCCATGTTCCGGAGTTCGGCTGTCCTTACCGCCTGCCCAATCCAAACATCTTCGCTTAACCTACTAATCGGCAGCCATTTCGGGCGGCGTGTCGCACAGTAGCATGGCAGCCAAGACTTTGTAACTTTACCTCAGACTTTACGGTAATCTAGCATCGCTAGTTAGCAGAGAACGTCGCTTATTGTCGCCTACGGCGTGCGGCCTTGGAGATCGGCGGAGCGGCATTCGGCGGAGCGCGTGCAAGTGCATTTGCTCGCTCGGCAGCGGACTGCGTCGCGGCGTGCTGCCGCTGCCTCGCGCGACGCTGGCGCCGAGTTGAGTCTGCTACGGATGATCGACTCACGGGTGAAGGCGGCGGTGTCTGCCGAGCGGCGGGCGTACGAGAAGGCGCGGAGGTAGAGGGAGGCGGAGGAGATCTTCGAGAACGTGGAGGTCCAGGCGCAGGTCAAGATAAAGGTGCTGCGGGAAATGGAGGAGCGCGTGAGCGTCGCCATCGCCGCTGCGTATGCGGCCGACGAGCGGCTGCGAGCGGTTGTCGCCGCGAACGTCGTGCAGAGAAGCGCCAAGCTGTCGGGAGACCAGCGGCCGGGGGCGAGGCTGCTGATCAACCGCCGGTTGTACTGCAGCATGTCGCACCTCCCGTCGAGCAGGAGGACTCGGACGAGGTGTACGCCATAACCCGCGAAGAATACGAGTGGCGAACCCGCATGCACCGATGGTGGCGCGAAGACGCTGCTCTGCGGTTTGACGCTGCAGTTGATGAGCACAGCGCGGCCGGAAGGGACCTCGATCCGAACTCAACAGCGGGAGTGCACCACTGAGGGGCGGCTGGTAGCGAGTAGTTTTAGTGGAAGGAGCTGGTGAAAGGCAGAATTTGGTCGGAGGGGTCGCGATTTCTTTGGGTTTGGGTGGTGGTACAGGTTCCTTTTCTGTTTTTGGTATTGGGTGTTTTGCTTCTGTTGTCTGGTAGTGGTACCGGTTCGTTTGTTTTATTCTCTGGTTGCGGCACGGGTTCATTGTCTGTTTTGTTCGCAGGTCGTGGTACGAATTCCCTTTCTGTTGCTTTCAGGTCGCGGTACGGGTCCACGGTCTGTTTTTGCTTTGCATTGATTTAATAGGAATCAGGAGTCAGGACGGGTATAAAAATCTATTCTAACATAAGTACATGGAGGACCAGGCATTAGGCATTTAGGATGACTGCAAGTCTGCAAGTGTGTATTTCACGCGGATTCGGGCTCCCCAGCCATCGGTGGTAGATAATATAATTCCGCCGGGGTGACGGCCCTACGCCGTACGGGGGGTCGCATTTCTTCAAATGCGGTCTATATCTGGACGTACATAATACACACTACACAACCGTTTCGTCACTAGACAGTTATGCACATACAATAGCCGCAAGCACAGGTCTGACTTAAAGAGAAAGGCTTCTAGAATCTTCAAGTATTCACCATATATTCAAGGAAGCAGTCGATCGGAATGAGCGAAAGAGCCGGTAACCCAACCAGGATAGACAGTGGACTCCTCGCCGCATGCAGCCCCGCCTCTGGGGTCTGGGGGCTTGCGATAATGGACATACTCTATTCCACTTGCACGTGAAGAATACTGGGATTGATTGAGACTCTGCCCCTTATGTAAGGTGCCATGGGCCGAGTCATAGTAGGTGAGCCGGCGGTGACCTTCGCGAGCTGGTGTTTGTCCCCCGTTATTCCGTGTTAGAGGATGGAGTACCCGATATAGTGCCTGGAATCAAGAGACCATCACCAGGTAGAAGTACCCAAGTAAAGTGGCAGCCGGACACGTCTCACCGGGAGACAAGATTCCATTCAATTCCATTATGTGCGCCCAGCCGACCGATGGACAATCTACACCCGGCAGCGGAATACCAAAAATCGGGATTGTTGATTCGATCGATGGGATTGGCCCCAAGATCTATGTAGGGAGGGGATGGCTCCTCTGGGCCAGGCCGGGCCAGGCGTCGCCATCAAACCACCGAGGCATGTATGATACCTACCGGTAGGTATTACAGTGCACCGCTTCCGCGTCTGTATCTGGGACCGTTACCCAGAGTGTGGTAAGGTTCTTATGGTCGAGACTCGAGATACAGCGGATAGTAGGTAGCTTGGTCCCTTCATGCTTGGCCCTGTCTGGTCGGCGTCTCAGGCCACCAATAGAGTCTGGCACTGAGGCACTACGGGCGTCTCGGCTCGCAACGACTACTACGGGAGGCGTTTTATTGCGCTCCGCTGGAAGTCAGCTCGGAGCAGGAGTGGTGATCAGGGATGTTAGTTGGCTGCCGGTTTGGGTGTGGTGGGGAATCTCTGGGACGAGGGTATAATACGGTAGTACTCCGTAGATGGTGATTCCCCAAGGCAATAGTCGTAGTTAAGGGGGTGCTCGAAATTACACTGCCGTTCCGGATTGAGGATGGACGAGACTTGGTGGTTATTTGTACCCCGTTCCTTTCGCATCGGTGAGGAACGTGAAGAACCGTCTAAATGCCGAATGTCTGCGCCGACAACCCTGCGTCTTTCCTCAATTCTCGTGATCTTGATCTTCTCGGCCTGCTGGGGTCACCAAAGCTGTCGACGGTAGTCTCTTCTGCCGTTACCGAGCAGTGAGGTTGCAGGCTGTGATAGCTCACTCCCTCTCCCTTCAACAGTCGATCGATATCCGCGCTTCTTCTCCATCGCCCGGCCGCCAACTTGTTCGGAGACCCAGCGCGCCTACTGACTTCTTTGCCGCGCCGTGAGATGAGTCGGAAAAGTTTCGACGTCTACCTGCTTCCTTCCTGTCCTCGAGCACGGTAGCTGGGCTAGACATATATCCTTTAGGTAGTACGTGGACACCAAAACTCTGATCTATATCTAAATCCGATGTGTTCCGGCTGGAGTCCCGCGATGTTCGTCCTCTGGCCGCATGCGAGAAGAATTTAGAGTTTAAAGGCGATAGTCTGGTACTCGGTGAAGGAAGACCGATTGGGGGGAATCGGAGGTGGTTTTCAGTCCCGATGCTCAGAATTACCCAATATTCTAGAGTATATTGGGAAAGTCAGCAAAAGGGCTGAATACGGTGCCAAGCGCCTGTTCGAGCACTTGTCGCTCCCCATGCGGCAATGAACTTGCCCGACCAAGCAGTTGTCTCCAAGTATAGATTTGGGTTACGTGCCTTCTGCATCCCGGCACAACTTGGCTGCCTGGCGACCCTACGCTTGAGAGCAGAGTAGTACTTCCCCATACACACAAGCTCCGTCGTACCCCATCGCAGCCCCCACGCACGCATGCTTGCTTCCCGTCACCGGCTGGCTGTGCACTGCTTTCTCACTTGCTCATTTACTCCCTCCATTCTGCCATAGTGCCCCCCCATCGTCCTCCTTCGCATCCTTCGCAGTCACGCCCGTACGAAGAAGAGACTCCTTCAGCACCCTACACATGATCGCGAACCGTCGCTTTGCGCCATGTCGAGATCCTACCAAACGAGCTTCGATTCGGGTCGCTCTCCAATGTACGCCGAAGAACACCAACCACCCACCCACCACAACCTCCCCAAGCGCTCCCTTTGTGCTGAAGTTCGTGGGACTGTAACTAACGCGTGGGACTTTGTCTTAGAAACGATTCCCCATCATCCGCTTCATCGGCGCTCTCTCCCGACGCTTTCAAGACAAACATCAACCGAGCCAAGTCCAAGCGATGGGTGGAAGCTGCGAAGGTCAACTATGACGATCTGTGGGGCGACGAGGAGGAGGACGGCTACGGCTACGGCTACGGCTACGACGACGATGACCAACACGGCGCTCCTTTGCCAGCCGAACCCGCGCCTGCGCCGTACGCAGCACAAGGTGCCAGACCGTCTGCTACAGCAGCGTCGACTTCGAGCCGGTTTCCTCAGAGGCAGGCCTCGCTGCAGCAGCATGGCCCCCGCTATGCGCCGGCAGAACACGACTCGTTTCCGGAGGGCATGAAACTACCACCACCCCCTTCGGAGATCGATGAGACGTTCGCGCCGCCGCCGCCCGGCGTGAAACTTCCGCCACCGCCGTCGCAGATGGACATGATGCTCCCGCCGACACCGTCCGAGATCGACGAACGCGAGAGTATGAGGCCGGCCCATTCGCCAATCCATGTCGACCACACTTCTGCACTTTCCCTGCCGCCACAGGGCATGCAGTCGCCGTCACCACAACCAACGAGCTACCGGGACGTGCCGACTGTTCATGCGCCGTCGTTCTCGATTGACCCCGCGCATCCACAGCAACCACAGGAAGGGCTACACAAACGGCTCTCGGTTCGCAAACCTGTGCCTACGAGACCCAGCCCATCCACGTCACCTGTTCCTCAGACCTCGTCGCCGCAGCCACAGCCGCTGGCAGCGTACACTCCAAACGTACCGTCGTTGCCTGATCTGCCCGGCGGACAACATTTCACGGGGGATCAACGACAGTACGAGCAACTGCCTAACCTTCCGAATGTCTACAACCAAGTGCTTCCACAGTCACTACCGGAGGCAGCCAATCTGGGCACCATCTCGGAATACGGTCGTGTAGGCTCCGGTCCTTCTTCCCAAGCGAGACCCGTCGCAGCTCCGACCAAGTCATGGGCCAGGTCGCCCACCTATGACGATTATGAGCAGGATTACCATGTGGGCCCGAGTTTCCCCATGCCACAGAGCACCCCAGACTACGAACAGTACGGATCTCCATCTTCACTCTACTATCAACCTAAATCCACCGAGAGAGTACCGTCTCCAGCGTCCCTACCGCCCTTAATTCCACCAATTACCCAGCAGCCTTCGAGCTTTTCGGCTTCGCCCGTGCCTACTTCACCTACCTCGCCTGGAAAGCCAAAGATTATCAGACCATCGGACATCTACAGACGGCATCAGGAAGAGCAGGAACGGCGGCCTATTGTGGATCCCAACATCAGTAGTGTTGCCTCGCCTACGCCGGCATCTCACGACGAACAGAGGCCTCCGACTAGAGGGGAGTCTGTACGTAGCCGTGTGCCTTCGGATGCTGCCTTTGCGCCGCCTCACCCACACGCTTTGCAAGAGGATGTTCTCCGCCGCCCATCCTCTCGACAGCAGAAAGAGCAAGGTAGCAGTCCGACGTCGACATCATCGTCATTATCATCATCGCCAGCGAGGCCACGCTCCAGGTCAGGAGCTTCTCACCCTCCGAGTCCGTTCCAGCCGCCCGCGATCCCATTGCCAAGTGTTCCTCTGCAGTGGGTCTCAGGCAGCGGTGGATCATCGCCATCGAGCCCACTCGCAAGATCTGAATCGATCCATTCCCCTAGCCCCCATCCGCCCCCTGCGGTTCCCTTGCCCGGCGTGCCTACACCGACAACACCGAGTCTTCAGACAACGTCTTGGTCGAGGCCGCAGTCAAGGTCGCAGTCAAGGTCGCAGTCAAGGTCGCAGTCAAGGTCGCAGTCAAGGTCGCAGTCAAGGTCCGGGTCCGTAGCGAGGGGTGAGCATGCGCCGAGTCCATACCTGCCGCCTGCAATCTCTTTGCCCATTCCACCCTCGCAGGGAAACCTGGACACACCAGAGGTGGAGAAAGCAATGGATTCATTGCCAGGGGCTTTCCCATCAGGACATTCCATCGGAGCTGACCCCAAACTGCCAACGGACGGCAGCGACTACGAGGATGAGCCGCGAGAGGAAGAAAAGGGCAAGGATACGGCGTCCAAAGCTGCTCCGTCGGTGGATCACATCAATACCGACCCCGCGCCTGTGAAGGTCAGCGGTGACCACTCAGACAAAATGGAAGAGGAACGGGCCAATGTTACGGCTTGGCACGATTCTCCAGTGGAATCTCCAATGGCTTCTCCAGTGATGGGTGACTTTAATACTGTTTTCGAGACGCCAGCGGAGACCAACGACCACCAGGGCTATTTCACTCCTCCCACTGGGCAGTCACGACTTTCCTCGACTACTGCCATTCCTCTGGCGCATGGAAGCGACGATCCCAATCGTGGTGGCTTTCAAACGCTTGAGAATCACGAGTTCATACGTCCGGAGTCCGGAGTCCTCACGCCTTACAGTGAAACCCCTCCTGCGGACATGTCGCCAACCTTTCCCCAACCGCCAGTATCACTGCAGGATGACAGTGATGATGACTTGCCCCGTTCCACTACCACGCCTACTCCCGCTATCCCTGTAGAGAGCGGTATCCGAAGCTTTGCTGAAAAAGATGTGGTCCCAGTGGATAGACTTTCCATTCACGTTCGAACCCCTTCCACCGACAGCTCGCATGAGGGTGCTAAGAGGCTATCCATCGTGCCCCCTTCGTTCCAAACGGAAGCCGTTTCTGGTGATCCGACCGAAGTTGCACCCGTATCTAGAACTAGCTCAATGGAAGATACGCCACGCTCTGAGAAATCAGATGAACTGGACCACTTCCTCGGCGAACTGGAGAGAGCGCAGACCCCTGTCACACGGTCCCCAAGTCTCACGCCTACCCCATCCGAGCATGCCATGACATATCCACATGGGCAAGACCGGAACCGTTTGAGCGTCTCCTCGCGTTCTCCGAGTATCAACCCGGTTTTGTCGAACGAGCTAGTGGAACGCCCGCGGTCTTCCGGGCAGAACCAGACCTTTTTGAGCGTCTCACGTTCCCCAAGCATCAAGCCAACTTTGCTGGATGAGCCAGAAGAACGTCCGCACTCCTCTGGGATGGGCCAGGAAGATCTGGACGCCTTGCATCCCACGATCATCGCCCCAAACCTTCCGGTTCCGGGGGAAACGGAGAAACATTCAGACTCTTCTGTCCAGATCCAGGACTATCTGGGTACCCCACCTTCCCCAAGTGAGACGGCGACACACGCGCATTCTTCCACACCGGTCTACGACTATCTGGGTGACTCGATACCCACTGATTCCGATAATGCAAGGGGGAGCATGGGCGTCTTATCGTCGTACGAGTCGTATTGGCAAGATGGAAACGATGATTCCGCTGGTGGGACCCCTTTGCCTGTTCCGCCTAAATCGCCATTGCGTGCTGTTGCGGCTGAAGGACACCTACCGAGAGTCCCCTCACCTCAGGCTGCTGTTACCCCTCGGCCTGAATCCGAAGCTCCCAAGAGGTCGTCGCCACCACCGCCTGTGATAATTCCACCACCACACGACACCAGCTCGGCAATGCCAGCAGAACCTCAGACTCCTGCGAGCATCGTTGATCAGGATCTTCTCGAATTGGTTTCCACCGGCAAACGGTTCTTGGATAGACGGGACACTGTCATTATTCCTAGAGAGGCCACGCGCCAAGATGATGGCAAGACGCCTCAGAGGTCACCCGTTCTTCCGGAGTCCGAAGGCATGGAGGCAATCCCTCCCACGAAGCATCTCGGCCCCGAATCCGAAGGAATCGAGGCTATCGGAGGGCCCATCGTCGAGAAGAGGCCAAAGACTGCCGATGAGCTGAACTCGCCCGCCGAAAACGATTACACGAAAGAGCTGCTCAGCCAGTTCAGCAGGCCGCAGACGTTGATGCTGAAGCAGACGATGCCATCTGGAATCGTAATGATGCCACCCATGCCTCCGGCGCCCGGCGGGAAATCCCCGGCTGAGGAATCCGCTCCCGAGGTTGTCAATTTCGACAAGGATTATGGCGAGGGCATCGAAGTCCTGGACGACGCACATCGAAACCGTCCTCCCAGCGACAGGACGGTCACGCCGATGCAACCAACAGCGGTAATCCGGGACACGAGAGTCATCGCTGCGCTTGAGAGCCCAGAGGAACGTATAAGAGCGTACGATGCCCTGCGCGAACATATCCGCGAGTCTCCCAGCCCGCTTTCCGACTGGATCACATACCAGATGGAGCACAATAACGGCGAGCAGTTGCTCAATTCCGAGATCATTTCGATCAAGACGGGTCTGGTCCCGCGCAAGAGCAAGAGCCGGATGGGAGGTCTGGGGCATTTCCCCAGTCGCTCGGGGGATGGCGGTTCGCGCCACGACGAAGGCACGGCTCATCGTGCGGAAGAGAAGTTGGAGAAGATGGGAAGAGGAGCTATGAGGCTGGGAGAAATGGCTGGTGGAAGGGTAGGAGGTTGGGTCAAGCGGGTTGGGAAGAAGGTATAATTTAGAGTGATTTCTTGCTGCCAGATGAGATGTATTAGCAATGAGTGTATATACTGATGCTCGATCGTGAACGCAGGGAAATTCCAACAAAGAGGGTACTTCGGAAAATGCAGATCATCAGACCAGGGGTGGAGATTCTATAGAGTTGGATAGGCCCGTCGGAAACCGTACTAGAAATGCCAGTATCATATCGCATGCTTCGACAGCGGTACGGGAAAGAAATGCCTCCATCGGATCGATGTCGCAGCATACCACACCACTCCCGGCCGCCTCGCCGCCTCCCATGGGCCATCCCCCGCCACTTCCGCACATCCAGACTCAGTTCCAAGCGAGAGTTGGCACTACCGCTGCCACTGCTGCTCAGACGCCGCAGGCGGGATCCTCGCCGCATTCGCTGGAAGGCCCAAGGCAGTCCTCGCCGAGCGTCCATCACCAACCGCTGGCCGGTGGGTTTGGGTCTAAATCGGCATCTCCGCATTCCGCCAAGCCGCCGCCACCACCTGCTGCTGTTGCTGCTGCTCCTGCTGCTCCGTCATATTCACCGTTCCCGGCAAGAAAGGATAGTCTATCCTCGCAGAATCAAAATCAGAGTGGATCGTCGTCCGCGATCACAGCGAGAGGTGTTCCGTTGCCGTCTTCCGCAGAACATAGTCCGTCGATTCCCGAAACCCCGCATCCTCCACCCCTTTCAGCCGTTACGGCAACCGTGCACGAACCAATGGAAGGTGAGGACAGTGACGATGATCTTTACTCGACGCCGAAACGCCGGGAGGCTGAGGTACAGGAACAGATGCCGGTGCCACCGGTCATTCTGGCGGCAGCGGAGGTTCCGGAGACCAGGAAGCTGGGAGAGGTGGCGGCCAGTGCCGATGAAGATCTGTACTCGACACCGAAACAATCATCGCTGCGGACCGAAACGCCGGTGGCGGAGGTCCGGCAGCTAATGCCGCCGATTCCTCATTCAATGACACCGTCTCCTACTCTTCAGTTGCAGGGCCAAAGGCCGGAGAATATCGCACCACCGCCGTTACTGCAACAGGATGTCTCTCGGAGCCTTTCCGGCATGGCACCTCAGCACCCGCGCCCACAGCCGAGCGAGCAAGGGCCTCCGGCTGTCGAACATGTACGGCAGGCATCGTCGGCGGGACATCCGCAAGGCCATCCTCCGCGATTGAGCCCACAGGCGTTCGGCCATAGCGACCAGCGGCACCTCTTGCAAGATCCGCATGCGGCCAGTTCTCAGCAATTCCCTGGATCATTGCCATCTCCACACCCGCAAATGCAGCAACAGCAGCAACAGTTCCAGCAGCCACCCTTCGCGGGCCAGAATCTTGCCCACCCCCAGACACCTCATGGCCATCCGGCACTACCGCCGAGTCGCGGTTCCACCCTTGCGCAGACAATTTCCAACAGCAGTGGACACCCGCCCGGCTCGTCGTCTTCGAATTCGGAGAAGAAAGGGAAACGGACAAGTCTCCTCGGAGGCCTGGGGAATAAGCTGGATGGTATGGGTCGTAGCTTGTCAGCTGTGTCGCAGCAGCTGCCTCACCATCAGCAGCCACCACAACAGCAGCAACAACCACAACAGCAGCAACAGCAACAACAGCCCCATCCTCAGGCACCTCCGCAGGGTTATCCTCAGGCCCAACCTCAGGGTCCTCCACAAGGTCATCCTCAGGCTGCTTACTCACCGCCGGTCGTCGATGCACCTCCTCAGAAAATGACGAAACGCGGGAGTTTCCTAACAAAACTAGGAGGAGGCGGCAAGTCGAAAAAGCCCGAGGAAAACGGCAAGCTGAAGGGGCACAAGAAGATGTTTTCCGACATATTCTCGCGCACCTCATCGCCACCCAATGCCTCCGGCGGCGGCGGCGGCCAGTCTCCCACCAAATTCGGAAGGCTGGCGAAAGCGGGGCTGGGCGGTGGAGGTAGTGGAGGTGCCCAGGCACTCGTCCAGCCCAGTAGCAGCGAACCGAAGATTTATGACCCGAAGACAGGACAGTACATGAGCTTTGACCAGGCGCTGCCGAGAAGCGGAAGTGTCAATAGCTATGGCGCCCCACAACAGGCCCCCGGTCCGTATGTCCCGCCGCCCCAGGAGTACCCGCAGTCCAGGCCGTCTATTGGCGGTTACTCCCAGCACAGCGGGTACAAACCGCAATCCGCGACTTACCCACCGGGGGTCCCGGAACAGCAACCTGGGTCGCAGCTGCAACCTGGGCCGCAACAGATACCATCGCCCCACAGTCCGGCGGGGAGTGTCCACGGCCGGCACACCCCGCTCGTGCCGAGACAGAGTATATCATATCCGCCTCCCCCATCGCCTGGGCAGCAACCGTCGCAGACAATCCCGCAGAACATGGCCTACCCGCCACCAGCTGGGCAGAACCAGGGCATGCCGCCGCCACCGTCACCGGGCAATTATCACCACCAGCCCCAAGGGCAGCCTTCAGCACATCCGCAGGACTACCCTGACCATCCCCAGCATGGCGCCCGGGCCAACGTCTCCAGCCAACAACAGCAGCAGCAGTATCGCGAGTCGCCATACAGCCAACCCCCCTACGCTGCCTCTCCAACCCATCCGCTCCCCGGCTACCAGCAACAGCCCAGCTACCAGCAACAATACCAGCCATCGTCAGGAGCCCCACAGCTTCCTCCACTGCCGTCCGGACTGGTCAGACAGTCGACGCAGAGCAGCTTGTACAATGCTGTCCTGGCACATCGGGGCTCCATCGCGGGGGCAAGAGGCGGGAACACGCCACCACCGCCGCCGCCGCCGCCACCATCGCAGCAGCAGCAGCAGCAGCAGCAGCAGCAGTATTCTCCTGCCCAGTTGCAACAGTCGGCCTATTCGCATTCGCGAGAGGCAAGCCCGCGGCTGAGCAGGGCGGGAACGGCTGTCAGTGATTATTCCGTCAATGAAGCAACGTACCCTCCGCCTCCTCAGCAACAGGCATGCCCTCCGCCTCCTCAGCAACAGGCATATCCCCCGCCTCCCCAACAGCAGGAATATCCCCCACCTCCCCAACAACAGGCATACCCTCCGCCGCCCCAGCAGCAATCATACCCTCCGCCTCCCCAACAGCAATCATATCCCCTGCCTCCTCAACAGCAAACATACCCTCCGCCTCCCCAACAGCAAATATACCCTCCGCCTCCTCAGCAACAAATATACCCTCCGCCTCCTCAGCAACAAATATACCCTCCGCCTCCTCAGCAACAAGTATACCCTCCGCCTCCCCAGCAACATCAGGAACAGCAGCAGCAGCATCACGTCTACACGCCGCAACCGCCGAGCGGGAACCGCGAATTCGGAGGGTATGCAGGCTACACCTCTCCAGTAGTTCCACCGTCGCCCGCATCCGCCGCCGGATCGTACCACACGCCGTCGCAGCAGGAGCAGCTCCAGCGCGCACAATCCGTCGTCTCTAACGCAACAAGTGCCAGCGGCTACGCCGCACCGCCGCTTCCGCAGCAGCCATTAACGTCCGCACACGCATCGTCCGCGCCCCAGCGCACCCACTCGGTCGTATCGAACTCCACGAGCGTCAGCGGCCTCAGCAGCAGCGGACCTGGCATCTCCCGGCAAGGCACGCACCACTCTTCGCTGGCGGCGCACGGCGAAGCTAGTTTGCCGTCGTCGGCGCATGGAGGGATCACTGTCAACCCTGACAACACGCCCGCAAGTAGTAATGGTGCGAACACACCGACCCTTGCTGCTGCTCCTGCTGCTGCTCCTGCTCCTTCTCTACCGACTGTGTTTGCTTCTGTGCCGACTTCTGTTTCTCCTCCTCCCCCGAATGCGCTGGTGCTGGGGCCACCCGCTAACAGCGTGGTTTGCGAGCCTGCGCAGACGTTCGGCCATGGTTCGATGCACAATAGCGACCGCCCTGCGGAAGTAGAGACGGTGGCTACTGTGGATACTGAGGTGGTGGTGGCGGCGGTGGCGCAGGAAGAGATGAATGGTAAGGTGGAGGAGATGGAGAAGGCGGTGGCGGTGGCAGTGGCGGTTGAGGCGAGGAAGCGGGAAGAGGATGTGGATGTGGATGTGGAAGAAGAGGCAGTCGAGGCGGTCGAGGAGGCGAAGAGTGTAAAGGGAGTGCTGGAACAGGTGAAGGAGCCGGCGGAGAATGTGCACAGCGTGAAGATACGGGATGTACAGGATCACGGGAAGGATGACGAGAAGGATGGCAAGAAGTATATGCACGCTAAGCACGATGTTCAGGGCGGGCAGGATGCACAGGATGGGCGGGATGGACAGGTAACGAGGGCCGAGGATGTTTCCATGGCAGTGGGAGTGGTGAACAAGGAGCTGGTGCAAGAGACAGCTCAGGAGCAGCCTGTCTCGGAGCCAGCGCCGACGACGACGGCGACGGGCAAGCAACTCCCTGCAGCAGCAGCGGCAGCAGCAGCAGCCGAACGATCCTCTCCAGAGCAGCCCGCCGAGCCGAAAGCGGTAATGATCGAAGAAAAGATCGCGGTGCACTACGAAGGCGACGACGGCAAGGAAGTTGTCAGCAACGGGCACTCACGGGGCCAGTCCGGGGCCGGCCTGAGCGACGATGGCGAAGGATACGCAATGAGTAGTACTGCGTACCCGGGCTCTTGGGAGCCGGCTTATTATGGTTGGAGCTGAGGGGTTGCAGCTTGGTTACTTCTAAAGTTTTACATTCTCTTGCTTCTGTTTTTTTTTTGGTGCGTTCCGCTCTGCGTCACTTTTGCCAATTCCCTTCTCTTTTGTCTTGCTTGCTTGCTTGTTTGTTTGCTTTGTTTGTTTTGTTGAGCGTGGCGATTGTACGTGCGTGGCGATTGTATGCGGGAGGATATACGTTTTGGGTCCTTATCTAGCGGTGCTAACAACTGTGCTTAATTGGTGTGATTTTTCTTTTTGTCGGTCGAATACTTTGTACACTACATATCGGAAGAAAGTTCTTGGATACCCTACCTATGATTATTTTTTGGCAATGTGAGCTGTGCGAGACTGTGAGACTGTGTGAGAACCGGTGGACGGAAATGGTGAGCGGAAATGGAAAATGGAACGGCTGAATGGGCTTCATGACTGAGAAAGTGAAATGCAGAGCCGCAAAGCTGCAACGACTGGGATTGACGGTTTGGCCTGGTTGAGTGGGTGATGTTGTTCTCGTCAACACAGGAAATAACCCCACGGAAGAACGGTAAAGTCTGGTAGGCTTTTCTCACGAGACCACCAAAATGATACAGGAGTTGCTGCGGCCTTGAACACCTAAGAATAACACTGAGTCGCTGGTTGCCGTGTCAAGGCCACACGGCAACGGATCCTCCCTCTTTCAGTGTGTAGAGTACTTTCGAATCCATTCCATTCCTCAGAAGACAAGAGAAAGCCGAGCTACTGGGGTGGGGGGTCGACCGAGAGATATACTGCTGAGACCGAATGGAATATTCATTTGTGAACACTCGTGCTGGGGGAGTGAGAGTGAGAGTGAATGGGACATTGCAGACCATTGGTAGTAGAGTAGAGAAGAGTGGAGTATTCTCAAACACCGTGAACACGCGCAACTCTGTACCATAGTAGAATCGACAAAACAGCCACGCATCCGAAAGAAGCAAAAACTAGGTATCCCATAGTACGATCACCCTTCCCGCTCACGGTACCGGTAGTTATATATATGATCCATCAGCCCCATGCCGGCGCAAGTTATTTTCTGCCGTCCAGCGGCAAGCCCGCTACTAACCAATACTAGTAGCTCGCGAAGAACAGCGGGGTAGCGCACGCCAATAAACTCGATTCTCACATGAGCCCTCAGGCCTGTTGGCGGGAGTTCACTAGATATATACCGTTTAGCGCGTTAATAGTTACTCCATTAGGTCCTAGTATGGTAGTTATCCGCGCCCGTCTGGGGAACCCCGGGGTGCGAGATGGGGGACTGGCCGCTGGGACACAGCATAGACGAGCTTGATTTTGGGTTTGGATTTGGTCTGTGGCATGGTGGGAGTTGGAGGGCTGCGTGGGTGGGGAATGGGAGGGAAGCGCACGTTACTGCGATAGCTGCGGAGTAAATCACTTGATACCTATTTACTGTTTTTTCTTCTTTTTGCCGTAACTTTGCTTCCTTGATCCGGATGAGTGGGAATGAGGGATGTATGAAACAGACAGACAGACAGAACCCTCGTGCGTGAATTTTCTAATGTACAATACAAGTAAACCAACCAACCGACCAATCGACCAACCAACAAAGCCAACGGACAGACCAACCAACCAACCAACGAACAGCCAAACAGCTGGACGCCCCGAATGAAAAGAGAACCTCCTCCGCCGCCGCCGAAAAAACGTACCCCCCCACGAACTCTCCTCTTCCCTCTCCCTCTAATTTTGTTTTCCAACCCAGAAAGAATAAAATGCTAACCGTCGTTAAAAGGATGATGATGGCGATATTGATGTTGATGATGTTGTACAGGTAGGGGCATAGGCATAGGCGTAGGCATGAGATGAGTTGAAGTTGAATTATGTGCGTGATCGATGATGAAAGAGGGAGAAATGACGACACTGAGTAAAAAAAAAAACCAGCCCGGAGATATTCGTTTTGTTATCTTTCTACGACTTACGACTTGACTTATGACTTCTCGCCCAGCAGGTGCAGGATCGCCTCGTACATGCCGAACATGATTGCCGCCGAGGGGACGACGCGGAGCTGGTGGGTGTAGTGTCAGTGGGTGCTGTGGATTTGGGGAGAGGATGGGGAGTAAGGGGGTATACCAAGTGCGGGCTCAAGCCGCCGTACATCGAGACGATTCCCTCCTCCTTCCAGATAGTGCGGAAGCACTGTAGGAGGCCGGTGTACTTCGGTCTCTCGCCGTTCATGGGTCTCTGTCGCATGCGGGTGCGAACGACCTCATGGGGGTAAGTGAGGCAGGCAGCAAACAACTTCGCGGTTCCAGCGGCACCGAGCTTTCCTCCGGTGTCCACGAACTCGTCCCAAGCGGTCATGGGTTTCCCGGCGTCGAGGATGTCGGCCTTGCGGCGGGCCAGGTACGTCTTCATGCGTTCGTAGAGGACCCATTGCAGCGTGCTCTCGGTGACGCCAAGGTAGCTCGCGGACAGCCCGCGGTACAGGCCCTTGACGCCTTCCTGCCGCACCACCTGCTTCACGCAGTCGAAGCTGTTCTTGTACTGGCGGCCGGCGCCGTGCGCGCCCCGCGCCGTCGCCTTGTCCAGCTGCAGCCGCGTCTTGACGAGCCAGATGGGGTTTGTGGCGGTGCCGGTGACGAGCCCGGCGCACGCGGCTGCGCACAGGTGCACCAGAGGGGTCTCCTTCCCGCCGTTGAACCGCTCCGCGATCAGCCGCTTGCCGTTTCCGTACGTGTAGAAGTTGATTGCGCGCGCGGGGACCACGCCGCTCAGGTTCGGCCCGAGCCCTTTGAACAGCCCGCGCCAGCCTTCTATCCTGTGCACGTCGCTACATGGGAAGAGGTCAGAAGACTGTGGGGGGAGCCGGGGGAGATGTGGGGCCGTACCCGAGGATCTGGAAGGTTTCCCGGAAGTGTTGCAGGCCCTGCTTCATGACGCCGACGGGCGCCGAGGAGCCAGTGCCTCGTCGGACGTCCAGCTGGTGCTTGTAGAAATCGCTCTGCAACCTAGTCTTGACGACGTCCAGCGGCGACGTCAGGAATGTTGAGGTCATACCTCCCGCACTAACACGAAATCATAATTAGCGAAGCGGACATGGCGGCGGCGGTGGTGGTGGTAGCAGCAGCCCGCTCCGTTCTCGCCGCATGGAATAGAGAACTTACGCTCCGGCGACGAAGTGGGCCCATGGTTTTGACTCTCCGGGGCGCAACTGGTGCGGCGGTTCGACCACGCCTGTCTCGCGGGATATTGGGATGTGGTCGGCGGCGGAAGGGGTCAATTCTGGCGGCGGCTTCTGCGCGGGGCCTGCTCGCACGGCCGTCATCGGAATTGTCTTGTGTGGGTGTTTTCTAGATCGCCGAGGATGGGGGATCCGGAATCGATGCGGGGTGCGGGGGGATACTGCTGCGGTGGTGGGGGTCGTGCGTGTGCGTGAAGTTCGTTTGGTGGGGTAGTTGGGTTGTGTTGGAGAGCTTGCGATAAAAAAAAATGTCGCCTGCGGAATTGTTTCTTTTCTTGTGTGACAGACGCTAAGCGCCACCGACTAGTAGACGGGGGCGCTTTCTGCGGAGCATCGACTAGGAACATGGAATATTTGCAAGCGGAAAACATGGCACGAGAAGCCTGATTGAGAGAGCAATCACTGGACAAAAAGAAAGACCAAGTGTAGAAATTGGAGAAGTAGCAAACTTTCCAGTGTGAGGTCTTGTCTCGTTCCGAATTTCTTGTACTTCTCTCTCTGCTGCTATATGGAGGAGCGGAGGCGAAGTTCAAGGAGATGGTCTGTGCGGAACCGTCAGCCACCATGTGAAATGCAGAAAAGCTTAAGCCACTGCCTTCACGGCGGATCACTCAGTGGATCATGTATGATCACGCTGGATCAATGAAGATGCTTCCGTAGACGTTCAGGAATGACGCAAAATAGCCTCGTAAGGCTGTATGTAACAATAGGATTTCCTGCAAAGAAAACGGGAGAGAGTGAAGAGAGAAACATGGCATCAAACGATCTATTTGTATCGAGCGGGAAAGTCTCACTGATTGCCATCTCATCACTCGCACAGCGTGGGTTCCCTACTCACAGGACCCCACGGCTCTCCGCAGCTGTGAGCGGCTTGGCTGCCCTCCGCTGTGCTCCCATCTGATATTCCCCGAGCAGACTCTAACGTCATGTCAAACTGCAGTCACTAGACAACTCAAAAGAGCGGCGCGCATTCGGTCACACACACTCGACTTCGACCCTTCCTTTCCTTCCCATTTCACACAACACAACCCCACAAACCCCACAAACCACCTTCACCACCTTCACCCACCTTCACCCACCTTCATCCACCTCCACCCATCTCCCTCGTCGTCAGTCTCTCTCTTACTGTTGACCTCTTCACCCATTTCCCTACCTCCACCCCCATACCTGTCGCAATGGACACCTCGTCCGGCGCTTCAATTGCCCCTTCCATTACCGCCATGGAATCCCTTTCCATCAATAGCTCTCTCAGCAAGATTGACATCAATGACAGTCCCATGGTCAAACAAGAGACTGTCAAAGAAGGGACTCTCGGAAAACAGACAGAAGGAGAACAGACCACTCCTGTCCGCGCTCCCATTCCCGCCACGGAATCCCCCTCCATCGCTAACACTCCCGTCGATGACACCAATGGAGCTGAGACCGTCGGACAATGGGCTCATCGTGAGGCGTTCGACTATCCGTCTCTCACAGCCACTCGTGATGCTGAGCTTCCCCGCTCGCAGCCTTACGGTGACTGGCTCGCCTCCGCAGAACGATATGAGTGGAAGGACGACTATGGCGACGTTGCTCCTCGCAACGAGGCGCTTGAGAGGATGCTTTTCGGTCTCGACGATGATGAGCCTTGCGGAGCTGGTATCGACTTTTCGAGGTATGTTTGTCCCGTTCTTGCTCTACTATCTAGCCATCGCCTCCAGTAATCGCCATCTGGATCGAACATGAGTATTGACTTTGATTGCGCTTAGGTTGTTCATTCTCAAGGTTCAAATCGATGGAACCACCAAGCCAAACCCCATCTTGGAGGTAAATCTCTCGTTCTGGTTGTTGTCCGTCGCTATTTACTGATGTCGTCTGTTTTACATAGTTCGCTGAAGCGGGTCTGCACCCCGTCATGCTTGAGAACATCGCGCTCTCCAAGTATACGAGGCCGACCCCCATCCAGCGCTACTGCATTCCTGCCATCCTCTCCGGATACGATCTGTTGTCATGTGCGCAGACTGGTAGGCATCCACACCTTCTCTCTCATTTGGTCTGTCTGTTTTAATGCTTCCCATCACAGGATCCGGCAAGACTGCGGCTTTCTTGATCCCTATCTTGTCCAAGTTGATGGGCAAGGCCAAGAAATTCGCCGCTCCCCGTCCCAAGCGCGGTGAGAATGTGAGCTACATTGCTGAGCCTCTCGTTCTGGTGATTTCCCCGACCAGAGAGCTGGCTACTCAGATCTTCGATGAATGTCGTCGCTTCTGCTACCGCTCCATGCTGCGTCCATGCGTCATCTACGGTGGTGCCGATAGCATGACTCAGCGCATCGAGCTCGGGAAGGGCTGTGACGTTCTGGTTGGGACTCCTGGCCGCACCATCGACTTCCTTGAGAAGGGTTCCGTCCTTTCCCTCAAGCGCCTCAAGTACATCGTGGTCGATGAGGCCGACGAGATGCTTGACATGGGTTTCGAACCTCAGATCCGCAAGCTCCTCCAGGCGAGCGACTGCAACCAGGATGATGACAAGCAGGTCATGATGTTCTCCGCCACTTTCCAGAAGCCCATCCGCCAGCTGGCTGCCCAGTTCTTGTCGGATGACTACATCCAGATCAAGGTTGGTCGTATCGGCTCCACCCCCGACAACATCACCCAGCACGTCATCTGGGTCGACGAGGACAAGAAGAAGCAGGCTCTCTTCGATCTCCTGTGCACTGCTCCTCCGGCTCGTACGATGATCTTCGTCAACCACAAGCGCACCGCCGACTCGATCGACGACTACTTGTACAACCATAAGTTGCCATGCACTTCGATCCACGGTGACAGGACTCAGCGTGAACGCGAGGATGCCCTGATCGCTTTTCGTTCGGGCAAGTGTCCGATCCTGATCGCGACCGGCATTGCGGCTCGCGGCCTCGATATCAAGAATGTGATGCATATCGTGAACTACGATATGGTTGCCAACATCGACGAGTACATCCACCGTATTGGTAAGTTCGACCATCCGTTGACAGCTGTTGTCTCGCAGAACTGATTGATGACCGCCGTGATAGGACGCACCGCTCGTATTGGAAACCATGGTCTCGCCACCAGCTTCTATAACGACAGGAACTCGAGTATTGCTCCGGACCTGGTCAAGATTTTGATGGAGAACAATCAGGACGTCCCCGATTTCCTCGAGGAATACAAGCCGACCGGCGAGTTGAATTTCGACGAAAATGATGACTCCGAAGAGTTGCCTTTCACGGCTGGAGCTGCCGCTGATGGTGGCGCTTGGGGCACGGAGGGCGCTGGTCAGGATCAGGATCTGAGCTGGTAAATTTACGGATGAAAATGTCTCCTTTGGGAGGCCGGAGGGGGGGGGATAGTTCTTGATTTGTGGCTTTCTTGGGCGGGTCATGTATGGCTTGGTTGAGTAGGTCTACGATTTCACGGAAGATTAAAGTTGTTGTGGCGATTGTTCGGTTTTCTTTTGTTTTCTTTCAGCTGGGTCTGGTAATGGTAGACGGTAGCCCCGTAAGTTGTGATCACTCATTGCGATTTGTGGTTGCTGTCCATATGTACTTGGATGGCTTAAGCGCGGCGACTGCACTAGGCACTAGTAATCTAGTAAAGTTCCTACATACCACACAGGCGAGATGAAAGTGCAAAGATGAAGCCAAAACATGCGGCGAGTGAAGAGTGAAAACTCTGCTGTAAACTCTGTTGTAAACGCTGTTGTAAAGATCGCTAACGGGTGACGGGCCGGCGGGGGAGGCGAATGATTCACTCCAGACTCGACTCGGGCCGAAGCCTAGGTCCAGACTCGACCTTTCCTTCTCCCGCGCAGCCACTTCTCCCGCGGGTGTACCAACCCACATATACAGCGCAGCAGACAGATGCTACCTCCCAACGGGATCGAATCGCTCTCAGGGACGTCCTCTGCTGCTAGGTCTGTGGCGGGGTTGAAGTAGAGCTGTGGTTCGGTTGTAGGTGGGAGGAAAGAAGGAGGAAAGCCGGAGCCAGCGGGATGGCAGTGTCTTATATACTCATTGGCAAGAGAGCTTGACTAGTCCAGCACATCAGTAATCAGTTAGACTTTCCTCTACCACGTAGAAAACGAGGCTAATATCGTCTTGAATGCACTATTCGCCGCGCGGAAACTTCCAGATCTTGTTGGCCCACGGGGTTGACTCTGTCTGCCTGGGGAGGTAGGGTTTACCTTTCACTCTAGATGTGTTTAATAACCCCACTGGATATCCGCTAGGAAGTAGATTGTAGAAATTGAGTTTCTGGACTTTTTTCGGCGACTGCAACCACTTGCTTTGCCTCATAGAAAAGAGAAAAAAGAGATTTGATTGTACCCTCCCCTAAAGTAAGAGTTAAAATACCGTCTTTCATGTTGGCTACATAACCCCTCACCTGAAATTTGGTAGCATTAGCCGACGAAGTGGATGATAAATAAGAGAGGTTAAGCAAGCATCGACCCTCGAGATGTCTGACCCATCAACCACACAAAATCTCCTATGCTCCCTCCTTCTCAGCCTTTGATTCCCACCTACCCACAGGACTCCACATTTGGGCATAAAGAGACCAGCGAAGGGCAAAAGACCGGCGGAAAAAATAATAATCAAAAATCAAAGCGAATATCACTCGAGAACGCCCACCACGAACCCACATTTGGCATTTGGCTTCCTCGTCGCCTCCAGAAGAGCCAGATACCCGTCGAGTTTCACCCAATTGAACGTTTCAACATATCGAGGCTCTTTCTAACTCTACTATAGGAACTTGATCTTTCCCCGTTGGTTCAATGCATGAGTCAGACCCGGTTCGAACAGATCAAGAGATTCTTTTACCACGTATCGCCACCTGGAATCGCCACCGTTCAATCCAATTCTGGAACAGCTTCACTGGTTTCGATTCCACGTGGCGATACGTGAAAGAATCTCTTGATTTGCTCGAACCGAGTCTGACTCATATATTGAACGTACGGGGAAAGGTCCAGTTCCTATGTACTTACGTTTGAACGACGAGGTCTTTGAGCCATTACTACGAGCATAGTGAGGTCAACTGACGGAGAAAGAAAGGTTAAGCTTTCATGCTGTACCGCTCGCGGCCTGCGATTCTTTACGCTGAATAAATTTCTGTGATGACCGAAACCTCGAGTGGTTGTACATGACGCACATTCGGATGCGCTCGTCGCAGTGGTGAGGTTACCACACCAGGGGCGCCGCAACTGGCGATACGGGCAGTCACAGTTGTATCTGAAATAGTTATGTTGAATGAGTGTAGGCTGGCGGTGGCTTTGGAACACTATTTCGCGGCGGACGCGATGGACAAAAGAAGCGAGAAGTTACCACAGTATGGGATCATGGTTTCCATGGCTCAGTGGTTGCCGCCACTGGCCAGTATCTTCTACTACATATCAGTGCCCGGCCCTCACCCACAGATCGTTACGGTAGTTTCACAAGCGATCACTCATCCTGCTTCGTGAATACGGAAGAGCAAGGGGAGGCATCCGGATCAAGCAAGCAAGCAAATGCTATCGCATCTGCTCCTGCGCTGTGCACATCCACTGTAAAGCTGACCCGGCGGGAGTGACCCGACGGAGACAGGCCTCCTTGAACCATTTTTGGCCGTTACAGCAGCTCATTTCAGCAGGCTACGACCCGGTCTCCTCGATATCTGCTTTGGCTCTCAATCGCGGCGAAGATGAAACCACCGACGTCCTGCCACGCACTTTCACTACGTCTGCGTATAAAAGAACGTAAGCTGCCGTAGGGATCACGATAGAAGGCCAAATGCATGGGCAGGTATGAACGCACTCATGAGGTTGCAGGCAGACCGGCGTGAATGCTCGTCGGAGTCACGGCCTATAATGCCATCCTCGATTTCCTTGGGGCCGTCTCAAGGAGGACATCGGAGGAAGACAAGGAGGGTATCGACGGTACCGTCGTTCCTGCCTGCCGCCATATCTTGCCTCAGCTTTTCGTCGACAGGTTGGAAGCTTGTTGTGATGAGGTACAATACCAGTCGGCCAGGCACAGGCGAGCTCGATTTTGCGGCGTTGGTAGACGACATCACACTCTGATAGATGTGAAGAGGGAGATGGTGAAGCTGGGTGAGGATAGTTGTGTGGAGCTACCTACTCTACTCTACACGCCGTCGGCATCGAAAAGCTACCGTAAGACAATCCGCATCGTACACCGATCATGCAGTGCCACAATACCAGTAGTAACACAGTGCAGAGTCCAAACAAACGTGCCTCTGTTTTTGAGATTTGCCGGGAACAGATTACTCGTAGCCTCGTAGTCTTTGTGGTCGCTACCTGATCCTTATCGATGCCCGCCGCTACGTCATCTAATTGATATCGATGGTAGATGTCGCAGTATGGTCCGTGCACCAGAGACGCAATCAACTCCCTCTTCGAACAAACACAAAATAGGATGACCGAGTGGGCAGCGGCACCGCCACCACCAGCCATCATCAGCCGCCGATGTTATCGCCAATAGATAAAATTGTTAGAAAACCGCACAGACGTTCTACTTCCACATTGTAATTTCATATTCTGGAACCCTCAGAACAATAACACATGGTGGGTGGTTGCTGCCGGGTAGGGTATAGAGATCACGTGTGGACACTCTACGGGTAGGGTATAACTCGAGATCACATGCGGGAACACTAACTTTATAGGGACACAGTAGCGCTATTTTGACACGTTAGCGCCATTTCAATGCGCTTGGAATGTTTACGACTCCACATAAATATCCATCGGTTCACACACCTCTACTTCTCTTCTTCTTTACTTCTCTACATCTCTACATCTCTACATCTCCCAAACACACAACATCCATCATCATCACTTCAGCCATCCGTGGCATACCTATTTCCTCACCTACCCGCGACTCCGATCCGATCGTCATTCATCGCAATGACGCAGCGATCCAGAGGTTGGTGAACCTTCCATCAATGCGGTCCGGCGGTCTTACACACACCGATACCATCACAGAATTTGTGTTGGTGTTGGCCTGGCGGTTTACACCGCCTTCCCTCCCTCCTTCCCCCTTCCCGACAAGTCGGGATCAACATAAGGACACCCCTTATGCCCACGATGGGCGATGGCGGTGTCCTTGTGGGGATTGTGGGTGGTGGATCTCAAAAGCAGACATCAATCCACCAAAAGGTACGAAGATTATCACATCCGATACACGAGAGGCAGAGGCAGGGGCTGACGGATTGACTGGTGTTCGGCAGAGGTCAGAGGATCGGCGCAGCCACGGAGGATGGTCGCGGCCGCAGATCATGGGCAGTAGCTACTACATGTGGTGGCTGCTGCTCAACATCTGCGACCACTACATGTGGTGGCTGCTGCTCAACATCTGCGACCACTACATGTGGTGGCTGCTGCTCAACATCTGCGACCACTATGTATGGTGGCTGCTGCAGCAAATGATTACATGCGACCATTATATATGGTGGTTGCTTTATATGATGCTACGTAGCCACTACATGTGGTGGCTAGCGCAGATGATCGAGATTATTCTCAGGATGCAGCAGCTTTGTGATCACGGGGCGCTGTGCGGAGAGAGGCTTGAGAGTCTCATGAAGCTTTCAAGTATCGACCGGGTGGAACTGACTCCATGCTGGAGATGGTGGGTTTGCATTCACCTGCTGGTTGTGGAATAGGTTGACTGACGGGATTAATAGGCTGTCGAAGCAGAGGAGGATTGCAGCATCGGTCTGCAGAGGGTGGCGGCAGCCACATGGATGATGTCGGCTGCGAAATCTGTCTGCAGAGGGCGGTGATTTATTGGGGAATGGAGGAGGACTGGAGATGGGCAGAGGTGGAAGTGGAGGAGGATTGGAGATGGGTAGATTTTGTTCTTTTGTTCATTCATTGATTGCATGCGACCTATCTAGATCATGGCAATATGGCAGGGGAGATGGGCAGAAGTGGAAAGCGGAGGAGAACTGGAGATGGTTCGAATGATTGCGGATGATTATAAGTACTTGAGGCGATTCGCTGCCGTTGATGACGAATGCCATTACAAGTGCTTGAGGCGATGCACCGCCATTAATGATGAATGCCATTTTGACTTGTCACCGACCGTTCGGAAAGGATTGAGACACAAGAGTGGCGTAACGGGGTGGAATATAAATTCAATCAATGATTAAACCAAGAAAGGTGGAATATAAATTCAATCAATGATTAAACCAAGAAAGGTGGAATATAAATTCAATCAATGATTAAACCAAGAAAGGTGGAATATAAATTGAATCAACGATTAAACCAAAAGTGGTCGAATATAAATTCAATCAATGATTAAACTAAAAAACGGTCGAATGTAAATGAGCGCAACGAGTTTAGCCAATCACAAGCTTTTTTTACCGACGACCCATGTGAACCCACAGCGAAAAACGTGCATATTGCCTTTCGATGGGGGTTGTGGATTGTGGATTGTGGGTTGTCGGCGTTATCGCCGCCGCCGCATGAGCATGAGAAGGAACGGGCAGCGCGAGCGTGAGAACGAATGGCGGCGCAAACATGAGAACGAACGCCGCATGAGCCGCAGGAGAACGGACGACAGCGCTCGACGTCGAACGGCGCGGGGTGCGGAAAGCGGGGCACGGAGTATGTTTGTACTCTGCAAGGCGAGCGGAACGCCAGGTTTGTTTTCTTCGTTTCTTCGTTTCTTCTTTTCTGCGTCATCGCGATTCTAGACTTCTGATTTTTTCCCCTCCGTCACAGGCAAGGCTGCCAAGCCGGGGCGGTGGAATCCGTGGGTGTGATTGGCCGACAGCCGCTGTGCTGGTCGTGAACTCGAACCGCTGCCGTTCATCGCATTCGCTTTCCGAAACCATCCACCCGAAAGCCCCTCCTCCTCCTTCTCCTCCTCTTCTTTCTCTCCCCCCCTCCCATCGATCCTCGCTCTCGCTGCGTCAGCAAATCCTTCCGCCCCGAAGTCTTGTCGTGGTTTGCCTCCGCTTTGTGCTTCTGTACGTCGATAACTCCGCTCTTTCAACTTATCGCTTGTCCCTCCTAAAAAAAGCCCCGTCCGCCCCTCAGCCTAGAAACTCACCCCTCATCTTACCAGATAAACCCTCCCTCCCACCACAACCACCAACAACAACACTTAACACACCCCACCTTGCTCTCTCCACCTCCATCCCACCACCCCGACCCCCCACGAAAAGGACTCCCTCCGATCACTACTACCGTACATATCATTGCCCGATTCCTTCGCTTTGAAGCAACAACCCTCAACCATGGCTGAACGATACATCCCCGAGCACAGGCGCAACTTCAAGGCCAAGCAGTCCTTTAAGCCCGATGAGTTGAGACGCCGCCGCGAAGAAGCCCAGGTCGAAATTAGGAAGGCAAAGAGGGAGGAGAGTCTTGCGAAGCGTAGAAACTTGGCCACCAACAGCCCCGCCCCCGGTGCCGTTGATAGCGATGATGACACCGCCACGGAGTCTCAGGTATGCTATACTCTCCCATCTCGATTGCTCGGCAGTTGTATCGGACACCACGGAGGCTGCCAGAATACCATGTCTCCGCGTTTGCGATGATGGAACATTAAGCCCTGTGTTCTGCTTCTCGCCATCGCTTCGATTCTTAGGCTAACAGTGTTATCCGCACAGTTGAACGAAGATCTCCCAACGATGTGCAAGGGCGTCTTTTCGGATTCGATCGACCAGCAGATCCAGGCAACCACAAAGTTCCGCAAGCTGCTCTCCAAGGAGCGCAACCCTCCCATCGAGAAGGTCATCGAGTGTGGCGTCGTGTCGCGTTTCGTCCAATTCCTCAACTCCCCCCACACCCTCGTCCAGTTCGAGGCTGCCTGGGCCCTGACCAACATCGCTTCCGGATCCGCCACCCAGACTCAGGTCGTGATCGAGGCCGGTGCCGTGCCCATCTTCGTGCAGCTGCTGTCGAGCCACGAGCCCGATGTGAGGGAGCAGGCCGTTTGGGCGTTGGGCAACATCGCCGGTGACTCCCCGCAATGCAGGGACTTCGTGCTGGGCGCTGGTGCCCTTCCTCCTCTGTTGAACTTGCTCGGCGATAGCCGCAAGCTCAGCATGCTTAGAAACGCCACTTGGACTCTTAGCAACTTCTGCCGTGGAAAGACTCCTCAGCCCGATTGGCAAACCGTAAGTTTGGAATCGGACCCATCTCCTCTCCGCCGGTCCGGTCTTGCTGCAGGTACTGATTCCGTTCTATCTTTAGATCCTCCCTGCCCTGCCCGTCCTCGCCAAGCTCGTCTACTCCCTTGACGACGAGGTCCTTATCGATGCCTGCTGGGCCATTTCCTACCTCTCGGACGGCTCCAACGACAAGATTCAGGCGGTCATCGAGGCTGGCATTCCCCGCCGTCTCGTGGAGCTCCTGATGCACTCGTCCACTTCCGTTCAGACCCCCGCCCTTCGGTCGGTCGGCAACATTGTCACTGGAGATGACGTTCAGACCCAGGTGATCATTAACTGCGGAGCTCTCCCTGCGTTGCTGTCCCTTTTGGCATCCCCTAAGGACGGTATCCGCAAGGAGGCATGCTGGACCATTTCCAACATCACGGCCGGCAACTCGACCCAGATCCAGGCCGTGATCGATGCCAACATCATCCCTCCCCTAATCAACCTCCTCTCGCACGGTGACTTTAAGACCCGTAAGGAGGCTTGCTGGGCCATCTCGAACGCCACCTCGGGAGGACTTCAGAAGCCCGAGCAGATCCGCTACCTCGTCAACCAGGGCTGCATTAGGCCTCTGTGCGACTTGCTCGGCTGCTTGGACAACAAGATCATTCAGGTTGCTCTCGATGGACTCGAGAACATCCTCAAGGTGGGTGACATGGACAAGAACAATGAGGCGGACAACCTCAACCGCTACGCCGTCTACATCGAGGAGGCCGGTGGAATGGAGAAGATCCACAACTGCCAGAACAACGCGAACGAGGAGATTTACATGAAGGCGTACAACATCATCGAGAAGTACTTCTCGGACGACGACGAGGAAGGTGCCGAGATTGAGGGACTCGCTCCTACCCAGGACCAGTCCGGTACGTTCAGCTTCGGTGCCCAGCAGCCGCAAGAAGGTGGTTTCAGCTTCGCCAACCCCACCAACCCCAACGGCGACTCGATGGACATGTAAGCCGTCCGGTCAAGTACGCATATGGGTCGGAAAATCGAAAGAGGAGACAATCTCGGACCGGGTGATAATGGCTTTCGATTTTTCTCTTTTAGTATTACGGTCGATTTGTTTTTCTAGGTCTTGGTTTTCCCTGTTTACTTGAATGTCATTTTCGGCCTCTGTTCTCGGATAAACTCATTCCTGTTGTGTGTTATCCATCTTGTAACGCTTACTCCCCATCCCCACCCATCGCCCACTAGAAATCCCCCCTCAGACTCGTACCACCACAATTCGAATCCGCCCCTGTCTGCTACAGAACTTCCCCACTACCCCCCATCACCATTTCACTTCTCCAATTGTAATTTTTTTACGAATGGACGAAACTCAAAAGCATGTATTTTCCTGGTCAATTCTCCTTTTGTTTTCATCCTTTTTTCCCCCCATGGTTTGGCGTAATTGTTGTTCTATTGCTCTCCTCTGTTTTTTCTAGTTCGGTTCGGAATGGTGGGCTGTTGCGGATTGTTTGTCTGTTTTTTTTTCTTTCGCTCGTGCGTTTTCTTTCCGCCATCGGATCAATAAATGGATGTGTTGTCTGGTGAATCGTGATTTCCCGTGATGGGAAGGTGATGGCTGAAGATGGCTGGTGAGGGGAAGGTGTTGCCTAGGAGGGGAATGAGTGTTCTGCTGTGCTGTGCGAAGGGAACTGGATCTGGATCTGCGCGCGCGCGGGAGGTGAATGTATTACCAACCTCTATCTATTGCTAACCTATTGATGTGATGGTGACGATGGCGATGGCGATGGTGGCCATGGTGATACCTACGGACGAGTGTTGTGACCTGTGATTTATGGCTTGTGATTCTCGCTCGTTAGTTCGGCTTGATCGGCGCCTTTTGTCCTAGTATATACTATGTAGGAGTGATCCCTCGGCTCCAACGGCGGTGGTCCAGTATGAAGAAAGCTGTTTCGGCCGGAAGTGCGCTTGCTAGCGAAGCCGCGGGATAAGCTTACGAGCTTGCGAGTATGGTACGGGGGGAGAGTTTCAGTGGGTGTTGTAGGACATCACTCGCTCGACGAGGGTGCCACTGAATGGTTTGCCGCTAAATGTATGCCGTTGAATGGATGTCGCTGAGTGGTGGGTAGTGTCGACGAGTGATTCACTCTTCAGCCTGGTGTCTCATCCGCACTGCATCTTGATCACCCGTTCAGTGGAGGAGCAGTGATTCCGCACCACCCTCGTAGTATCACTCGCTGGACGAGGGCATGCCGCTGAACGGCAGGATAATCTCGACGAATGATCGCCAGCGCGGCTGTAGCGCAGTGTAGTCTAGTCTATATGTACACGAAGGATGCAATCCCACTCCATAGCAGCTTTCCAGTCTGCACTGCTTACCACATTGCCGCGCGAAGTCTTCGTTAGCTCTACACAATACATAGTTCACAACGTTATCCCGCGAATCGGTATTCTCGCAAACCCCATCGTCTTCACAATACCGTATAACAGTGACGGATCGTTTCCGAAGGCTGACGCAATACGGCACCGTCTACAGTACCTAGCCTGCCTAGAAATGCAGCATTTAGGGAGGCTATGAGCTCCGTGCTTGCTATTCACACTCGCAAATCCTCGAACCTCCGGAGTCCGAACCACGCCTGATGAATGGGAACGAAAGACGCGAGCGAGGTAACGTGAATATATAGGTAGCCCACTCACTCGTTGCTTCTTCCTGCTCTGGCCACGTCCGTAGAAATCGGTTTAGCCACTCTGTGCGGCCGGTGAGAAGTTATGAACATTGAAGGCCAGCCTCTGCGGGACAGTATTATATTAGCTCGTGTGCTTGCAAGTTGCCATTCACAGCCGCAAATCTTCGAACCTCCTCACCACACCTGTGACCTGACGAATGGCAACGAAGACTCGAGCGAGGCAACGTGAATATATAGCCCACTCACCCACTCACTCGTCGCTTCCTCTACCCACCTATTCCCATTCGCGCCCTGAACTTCTCACGCCATCCACGTAATCGCACTATGTATTGTAGGTACTGTACTACCTATGGCGCCGGTTGATCATCAACTCGCTGCCCTGCCCAGTGCCCACACGGTTGAATGCACCAGATATCACTCGCACAAACTTTCACCGATGGGAGAACTATTTTTGAACCACGGAAGCTCTGGATGACTCTCTAGTGGCCAGACACCCCGTCATTGGTATGCAGACGGGACTCGAGAGCTAGAGGTGATAGTTATGTACTAACTCGCTCTATAGTACTGTGGCCATTGTCACGTGCGGTTGAGGCTGCATGCTCCAAGCCTCAGTGGCGCTGTGTGGTGCGTGCGGTGGCTGCTAGTTAGCATGTGACCAAGGCTAGTCATGTATATAGTAGCAGTGGAGGCATCAACATAGCAGAATAGCAATTGGCAGAACGAGCAAGAGCTAGAATGGAGGATGCAGCAGTATGTAGGAAGAGAAGGATGAATAGCAATGGTGAGACTAAACGAAGACCGAGAAGGAGTACGATGCAGAAACGACGGAAGCCCGGGCCTCGGGGAGGGGGAGGGCGGGGGGTTTATACTAAAACATTCCAAGCTATTCTGCACATCGACAAACAGAGACTTCCCGTCTTCTCGACTTGATCTGCTCCTGCCTCCCTCCCTTCCTACGTAGTACCGTCGTGCGGGGGATGGAGTACTTGACCGAATGACGAGAAACGACAGAGAAGCCTATGAAAATCTCCGGTTATCATTGACGTTGCTCAGAGGCCGCTCTCGAACCATTCACTCCCTCTCCCTCAACCCTCGAATCAAATATGTAGGTATGATATAAAGATTCTTCCTATGTATCAACGCACAGGAAATCCACAAACCCCACAAACCCCACAAACCCCACAAACCCCACAAACCCCACAGAACCCACAAACCTCGCCGTCCACAGCACAAAGCACTCTCCATTCTCCATATACCAATGTGCTCTTGCCGCGATGTGGATCCCAACAAATGCCTGAACCCCCCGAGAGCCAAAGAATAAACACCCCTCCGACGTCCGTGGCGGACCTATACAAGACGATACAAGACGATACAAGACGATGCTCATCCAACGCAGGCAGCGAAATAATAAAAAGTCGTAATTTCATGACTACTCCCAAGTCCCAAGTCCCAAGTCGCGAGTCCCAGAGCTACACAAGTTACCCGTGACAGAAAAAGAAAAGAAAGAAAAAAAGTAATGCACCAGATAGGCTGTGTAAGATTTTTGTGCGTATGATAGTTAATGTCATCACAACCGAAGTAGAAAGAAGTAGAACCACCCAAAAAAAAAAAAAGACAAGCGGCGCCACGAGATAATAGGAAATTAATAAAAAGAAAAAAAAGAAAAAAAGAGAAACAAAGCTCAGAGTTTACTCCTGATGCCCTCTAGCCGGAATTTGACATCCTTCAGAGTCTTTGACGTTGGCTTCCAGTTCTCAAACTGATCGAGCAGCTCTGCGCACTCGCCCGATAGCCGGGTTCGCACGACTGTCTCCTCCAACATGCCTCTCAGGCTCCACGGAAGGAAGTAGGGATTGCTGTTTGCTGCCAGTTCGAAGGGCGACACCCTAAGCGGCACGTCGGGAGTGCAGTCTGTCGTCTCCAAAGCATGGCGGACACCGAGACTGCCGGAATTCATTAGCCGCGGAACCGTGCACAGTGCACGAAGATAACTTACTCGTATACTGCGTGCTCATCGTAGACCGACGAGTGGCCTTGTCCTCCGTACAGACTGCCAGCCAGCGATGAGCTCAATTCCCGAATCAACCCGTGATCTGGAACGCCGAGATTCCTCAACTTCATGGCGAAGCCGACTAGGTGGCTCAGGAAATCCGGTGCATGCACTCTGCCGTCGACGAATACCGCCCGGTATATGTACGGATGCGAGATGTTCGTGATGGTGGATGACTCCAACGGAACCAACTGATCGTCGATACTGCCAACGTACAGGATCCGGATGTGGTGTGCCAGCACGGTTCGTAGGGCCCGAATATACTCCTGCGAGACTTTGCTGTCCTGCTTCTGGAATTCGAAGAGCTCCCGAGCGGACCCGGTCAGGAGGGTCGTAGGTAGGTGCCCAAAGGGCCCCAGGTTGATCCCCGCCATCGCCGTGAACCCTATCCGCGCGTTGTCCACACACCCTTCCTCCACCATCCTGGCGAGCAGTTGCATGCCGACGATCACTCCCTGCGAATGAGCCGCCACCATGATGAAATCCGCATTCCGGACGTGGTCCATCCAGTTCTGCAGCAACCCCCAGAGCATTTCGACCCGGTCGGCCACCTTTCCTTCTCCTTCGAGGGCGATCTTCTCGACCTCCACCTCGATGCCGTTCTGTTCCGCCCACCGTTTGATCGATGCGGCTGCGTGACTAGCGAAGCGGACCGATGTTCCCGTCGGCTCCCCCAAAACGGTGCGCACCAGTCTCATGGGAAAGAAACCATGAACACCGATGGCCACTGCCTTCTTCACCCGCCGAGGCTTCGCGATGAAAAGGTGATCTTTCGACGGCTCTTGCTTGGGCTTCAAGATTTTGGTGAATCGCTTCAATATCGAGGCCGGTGGGTCGGGATGCGTGTAACAGCTGTCGAATGTAGGCAATACGTGGTTCTCCGGGAGCATTTTCTGCACATTCTTCCGGGCGGCACTGGTCTCGGCGATGGCCACTTCGCTGGCGGATAGAACCTTTGGTTCGCTCGACAGCTCCGACTCGATCTCCTCTCGGCGCAATGTTGAAGTTGATGTCTTCTTCTGAGGTGTCGGAGGAGCGGCAAGCTGCTTTACCACCTTGGCTTTCTGAGGGTTGGTCTCGGAGTCGGTCCCGGCAATGGCAAGCTCTCCTTCAGCCGCTGGGATCGCATCCTCCGTGCTCGCATCCGTGGCCGTGGCCGAAGACCAGAAACCCCAGCCATAGCCATAACCGTAACCGGAGCTACTGGGAACTGCAGCTGTTGCACCAACCTGCTGGGCCACTTCCCTAGCGGTCACCGGTTCCGGTTCAGCCACGGTAACGAGTGTGGGCACCAACTGTTCCCGTGTTGCCGGCATTTCGACTGGCGAATCCTCAATGGCTTGCTCGCCGCTTACCGTCGGCGTCGGTGGTACAGGGGTATAGCCGCTACCCCACAAGCTGAACCATGATCGAGGTTGCGCCGGTGTTGCCGTGTCGGCGATTAGTGCATCTTCCGGTTTCGGCGCAGGATCTTCCTGCTGTGTAGTGGTGGCTTTTTGCTCGTCCTCCTCTGTCACCTGCACCTCCGGTGCCATTGTTGCCTTCAGGGCTTCCTCTGCGGACTCGGCGGCCTTGCAGCTATCGGGCTCCGTGGCGGGAGGTTGTTCGGCTGGTGCTGGCGGCGCTGGCTGGCCGTACCACCATCCTATCCACCCCGACGAAGCAGCGGGCTGGGCATTCCCGGTCGCATCGCCGGAAGCTTCCTCCGGCGGCGCCGGCTGTGTTGGTGCCGTTTCCACCACCGGCTGTGGTTCCGGTGTCGGTTCACGGGCGGGTGCCTCCTCTGGCAGACTAACTGCGGGAGGTTGGGTGTAAAGCGGCGGGGGTTTCGTAGCGAGCGAGGTTGTCGACGCGTTCCGGCTTCTCATCTCTTCGGTCAACCGTGGGTGAGATTTCTTACCAGCGATGGACGGGGCTCGACCGGGCGAGAGTACCAGGGTACCGGTAGCTGTGTCCTCCAGCTCGGCAACACCTGCCGACGAAGCGTTTGAAGATTCCGCGGAAACGTAGTCGCAAACCGGTGTAGGCTTCCGTGGCGCCGTCCGCCACGTGCTCTTCCTGGCGAACCAATACGACCGTGCGGCGGGCGTATCTGCTCCAGCATGCTAGAGAAAGAAAAGAAACCCGATCAGCTTGTACTCTTTCACCCTAACCGAACGGGGGTAGGTGACATACATCAGCAGGATCGGGCTCTTTGGAAGGAACCTCTGGGTGGGAGGTGGTGGAAGTAGCAGTCGTGGCAGCTGTCGTGGCGGTAGTCGAAGAGCGTGCTGCAGTGGATCTCAAGGACGAGGTGCTCGATTTGCGGATCGGTCCGGACGAGAGAGTAAAGTCTTCTGGAAAGGACGACTCGCCGGCAGCATAAACCTTCGAGACCGAGCTGGCGGGCGAAGGAGATCTAACGGGCGTAGGAACGCCACTGGATAGCCGCGAAGGAGCGCTGTCGCGTCCGTTCTTCTTCTTCTTTGACGATTCCATAGTGCTTCACTGGACGACGGTGGCGGTGGTGGTGGGCGTCGGTGATTGTGGGAAGCTGGCCACAAGCTCTGGGCGAGGGGCGGCTCTGGGGGCAGCTGACGCAACCGAAGTACTGGTACTCTGGAGTGGAGAGGAAGATGACGACGATAGATGGCGGTCTGCGAAGCGAACGAAGGAAGGTTGTTGGACGTCGGGCGGTCGTGTTTATGATCGGAGTGCAGAGGTCAAGAAAGAGGTTGGAGACGTCTTTCTTTACGTTCGCTGGCAGTACAGGGGGAAAAGTTCGGGTCGTGATGTGATGCGATCGTAACAGGTATTGGGGGCCGAGGATGGCTGGCGGTGGGACGGTGTTGGCCGGGATGGCTGTTGGGCGCAGAGAAAGAGTGCGTACAACCATCAACCAACAGGGAGCCAGAGCATGCGCCATGGCCGGCCAAAGGTTATCAGCTACTCAACTCTGGATCTACATCTACATCGTGGCTATCCGTACTACATACAGGCATCGACGGGGCGGCGTAATTGTCCGGTACTATGGTAGGTGACCTTCCACGGGAGAAGGTTCCTTCGTATGTAACGGATACTAGCTGAGCTTCTGACAGATAACGTGGCCATAGTTACCGTGAGCGCTGATATATAGCTCTCCGTGATTTGCTCCGCACCACGGGCATCGCTTGGTCGGTTCGTGTCCTCAGGTACTAGTACTGGTACTAGTATAAATAGTACACACACGATGGCACGTTGGTCGGGTCGGGTTTGTACAGAAATCCAGCAACTTTCCCGAAGCGGCGAAGGCCATGGGATTTCTGGATTCACGGTGAAGAACTCTGCGCACGTCGGCTAGACTGTTCTACAGACGGCCCAATACTCCTCCTCAGACGTCGATGTTCTCTCTGCTGTCCCTTCGTATCGACGCTGTGGAAGCCGTCGATCGCAGAGGCAGCGCTGAGGTGGCACTTTAGAGGACCGACGCGGACAACACCACGGGAAATCTGCAGGCCAGTTCGCGATCACCGCCCGCCACCATCGCAGTTGGTTAGTGGGCCACGCGCCTGATATCCGCGGCGAGCACCAGTGCCTCTCGCCTGATCGGCGAGTCTAGCAGACACAGCCGACGCGTTTGCGCCTGCGCTATTGAAACCAGCGGGGGATCCTCGTCGGGCGATGTCACGGTTGAGACAGCGGGGGTAACTAGAAGTCGGGAGTTGGGTACACACGTGAGCCGGCCAATACGACGTCTCCGTTTGCCTTCCTAGTACCAGGTATGCACTCTGGCGAAAGGATGGGAAACAATTGCCGCATCCATCGGGTCGTTTCGCCGGCCACTTGCATGGCTTGTTGTCCGAACTGTGTAGGGGTGCGCATTGAATCCCTTATCACACACTTTTTTTCTTTTACATATACGGTGTGGTATTCACTGGTCGGAAAGTGTATACGCAAAAGCAGTTTGGACAGCTAGGTAGTATCCAGAGGAGATGTCTTACAGTCCTGCAGACTTCACCCTCGGATTTAGAAGCTGGTAGGCGAATCTGTTCACCACGGCCAACCAGCTGCTGGGGCCGAAATCGCAGAGACCCCGGCGGGCATCCCGCCATATGTCTCAGTTGTTCTCTGGGGCTTGCATGCCCAGCAAAACTCTGCACCCAGAGTGTAGCCAGTGATAGCCTATACGAAGCCCGATCCCCACCGCCAAAGCTCCCAGAAGCAGTCTGCTTGCGGAGCAGTCTAGTTGCGGGCTTGTCACCGGCTCCGACCGAACCCAGGTCGGCAGGGCACCACCATCATCAAGGCTGAGCCCACCCGCTGCCGAAGAGACAGCGGGTATGTAAGTACAATCTCGGAGCTGCCAGATCGATGGGATAAACTCTCCGAAATTGTGACGAACAAACACCCATGCATGTCCGATCGATCGACCTAGTGCTCGCCGTTCGCGCGAGGTTGCTCAGCATCCTGCAAGCAACTACCGGTACATAAACTACTAGGTATGGACATACAGTGGGGCCAATGCTTCCCCATCCCCCCACGCGCTCTAGAGACAAGAACAACTACAGTTTCGTCACAAAAACCACCGACCGAGTTTGGTAGGCGGTCTATTTCACCACTTGAGGCTTCAAAAGCAAAAGCTTCCAAAGATCGGAATACGTGGCCGCCTGAGAACGATGAACTGAAACGCCACTTCTGCGCGGGCGCCAATGCGGGCTGCACTGCAGCACGCTCGCACGCTTGCATGCCGGTACCGGAATGATCACTGTCTCTATTATCCTTTGTTGTCGAACCTGGCGGACCTGGCGGGTGAAAGCGGTTGAACCTGGAGAATGGAGGTTGGAGGTTGGCCCGAGATGTGGAGTCCAGGGTGCCAATCATACATTGTCACCCGCGAAGATCTGCCGCGGCAAAGTGCTGAGTGGGGAATCGTCGAGAGCAAATGCGAGAGTACAGCGCCGCCCGGTGCGGGAGAGAACTGGGATCCCATAGAGAACAGGTGGTGTCCGGCCCATAGGGGCGTCCCCGGAAACGAAAAGGCCGACGAATGGGACAAACTGGCAGCCGGAAACCGGTATGTCCGACCAACCAAACTGTGCGCTCCAGCGACTACAATTCCAACTGCCTGTGTACACTCATAGTGAAGAATATTGCGGGTCCGGGCACTGTCTAACCGGCCACTACCTCCAGTGGGCAAAGAGCCGCACCGACGCTCGGTCTCCGAGTGGGAGCTCAGGGAGCTGGGGGAGAGACAGGCGGAGAGGAGGAGGAGGAGGCGAGAGGAGGAGGAGGGCGCTGAGGCCGAGAAGCCGGGGCAACTCTCACTGTTCCTCCTGGAGCCCTCCTTCATGGCATCTCCTGGTGAAGAGGCAGGGAGCGAGGCGGTGTGAGGAGCGGACATGGAAACGGAGTGTGTATATTGGCATGATCGTCGCATGCAATCCATGATTAAACAAAAGAAAAGGAATCATCTCCATCACCTCAAGTACCAATTATGCCCATCACATTCGCCTGTAGATAGCTCTGTTTTCCGTCTGTGTATTCCGATACGCTAGTGCCGAGACCTACGGCAAACCACATCAGGCGTCTCAACGGAAGTAAGCGCGCGTTGAGTTGAGATGCGCATCGGTGTGACCCTTGTCCTCTTTACGCGTCTTCCCATCCAAACCCGTCTTCCCACATGCACCACCACCCTACCGAGCCCACAAACCGCGACGCGCCATGTCCCAGCCTTCACAGTCATCACCGCCTCCACAGCGCACTCTAATCTCCCTCAAAACCGCGTTACTCAAGGCGTCCGGTACATTCGTCGATGTCGTGGGCGTGGTGGTCGACTTCCTGCCACCGACGACGACGCGGAATGCAGGTACCACTCTCTCACCAGTGCGCGTCCTCACAAACGCCCGCCTCATCGCTGACTCGCGCGCGCAACAGACTACATGATGACCTTCACCGTGCGGGACCAATCTCTACCTAGCGACTCTCTCGGCGTCAAGGCGCGCCTATTCTGCAGCAGCGAATCGCAGCTGCCCGCCATCACCTCCCCGGGCGACATACTGCTGCTCCACAACATGAAGACGTCCATGTTCCGCGGCGAAGCCCTTCTCGTCAACGACAAGGCCACGTTCGCGTGCGTGCTGGCACGCCGCCCCCCTTCCGCAAATATTGGGCTGCCGCCGATACACTACCCTCCGTCGGCGAAGTTCCCCATCGCGCCGGAGCACGGTAAGGTGATGGCGAGGCTCCGTACCTGGTGGTCGAAGGAGGGTCCGAGCGACGGTGCTGCGGTCGGCAGCGAGCAGGTGACGCAGGTCGTGGCTGCGTCGGTGTATAAGCCCCGGGACAGGTTCAAGCTCGTCAAAGATATGATGGCGCCGCGAGCGCTGCGGAACGGACGGCCGATCGGGAATTACTTTGACATGGTCGGCAAGGTGGTCAAGACGTTCAACGGCAGCTATGCGTTCGAGCTGTACATCACCGACTACACGGAGAACGAGTATCTGTACAACTACGAGCGCGACCCGGACGACGACGGGCAGCGGCTCGCAAAGTGGAGGGGCCCGTGGGGGAGGTATACGCTGCAGATCTCGCTGTGGGATATCAACAAGAACATGGCGCCGGATCTGATACGGGAGGGCGGGTATTTGTTCGTCAGGAACTTATGTCTCAAGTTCGACGTCCCGATGAAACGCTTCGAGGCCTCGTTGAACCAGGATATGCAGTACCCGGACCGACCGGATTTCGTGGTCATCACTAATATGGATGATCCACGGGTCCGGGCAATCCAGCAGAGGGAAAAGGAGTATCTGCGGCGCCATGATATCGAAGAGGAGCGGCGGGCGGAAAGCACGCAGCGAGAAGCGGCGGAAAAACGCAAGGTGGAGGAAGAGGCCACACAGAAGGAACTAGAGCGACTGAAGGAACATCAGCGGGCGAAAGGGGATAACGAAAACGTGCAGATCGTGAGATCTGAGTGGCCAGTTACGCTGATCGGCGACATTTTGGAGATGGACCTAGGCGACCGCTTCTACATGAACCTGAAATACCACATCGTGTGCAAGGTTATCGAGTTCAAGCCAGACAACCTAGCGGACTTCACCAAATTCGAGGTTCCGGAGGGGTTTTCGAAGAAACGGTGGAGGTGGCGGTTCGCGTTGCTGGTGGAGGGGAGAGACGGCAACGTCATGAGACTCATCGTCATGGACGAAGATGCCGAGTACCTCTTGAAAATGGAGCCAACCAAGTACGAATGCCCCACCCCCCGCTTCGCTGGTTCCGACTCTGAGTCCGAGTCCGGTGGCTAACAAACAATACTAGTCTGCGGACGTATCCCGAAAAGCTGGATGAGCTTCGCGAGAGGCTGACATATCTCTGGGGCAATCTCGAGAAAAGACAGGCCGGCGAGCTGATAGAGCCTGCGCCGGCAGTGCCGCCTGCCGCCCCCACACCGGATATCGAGGAGGAGGAGGAGCAGCAGCAGAACAGAAAGAAGAGGAAGAGGAGCAAAAAGAAGAAGAAGGCGGCGGCCATTGTCGAGTCGAACAAGAGGACAAAGACGGAGCACGACAGCGCGGAACCGCAGATGCCGCAGCTGCGTCCGGAAGACGAGGAAGCAAAGTTCTTTGACGCCTGCGCCAAGGAATACGGACACGAGGCGGCAGATGGCACGAAGCACAGGATGTGGAGGATCTTTGAGACTGCTATCAGGACTGAAAGGGACAGTGAGTGAGTGATGAGGCTGTTCGTCTCAGTCGTTTTGGTGTTGGCGTTTGCTTTATCCCCCGGGGGCGTTCGTTCATCATGGGTTTTACATAGCTCGTGTAGAGTTTGTCTGGCGTCTCCTTCGTATGCAGATATCTTGTGATTGAGTCTTCAGAGGAGTACTCTCCAAGCCTAATGCCGCAAGCCTAATATCAGTCGTAAAATGCAATTGAGCTGCTGTACTGGCCTGTACGTACATCTTTGTGCCGTGGCCGCAGTTCCGAACCTAGGTTGACCTTGATGGTATGACAGCGTAGAGTGCGGTACCGGAGTCTCTGCGTCGCCACACACCGTACCGGCCGCTACATACAACCACGTCCACCAGCGGGTCTATGTACACGGCCGGGATTTATCCTGGTAGTTCCGCAGTGTTCGAGCGTGCATCATGCGGCATGACTCGGCTCCACGTGGGCAGCGACTACCTAGATGATCAACCAGTGCCATACAGTATGTACATATTACAAGTGCTTGGATGGCTGGAGAAGTGTAGAGTTCAATGGAACTACATAAGCAAAAGAAGCGATGAGTGAGCGTGCTATTCGCGTTGCGTCGTTCGAGTTTTTTCATTCTCACTCATCAGGTGTGGTTCGGACTCTGAGGGTTTCACGATTTGCGACTGTGAATGGCACGCACAAGAGCTACTAAGCTAGCGATACCTCACTCTCATAGTCACAGAGGCGGGTCTTCATGACTTCTCGCAGGGTGGCTAAACCGTCTCTACGGACGTGGCCCGGGCAAGGAGAAGATACGACTCAGACGAGTGAGCGGGCTATTCACGTCGTCTCGCTCGAGTCCTCATTCCCATTCACCAGGCGTAGTTCCGAGATTCCAAGATTTGCGACTGTGAACAGCAGGTAGAAGAGCTAATACTGCCTCGCAGAGGCTGGCATTCATCACTTCTCACCGGCCACATGATGTGGTTGAAACGGCTTGACGAGTGAGCGTGCTATTCATCTTGCGTCGCTCGAGTCTTCATTCCCATTAACCAGGTGTGGTTCGGACTCCCAACGTTCCAGGATTTATGACTGTGTATAGCTAGCACAAGAGCTCATACTGTCTCCCACATGCTGACCTTCACTGTTCATAACTTCTCACCGACCCCACATCGTGGCTGAAACAGTATCTACAGCCGTATCTAAGGATAGGGTAGGTCGCTACCAGGACAGGCAAACTCCAAGTGCAAAGCCTTGAAACCTCTAACCGTAGCACCCAGAGTCCCAGACGCCTTCCGCCGTATAGTCGCAGTACCCCACTACCCCTCTGTCGCAAGGCAGGGCGGGGCGGGGGCGTCACTTGAATAACTTCATATTCTCCATTGGCCAAAGTTTCAACCCGAAGAAACAGCCGGAGGAGTGGAAGTGTGGAGGAGCGGAGGTGGGGGGAAGCCGCCGGGAAGACGAGCGCCCCTGTAGGATGTCACTCTGTGACTGTGAGCTATATCTGTTGTCGGTCCTTGCTTACTATACTATCCATCAGCATCTATTTTCTCGCGGGGCAGACACCCTGGCCGGCTACGGAGTGCTTGTGGTCGTCGGCGAAGACTGGCCGAGACGATGAGCAGGACCCAGCAGATTGCCCGTAGCTGCCATACGGTAGTCGGAACGGGTCGCACGCGGTAATGGAGAGAACAGCAGAAAACTCCTCGGGTGCTGTCAGCCATCCCGAACGATTGGAGGCTTCCCCTCGCTTACAAAAGGCGGTTCCGATCCCCGGAGACGTGGTCGGGGAATGAATGTAGTCCCGAAGGCTGGAAAGGGTTCTACTCAAGCTATGTAGCTTCTGACACCTCGACGATCGCGCAAGCTAGACGACTAGTTGAGACGTTGGGCATGGGATTCCATCACGGGAGGAGGCGGAGCTCAACCCATCACCGTCCGAGTTTCCTCACTGCTCTCCGCCGTCTCCCACACAGCACTGCAACCGCGTCAAGTAAACAAGTAGTTCACACAGGTAAAGTAAGTTCGTTGAGATCTGTGAGAGCATCGTAACAAAACGTAAACCCCCCCTAACAACTAAATCCCACACGCCGGTCCCCGCGTTGTCCCGTCCCGACCCGTCTATAACAGAGAAAGAAAAAGAAAGATTGAACCGAAAAAAAGAATCGAACCACACACACCTAAACCCCAGAAAAAAACAACCCACATAAACCCCAGACTGGAAACCCAAACGCAAGACCGACCGGCCTAGAAACAAAGGAACAAAGGGAAAAGAAAGACATAGCAAGAAAATCCGGGGCTCGAGTTGGTCATGTGTGAAAGCACGAGTAAATGTACCATCAATCATCGTAGAAGCGAACTATGGAAGGGTGCTCATTTAAAAGGCGTTGCACAAAGGAAATCGTAACGTCGGCGGTGGAAAATGCCACACGAGCGCATTACCCGATCATTCGAGTGTCAACACATTCGCCCTGAAGATAACTAGTTAATGCTCTGCTACATCGTAATTGGCGATAAGCGAGTTGCGTTCGAGCACATACCTTCGGAGCACCAGCTCCAGACTGTCGGTGCTGAGGTTGCGTCCAGGGGGGATCTCGTCGACGATGCGGATAATGTTGGCGAAGAGCTCTCCGGCTTTGTACGCTAAAACCGCAGGAACAACCGACGCCTCCATCTCGGCCTCGACATGGTGCAGCTTCACGAACCGGGTTGTAGGGTAGCGTCGGCACAGGGTATTTAGGCAATCCTCAACGAATCTGGATTCATCCGACTAAACAAGCAGGCATCAGTCAGTAACAGGTTGGTTTAATAACGACGGGGAAGCGGCATCGGCTTCCACGCGACGGATATGAGTGAGAGAGCGGAAGAGGGGGAAATGAGGGGGCAAGTACCTCGTCATTGAAGATGGTAACCACCACCACCGTTTCTGGCGAAACCTTCTCGATAGCGTCCAGGTATCCCACGGCATCCACCGTCACAACGCGTCCGTACTTTCGCTTGCTGGGCGATTGTTTCCTCTGGGTAGCGATTCCGGTCCTCAACTCGGCCATGCGGTGCTTGCGCCACGACCGGATGAAGCCCTCGTCGTCGCCGCTCTCGGGGTCGCTGGCCTGGTTGAGGGGTGTTCGCGCATCCATCTCGGAGGGGGAGATGTAGCCGGCAAAGGTGTAGTCTGCCGACTTCTGCTTCTGTTGTCTCCGCGTCTGGCGGCGTGCAGTCTCGAACGAGGTCGCATCGGCAATGACACCTTTCACACCCTGGAGACGAATGCGCGTTAGCGGGGGAAGGAGCGAATAAGGTGTGAATAGGAGAGCGATGGATTGAATTTGGAGGGGCGGATGATCGGAGGAAGCACAAAGCTTCGTGCGGAACGGCGAGGGATAACTCACGGTCTGGTGCGAGCCAGAAAGCTTCGAGGAAGGCTTGAAGAGAGGCATGTCTTTAGGTCCGGTTCCGGGAATCACAAAGTCTTCGTTGTCGTGAGCGTCGTTTTCGAAGTCGATGCTTGCGTTGCTGTCGATTTCACTCTCAATATCCGAGTCCACTAGATCCTCAGGATGGCGACGAGAGGCCTCATCTTTAACTGGGGCGAAAGCGTCCATGCTTTGGTCGGTGGGGAGGGGTGTGGAGCTGGGGGGTTGTGGGTGTGAAGGTGTGGAGGGTGTGGAAGGAGGGTGTGTGTGGTGGTTTGTGTTGGAAGAGGGAAGGAATGGGGCACAGGGAAGCGACTGTGACTGAAGTGGATGTTGCCGGGGTCAGCCATTAGTGTTTGCGACGATGGGAATAGAGAACGTGGCTCTAAAATGAGGGCACTGGCAGGGGATTCGGCTCGCAAGGCTAGACTGTAGCAGTGAGAGATGAACGCTTTTAGAAGATTGGCTGAACGGTGATGGGTGGCCCGTGTTTCGTCCGAAACGTGTCGAGACGGAGGGTGTAGAGGCAGCGGTGGTGATTCGGCGGTGGCGGAGGGTAATCCAGCCGAATGGCGGGCATTGGACTCCGACCTGTGGACAATTCCCTGCGCAGCGACTGAACGACAACGGTCCGGCTGCAAAGCCTTTCCTGGACGACTTCCGAGCCGCATACGGGCCGAGAGCCGCCAGTAGCACGATATCCTCCAGACGGATCCGAGATAACGACTGACCGACGGATTGGGGACATGTCCGAGCCTTGCGGTACCTCAAGCGACTACGGTACTACCTATAAACTTCTCGGTTCTCGGTTCTCAGCACAGAGACTTGCTGCGGACTCCACGAGAGGAACATTCAGCACTCTATAGACAAGCCCATCCGTCGATTCGGCTCTTGGGCGACGTGGTAAGCCAGCGAGTCAGATCCAAGCAAGGAGTTGTCAATTATAGAACAGAGAAGGCCTCAGAGTCAGCCGGATTGATTGGGGTGTTCTGTTTATGCAACTGAGCCATAGATACTCGATACACCACTCGATACCTCCAGCCTCCAACCACACCACGACGCACCAACCTCCGACAAAAGGAATCCTGAAAAATACCAGTTATGATAGTTGTTGACCGCTCGTGTCGTCGCGCACCAACCCATTGAAATGGTGGCGTTCCGAGGCTACCCCAAAGCGGGGGCGACTTGGAAACTACTTCACGGCAACTCCCTACATACACCCTCCAGTGCCACTTGGCGGACTGGATCAGCATGATGAGAACGGGGACTACATTTTGAGGGGAACGGTGGGGCAGGATGCTGAGCAGTGAGAAGGCAGACTACCCCGAGCGTGAAAACACCGCACAAAGAACCGATCCCACAGGGCGCTGGATACGGTACCTAGCTCGACAACAAAGAGTTCCCGACATCGGAGAAAACAGTGGTTTCACCATGGGCTTCCCTTTGGCGGTGGAGAAGTGAAGGCGAATCTAAGCACGGTCGTCAGCGATGGGGACCTTGCGGAGGAAACACAGAATTGACTCCACTCTAAGTTGCAACCGCGCCGCTGCCCACCGGATTTGTTTGCTGATCACCTGCTAATAGTCACCGTAGCTATCATACCAACACAACGAGAGGCCGTTATGACGAGGCGGCGCATAGAGGGGTATGTTGTACGGTATTCCCGCGGGACTGAGACATACGCATAGAATGGCAGGTCTCAGATTCCTCAGGTCAGCCAGGGATGAGGGCACCAGCCATTCACGCAGCAGTAACGAGCATGACAGGCCTGACCGGAGAATATCGAGAATATCCATCCATAGCATGATGGAGGGCCAATCGCGGGGCGCTAGACTGCAAACGAGCGCTAGCTAAACGTTTCAGCGCCGGACACGACTCACAAGCCATGCGGCCACGGACAACATTCGCATTCCAGGAGACATCGCGTCTTTGCATAACGATCTCTGGGTTATCATGTCAGTTGCGTTCCACAGATGGCTGCGCGCACTCGTCCGAGAGGTGCCGCTCCATAAATGACGGCATCCATTTGCAGGTTCCGCCCCCGTGGCCGCCGATTTCCTGCAGACCGGTCATGAGCACTCTATTTATGGGATTCACGAGATGTGGGATGTTTATTGTGCACCAACTCCGGGACCTTCAAAATTCACCACCCCCAACGTCGGCGGCGGCGGCGGCAAGAACCGAGTTCCATTATGAATCCTAACTACTGACGGTCCGGGCTCTGGACGCTGGCGTCGGCCGCGGGCCTCGTCTTGGGAGTCTCGCGAACTCGAAGCTCTCCCCCGCCCCGCCCACAGACCGCAACGGCGGGAAATACTTTCATTTTCCACGGCGAGGCCACGCGCTGGCCTCGTGCTGGCCTCGTGGCGGGCCGCGGGACGCCGTTTGCAGCATCCCGCTGGCCCAAGAGACGGTCCATGGGTCGGGCGTCGGACGCACGACCATCTCCAAGCTCTTTTTTTGGTGGTCTTTTGCTTCTTCGCTTGAGCTGTCACCCATTATTCCCGTTGCAGCCTTGCAGCTGCATACGCCTGGGAAATTAAAGACTATAATATAGTTGCCCGACCGATTGGCGGAGACGAGGCGCAAGTAATATAGGTGGGTGCACGTAGGTTGGTTCATCCGTAGTACCTACACACGTAACAGCTGTAGATATCCGTTCCTCCCGCCTCGGTTTGCGTTCGAGACTTCTGTTCTCACCGCTAGATATGCACCCCCAGGTTGAAAAGAGTGAGATTCACACCATGGATCCTTCCCGCGCGCGTCGAACGCTTCATCATCGAATCGAAGGGAACCCGTCATAGAACCGAACTGCCTTGTATCCACCGAATAGGTAGCCCCATCTATCTATCGGGTGGAACTGGAACCTCGCCTCTGTGTGTTGCACTCCAATAACCAGTCTAACTTCCGTGAAACTCCGAAGAGACCTACCTAAAGCTTGGACTTCACCTTCTCCACCCCCCTTGTCATATTCGTCCGGACTGCCCACCACCATCTCATCCTTCTATGTATGCTGTGTACTGAGTAGGTACTCTAGGCCGGCACATAGGTAGGTAGGCAACCGACGAGATGCGCCGTGGAAAGTTCCTTTATCATCTTACTCAGATACTCTACCTATCACGGGATGTTGCCCGTATTCGTCTCCGAATCCAATAGGTACGATATATAGTTACCTACTCCCTTTCAAGCTCATCCGAGGTCGGGATCTTCACCACATCCATCCCGACCTTCCCCTCCGATAGATACAGCCGTTACAGAGTACGTACATACCCAGCTAATTAGATCTGACGGCGCGGAGATCAACAGCTTCGAACTTCGAGAAGGAGGTAAAAGATCAGGAAGGAAGAACGGAATATGGGGGGAATATGTAACCATCCCTAGGGCAAAGCGATGCACCCTGTGGCGCAGGTGTAGGCTAATGGGCTGGGGGTAGTTAAGGGGAAGGGTTCGCCCCCAGTCCAGTCCGGCGCGATGGTTTCAGGATGGCATGGAAGCTCTCGTTCGCACGGGAAAACTCGATTAGCCCCGGATTGCGGGCTAGTTAGTTCCTTGCGTGGTAGATTCATCATACATTTTGGTGTACCTGTAACTACAGGTAGGCAGTGCTGGAGCACGTAGTCATCCTACGTACCATACATTCACGGCCCATGTGACGCATGTCCATCCATACTGTACCTATTAACTGATGAGATGGGACCCAGGATGATCCAGGAGTCGACGATGCGATTCGAAACGTCAGGAATTACCTGCTCTTACATACATATATACTCTCGAACTATGCCTACATACATACCCACAGCGGCAGGTACATCGCCTGTTTTTTCCTCGGTCCCTTGCTCTCTCTCACTCTCCCTCTCCCTCTGTCGCGATCTCCTACTTTGCAGGTACCGGATTGTCTCACCGTTGAAGTATGTATGTATGGGGTGGAATCTTGAAGAAAAACTCACAATCAAGTCGCTTTCGCCTTCGTTTAGAGTACCGTGCCCTTCACCGACCTCAACCTTGATCGCGTCAGCACACACACACCGGGGTGCATATATATTAGATGAGGGGGAGGACACCCGAACCCCCCAGTGCGGCGCAAGACGGCACCAGTAGCAAAAGTACCATACATAGAAGCCTAGATCCAGAGAGGAACCTGCAGCCGGTGGAAACACTGGCGAGGTCGGTCCAGGAGTGATGTGGCATGACGCTGCGTAGTGCACACGTCTCTTGGATCTGCCGGCTCTGCACGGCACGGCACACCGTTGCGAGATAGAAGCACACGTGTCTTCCGTACTCTACATAGGCGTGCCGGAGCCCGCATGCGCCCTACGCCTTAGAGCGGGTACCTGGGTAGCGATTTGTCCTATGGTCCCCATGCCATCCCCGCCCATCGTGCTTCGCATCGCCTTGTAACTCTCGCATAGTAGATACCTCCAGACGTTAGAGTGGAAGCTCATCCGACTAGGTACTCTAGTTATCCCCACACCGGAGAAGTATGTGCCTACTCGACCATCAGTAAAGTAGGTCGGTAGATAGGTAGCCATGTCACTTCGCGTAATGCCACCCTATCACACCCCATCACTCGCCGCGCAGTACGGTAGCCAATTTTGCATCGTCGACGCGGAGATGGCCCGTTATTCCTGATCTACAATAGGTATGCAGCGATGGATAGTCACGAGGGATGCCAGGTAGGTACTACTTCAAATCACCCACACAGTCGAATACAGTCTCGGACCTTGATATGGAGATTCCGGCTCTGTCATAAGTGATCACTCTGTCGCATCGAATTCCGATGTGCGGCGCAAATTGATTAGGTATGGTAGTTGCTATCCTGTGTCTTCGCTTTATCTCCGCCGACGCATACACAAGGGTCCGGCTTGAAGTTTGCTCCTGGAGCTCTACTTGCGGCTTGCTTCTCCCTGGGGCATCCGCGATAAGGAATCGCCAACAATAACCTCCGCTCGATCAGTGAGCCGGGATGTCCGGACTGTAGGGACGGGAGTTCGTATTATCAACGGTTACGGGAACGATATGGGGAAATATATGGAACGCGGGGTAAATTTTGCCGCCGATCCGCAGCGGCTGGAACCGTGTCTTTGTGGACTGCACGGAATATTCTGCTCCATTACTGTTTTCAGATCTATCATCTATGTGCTGCACACCAACTCCCTACCCATCCCCCACGTCCATCCTCCCAGCACTACCAGCATAGCCGCCAAACCCACACCGATACTCCAGACGGCATACCAATACGCCCGCTGCACACTCAACCCCCTCAGCTCGACGACAAACGTACTGACCGTGGTCAAACACCCACAGAACCCTGAAGCGACGCCCTTCAGCACTCCACACGCATCTGCATCCCCACTCCTCCCCATCCCAATACTCATCCCCGCCATCACCAGCGTACCTCCGATATTGCACGTAAATGTCCCCACCGGGAAGCTGCGGAACGTAGGATTGAGCGTCCTCGAGATCCAGAAGCGGGCATACGCCCCCAACGGCGAGAACACACAGGCCCAAAGGGCATCAGCCCTCCACCGCGGGATCTCGACGGTCATGACCGCCGCCGCAACCCAGCACGCTATGGCCAGCGGCACGACGATCCAGTCGAGCACACGCACCTCCCTCTCGGGCAGCGGGCGGACAACTTTCCGCAGGGCATGTGAAACGTGCGCGCCGAATTGCAGGCCGCCCAGGGCCAGAGCCATGGTGGCAATGACGTATGCGGCTGCGGCCATGAAGTCGTTTCCGCCGGGCCCCCTACCCACCAAGAACCGGAACGTGTCGAGTTCGAAACTGCTGAAGCTCGTGAAACTGCCGCAGAAGCCCGTGGTCAGGCCCGTGTACAGCGGCATGGTGGCACGGTTGGGCCCAAAAAGCCGCGCGTCCTCCATGAAGAAGCCCATTGCCGCGGTGCCGGCGAGGTTCGACCAGATCACCGTGCCGGCGCCGAGAGGCGCGCCGTTGTACGAGGTTAGCGCTGTGAGGCCAAGTCGTGCGAGCGTGCCGAAGATGGACAGGATCGTTAGGTATGCGTGGATCTGGAGGTGTTTCGCGAGTTTCGGGCTGGACGGCGCGGATACTGGCTCGACATTCTCGATGTTTGGCAGGAGGTCCGGACTGTTTTCCGGAACGGAGAGCTCGCGCTCCAGACGCTGGAGGGCAGCGCCATTCTCGACGTTCGGTGGAGGTGGGGGGTTGGGGCTGTGGGGAGCGGGGAGCTCATCGGCACCTGGCATCGCGTCACTGTAGCGGTCGCGTACGATGGGACGGTGTTGATATCATCGGGAACGAACGAAGCCGGCAGACTGGGTCCGAGATCGGAGAGTGGGTAAGGGCTATGGCAGTGGAGAATAAAGGCAGCTGGAGCTCATTAATCGATTACATACTCGCCTTCACTCGCTCCGACCATCGTCACGTGCGCGAGTTTTCCTCAGGTGGAGACACTCCGGGGTAACTACCGGCGGCTAAAGTCCGAACACCATATGTGAATGGGGCTTGCCAGACGAGACAAACGCTCCACATGCGACGCACCCAGTGAGAAACGCCTACTCCAGACGCAAGACGCCTACTAGGTAGTAGTGAAACATTTCGCAGCGTGACAACCAGCTGAAACGGCCTCCGTAGCCGGTATACCACGCTTCCGAGATATCCATAAGATCACGGATACGTTTGCATTGTGCTACCTATTTGTGGCAAACGTATCCGAGTGATGAAACTCGATATAATTATCCCCGGTTTTGAGGCGCCATTACTGTTTGCCCTGGTTGATATCCATAGAACCAGGACGTATGTATATTCCAATAACTGTCTACCAGAGATGTGTATGGGCTGCCGGCTGCGTGCGAAAATCGGAATAATTCTCACTCTCCGTGGCCAATATTTGGCGCGAGGCAGTGACGCAGTCGTATTCATCAGCGAAATATCATTCCATTGCTTTCTAGGCACTCATGGTTTCCCATCGCCTGTAAGATCTGTCTCTCGCATATCAATCTACCCCACATGGGTAGCTATCATTTACTCTCACATGATATTCTATCCTACAATTGCTTCGCTTCAACTCTTTACCCTATGCTTTTCTCACTCGCATTAGTACAACGTGTTTATGATAACTGTTCTCTTGAGTCGTTTAGTCGATTGATAGAGTCTGTCCAGTCTCTAGTGTACTGGTATGACTTGCCAACTGTATCCAACAAAGTTTCTGAGCATATATCTCGAACCTTTTCGAGTTGATCTATAGATAACTCCATTAATAATGACCCAAGCAGATGGCACTGTCATCGCCAGAACTCTTCCCAGATACATCCAATCACTAACCACCCTACTGCCCAAGTGGTCGACTAGGTTTAAGGTTTTGTGGTTGAAGTCAGGAAAGAGTTTGGTTGGGTTCACGATTTAGAAACGGGAGTCAGGGGGGAAGTTATTCGGATTTTAGAGTTTGAAGCAGAAGTTAAGAGACAGTTTACGCAACATGAAAAGCGGTTCGATCAATTGCAATGAGATATACAATGCTATTTTGACGAAATGAGAAAAGAATTCCGTCTCCGTTTTGATCAGCTATCCGGCCGTTTTGGTTGATGTCCGCACACAAAGCATAATCCGAGACTCACATCCTGAGCGCTGCAATGTCAGAAGCTTGCAGTCGCACCTGGGCTCCCAGCGTTGCTCCCGAAAGTTACAGTTGCGGATCGTCGTCAGCAAATGGTATCCTACCTTGGAGTCTCTGTTTATTGCAATACCTTTGGACCGAGTTAAAATACCCGCACCAAAATTAGGGCGGGTTGACGTTATGGATTCGGCAGCGACTCGGTGTGGGCCACCTCTTTTTAACGGAGAGATCTGCCGGCTGAGTGCACTTTGCTTCGATTGCGGCTTTCTTTTGACGGCGTCTTTGGGATTCCTTCTCTCCTCTAGCGGATCGTTTTTCGTACGTCAGTCGCAATGAGAAGATTCACCGACGATATTATCCGGCGGGAGAGACAGCCTTCAGCCTGGGTTGTATACTTCCACTACCGTCGTTGTACATCGCCTGGTGTCCGCGCACCGAATAGCGCAGGGACGGTCAGTGATCACGCGACATGGGACGTTCAGAAAGATCTTGGCGTTCAATCGGTGCCGGAGATATCTGCTTCTATGTAACGGGAAACGTGTGAAAGGGTATCACCGCATGAGCGGGCAAGTCGCAGCGGAGCACGCCACGGAACCACAAGTTTGTCAGTCTTCACAGCGTCGTAGTAGCAACAAGCAGCAGATAATTCAGGCCCCGCTCTCTCAGTATGTAGTATCAAGCAAGCGAGATTCAGTGGTGAATTGCAAATAAAGACGACTCTACCGTCAAGTGTGAGGGGGCGTTGCTGGCGGGGCACACTATCCACACCATGTCACTTCAGCCTCACGGGCCACACAATGGCACTTCAGCCTCACGAGTCACACCATGTCCATTGAGCCACACTCTGCGCGATGTGCGCGATCGCCGGGTAACGGATGCCAAGCCCACACAATCCATCTCCCAAGTTCTTACTTTTCGCGTCTTCAATTAGTAGGTCGAGCTCTCCCTCCCCACCAAACTTAACTCGTAACAGCGACAAGTCACCAATTCCTCCTCCACAACACTTCACACGTACCCCGATTAGAACCGCTCGACACCTCTCCCCCCCCCCCGACTATAAAGATCCTGTGAGCGCCCACTTTTATTGCAACTGCTCCATCTCCCGTTCTCTTCACACCCGCGAAACCCAGCAACAACCACAACACCCGCCACCCATCGTAAGCACCCACCAACCACCATCGCCATGGACTTCATCATACGCGAAGCTTCGATGGAAACTGGAGATGAAGAAGAAGAAGAGTATGACGAGGAGCTAGGAGAGGCGAAACCGAAACCAAAGAAGGCGGCGAGGGTCACCACCGACTTCGATGACAGTAGCGAGGAGGAGAGTGATGACGACGATGAGGAGGCAGCCAGAGTTCGCGAAGGCTTCATTGTCGAAGACGGCGAGGAGGATGAGGACGAGGAGTTAGAGGATGGAACTGTGGTGAAGGGCCAGCGGAAAAGAAAGCGCAGGAGGAGCCACAAGGATGATGAGGAGGATGAAGTGCTCGACAAGGAAGATTTCGATCTGATGATGGAGAATACCGGAGAGGGCTCCAGGGATACCAAGGTGCGTACACGTCACTCGTCGTAGTCGCCAGCTTCTCATGCTCCTGCTTGCCCACAGTAGCAGCACACCAGCAACAGCTCTTACACTGATTCGTCTTCTTATCTGCAGGGTGAATTCAAGCGACTGAAGCGTGGTCGCGAGGAACGTCATCGGCAAGCTCCTCGAGGATTGATCGACATCTTTGCGGACGAGGAATTAGACGCCCCCGGAGAACTCGATGACGACGACCGTGGCTACGGAAACAACCGGCGGGCTGACGAGTTCGACGGGTTTATCGAGAATGATTCCTCCGAAGATGAGGATCGTCGTATGGGCAGTGGCGACGAGCGCATCGCACGCAGACGAAGTGGCCACGGCCGACGGGTCGACACGGATTCGCTGGGACTCAGAGATGGTGCCATGAACGACATGGAAGAGATCTTCGGTTTGGGTGACTACGAAGATGCGCTCGTTCTGGACACGGGCGTGGCGGAGATGGAAGAGCGCACCCACGAGCTCCAACTTAAGGATGTGTTCGAGCCGTCCGAGCTCGAAGAGCGCCTTCTCACCGACGAGGACAATGCCATTCGCCATCGTGACGAACCGGAGCGATACCAGATCGCCCGGAAGCCTTTCAAAGACCTGCAGGTGACCCCTGAGCAGCTTGCCGAGGAAGGTCAATGGATCGCGAACGCTCTTCTCTCTAAGAGAGTCATCCATGAGGAGCTTGAGGAGCCCTTCATCGAAGCTGTCAAACGCGTCCTCCGGTTTTTCGTCGTTGATAACTACGAGGTTCCGTTTGTGTACCACCAGCGCCGCGATTACCTCATCCACGTGACGAAGATACCCAGGAGGACTTACATCGAGGGCGAACCCACATACGATCTTCAGTCCGAGAGATTACTGCATGAGAAGGATCTGTGGTTCATTCTGGACATGGACCTCAAGTTCAGGGCCTTGTTGACCAGACGCAATAGCTTGGAGAAGTTGTATGACTCCCTCCGCACGCAGCTCAAAATTGAACCAGATGAGATGCTGGAGGAGCGCATGCGCACGGCCGATCAGATGGAGCTGATTCAGGATCTGTTCGATTACGTGCATTTCCGCTATCAGTCTGAAGTTAAAGACCTAGCATTGGTGGAGGAAAGCGGTGCCGCCCGTCGACGACCTAACGCTGGGAAGTCAATATTTGAGCGCATCCGTGCGGGAAGAGTCTACGGCCTCGTTAGAGCCTTTGGAATCACTCCGACACAGTTCGCCACAAATGTTCGGTCCGGAAAGAAGCGCGAGTTTGCCGAAGACCCGAACCTCCCTCCCCACGAAATGGCGGACGACTTTGTCGACGACACCGACTTCCCCGTCTCGGAGATGGCTATGGCTGCGGCCAAGAAGATGCTCGCCGAAGAGATTTTCATGAATCCTGTGGTGCGCGAGGCGATGCGGAGAGAATGGTTCACTGAGGCAGTAATTCATATCAATCCCACGGAGAAAGGTGTGAGAATGATCGATGAACAACACCAGTACTACGCGTTCAAGTACCTCCGGAACCAACGCTTGTCTGCCATCGCCTTTGAACCCGAAAAGTTTTTGAAGATGCTGAAGGCGGAGAACGACGGATTTGTCGAGGTCATGTTTGAGCTGGATAATTCTGGCAGGCTTCACAAGGACCTATACGAATACATTGTGTCCGGGGGTTTTAGTGAGGTCGCAGATGCCTGGAATGTGGAACGCAAGGAGGTGGTGGACATTGCGATGGCCAAATTCGGCGAACTCTTTCGAGGAAGCTTGAGGGATGGGCTCCGGACAGCGTGCGAAGACGCGATCGCCGCCACAGTTAGTCAGGTTTTCAGCAAGGTGAGAGCGCTCTGTTCTGTGCGTACCCGAGATGCATGTGGCTAATGGTTCTGTGTAGAGGTTAGATCAAGCACCGTACAAGCCTAAGAATTTGGAGCTTGGCGAGCTTCCCCGGGTCTTTACGTTCTCTAACGGACAGGGAGAATGGGGCGATGCTATTGTCGGTGTTTTCCTTGACGAAGAGGGACGGATCCATACAAACATCAAAGTGAACGACCTGAAGGACGAGGCGAACAAGAATCAAGTTTACGAGATTCTTCGCGAGAAACGGCCTGATGTCATTGGAGTGTCGGGCTTCAGTGTACAGACGAACAGATTATACGAGGATCTCAAGAAATTGGTCGAGGAAAAGGAACTCACAGTCCAGGACGAGCACGAAGATGGCAGAGCCTTGTGTGAAGTCATCTTTGTCAACGATGAGGTGGCGAGGCTATATTACAACAGCGCTCGGGCCAAGGTCGACCATCCCGAATTCCCGCCTCTGGCTCGGTACTGTTGCGCTTTGGCGCGATATGTGCAGAGCCCTCTCCTCGAGTATGCTGCGTTGGGCAAGGACATTGTTGGACTTACGTTCCACTCGGCGCAGAGTTTGCTGCGTCCCGAGAGATTGTGGAAGGCATTGGAGACGGCTATGGTTGATATCGTGAACCTCACCGGAGTACTCATCAACGAAGCCGTTCGCCAACCCCGCATCGCGAACCTCTTGCCGTACATTGCCGGCCTTGGTCCTCGGAAAGCATCGCACGTCCTGAAGATTATGTCTTCCTGTGGCGGAAAGATTGCGACACGAGAGCAGTTTGTCCTCGGCGACCCCGAAAAGAGGCAGCCTTCAATTCTCGGGCCAAAGGTGTTTGAAAATGCCGCGAGTTTCCTCAATATCCCTTTTACTAAGAACGACCGGGAATCCGAGTACCTCGATGGAACCAGAGTGCATCCGGAAGCGTACGAGTTGGGACGGAAGATGGCGGCCGATGCCTTGGACTTTGACGAAGAGGACGTCGCGCACATCGTCCAGAATGCCGGAAAGGGTGGCATCATCAATCGACTGATCAAGGCTGGCACCGAGAGACTTAACGAACTCATTCTCGAGGAGTATGCTGAAGAACTTGAGAAAAACTTCAATCAGAGGAAACGGGCCACCCTTGAAACGATTCGGGCCGAGCTACAGCAGCCATACGAAGAGCTACGCTCGAAGTTTGTTCGTCTTGGAGTGGATGAAGTCTTCACGATGCTCACGGGCGAGACAAAAGATACGCTCGATGAGAAGATGGTGGTGGCTGCCAAGATCCGTCGCGTTACCGATCGCTATTTATCTGCACGCTTGGACTGCGGTATTGAAGGCAACATCAGTGTCGATGAGATGCCAAGTGCTGCGGTTAATACCCGACCGGTAAACTTCTACAGTGTTGGACAAACGATCCAGGCAAGAATCGAGAGTCTCAGCCGAAAAACGTTCTACTGTGAACTGTCTCTCCGGGATGAGAAGATTCGAATGCCTAACCGCAACATGGTGTACGTGCCACAGGGGGAGTGGGACGACGAAAGGGAGGAGAAGGACAAGGCGCGCATGGCTGTGACCAATCAGGAGCAGACGCGAACGGTTAGAGTCATCAAGCATCCGTTGTTCAAGACGTATAACAGCCGTCAAGCGGAAGAGTTTTTGGCTGGCAGGGCTCGCGGCGACGCAGTTATTCGCCCATCGTCAAACGGACCGGACCACATTGCCGTCACCTGGAAGATTGGCGAGAATATCTACCAGCACATTGATGTGCTCGAGTTGGACAAGGCCAATGAGTTCACGGTCGGTAAGACTCTGAGGGTACAAGGCAAGTACTCTTACAGCGATCTCGACGAACTCATCGTGAACCACGTCAAGGCAATGGCGCGCAAGATCGATGATCTTTGCAATAACTCGAAGTTCCAGACCGGATCCAGAAAGGACGCCGAGCAGTGGCTGGAGAAGTACTGCGAGGCCAATCCCAAGCGGTCGAGTTATGCCTTCTGCCTGGACGAGAAGAAGCCTGGATACTTCCTGCTTCTATTCAAGGCGGGATTGAAGTCTCCCCTAGGATGCTGGGTATGTGTCCTCCCTTATGAATTGTTGGAAGACCGGACGTGCTAATTCTAGAAATAGCCGGTACGAGTCATACCCGGCGCATATCAGCTTCGAGATACGAGCTACCCCGACGTTGTTACTCTCTGCAATGCAAGTTCCCCCCACTACCATCATATCGTGTTACGCATTCTAACAATCCGCGAAATGCAGGGTTTCAAAACCATGTTCACGCACATGGCGGTACGGTCCAGTAGACCCGGAGGCGGCGGCCACAGCGGAAACAGCAGCGGCAACAACAGCAGTGGTGGTGGCGGCCCCATGGGCAGGAGATGATCTTGTCGGGGTTAATACATAATAGCAAGGGTGTGAATTACGAATGATTTGATAGCGTTTGGTTTGCTTTTTTTTATCTTTTCGTCATCGCATACCGAATGTTCGGTTAACAAATTTTTGTACATGTTCGTGGGGCTAGATAGGGGGAGGGGCGGATGTGGGGCATGTTTAGGCCCCACGATTGCAGCTCAAAGGGTTTCGTTGGACGACACCGCAACGTGTCAGGGAAGCGATAAGATTCCCGAAGGATAGGTGACTTTCGGGGACGAAGGGTATTGAAGACAAAACTAATGCGGCCCAGTGTACTTTCTCCGTCCGAGCATCTTGTACATACGGGAAGATCAACTTCTGGGCTAGACATGTACTGTAGCTTCCTGGCGAACCCAGTCTATCGTCACAACCACCTCAAAGCTTGATTACAGGTATGCCCATGAGCTCGCACGCTGGTTTTTCCAGTTGATAGGTCATCCTACATAGAGTAGAATGCTTATAAAACAGTATCTGGTAGGTACATCTGTTGATACCCAACGCCGCAGCCACATCCACAAGCCACTGCCACAAGCCACCGCCACTGCCACCGCCACTGTCTCCAACCCGCCGAGGGCCGAGCCTGATGATCATCCGCCAGGGTACATCCGGCCAGCTTTTTCCCCCAACCAACCGTTGACCTCCATCCGACCGCATCTGAACCTCCTTAACTGCACAAATTTCCCGCCGCGTAACTCCGATTACATCTGCACACACCTACTTTTCGGATCTAATCCAGCACAAGTACAGCAGAATTCTCAATCGTAACCGAATCGGTCGACTACATACCAGCATGAGTACCAACGTCGAGACCGAAGTGCAAGCTATTTCCACGCCCGGCGCCGTGACGCTTCCAGCCACGGAATACCATGGCCCAGCAAAGGTACGCAGCTTGGTGTGGCATATCCGCGTCCCCCACTTGATACTCACTAGCTGGGCGCGGGGCCAGATCTACGTCAAAGGCGCCCACATTGTTGACGGCAGCGAATCGGAGGAGACGCTACGGACGACCGGCCCAGTCCCGCGGGACATCCGGCTCCCCCACCACCAGTCCTCGTTCTCCCACATGGCCATCGACGTGAGCTCCATCTCGCCCCCCCCCCCCCCCCTCCCGTCCGGCCCTACGCGTGCTCTGACTCGTTATAGATTGGCGGCTCGTTGGCGAAACTGGTATACTTCACGCGCGACCCACACGGGAAGGGGGGCCGGTTGAACTTCAAGAGCTTCGAGACGGAGAAGATCGATGAGTTGATTGCGTTCATGGGTGCGCTCATACGGAGTTCGGAGTGGGCGCGCCCTCCGGGGAAGGAGAAAATACAGATTATGGCGACTGGAGGGGGAGCGTACAAGTACGCCGAGAGGATACAGAATGCCATCGGTGTGGAGATTCGGCGCGAGGATGAGATGGAATGTCTGATCGGAGGTGTGTGCGGCCGGGAGGAGGTCTTTCTGGAGACTAACTGACTGATTGACGGTGGCATAGGGCTCGATTTCTTCTCGCGCGAGATTCCGAGAGAGGTGTTTAGCTATACCGAAGATAATCCGATGCACTTCTCCGAGTCGAAGCCCGACGCATACCCGTACATGGTAAACCCATCTTCGAGCGACGTCGTTACAGTATTTGATCGGAAAGCTGATGCGGGGGCGTAGCTAGTGAACATTGGTTCGGGAGTGAGCATCCTCATGGTTACGGGTCCGGATGAGTTCAAGAGAGTGGGAGGTTCTTCGGTGGGTGGTTCCGATGGGGACAATGCGTCGGCTTGGAGTCGGCTAACTCGTGGCTTCAGCTCGGCGGTGGAACGCTGTGGGGACTCCTCAGCAAGATGACAGATGCGAAGACATTTGACGGTGAGCTATCCAGCGGGAACTCTCCCGGATGCAAGCGGTGTGCTGATTCTCGTTGTCTAGAAATGCTGGCGCTCGCTCAGCGGGGGGACAATACGAAGGTCGATATGCTGGTCGAGGACATCTACGGTGGAGGTTACGATAAGATTGGGTTAAAGCCTACGACCATCGCCAGCAGCTTCGGGAAAGTCTTCAAGATGCAATCAAGAGCTAATAAGTACGCTGCTGCCAGTGCCAACGATGTTTCCTCCGCTAGTTCCGATTGTGCTTCGTGTGCGGCCAAGCGCGCCGAGTCTCCAGTCGGCAACCCCTCGCACTCAACCACCAATGGCGTCTCGGATGCTATTCCCGCCGAAGATCAGTCGAAGGCCGGGGCCGCAACAGTCAATGGCGGGGACGAGAAATCACGCTTCGGTCCAGAGGATATTAGCAGGAGCCTACTTTACGCAATTAGCAACAATATCGGCCAGCTCGCGTACCTCCACGCCCAGATCAACCATATGAAGCACATCTACTTCGGAGGAAGCTTCATTCGAGGTGAGCCCCGGCACTTTTACCATCTACTCGCAGGAATACTAATATCTCGACAGGACACCACGAAACGATGCACACCCTCACATACGCGATTCGATTCTGGTCGCAGGGTGAGAAGAAGGCTTATTTCCTGCGGCACGAAGGATACCTCGGTGCAGTGGGTGCGTTCTTGCGTCACCCACCACTGAGCGAATATGAGGAAGACCGCCCCTCCTCATCCTCGTAGAGGGGTGTCGACTCTGGACTGCTTTTGTGGGCGATCTCTTCACGGCGTTTCTGGATGATACGTGGTATTAATTCCTACAAGTCGGATTTTTTTCTCGTTCCTAGTAGCATTGGGGTAGCGACGGCGGCGGCGCATCGGACTTTTTTTTTATACTTCTCTTTGGATTGCCATGTCTTTGCAGAGTATTGCTGCGGAATTGTACGTTTTTTTTACGGGGTGTTTTTTATTGTTGTAATTAGACTAGATCACACTCGGGCACGGGTTCGTGCATGAGTAGAAGCTGGGCCGCGGTTTGTACCATAGTATTAGACAGTATATATGAATCTGTTAAATCAGGCTTTGAGTGGTTGGAGATATCTCTATGGCAATGACTGTATCTGCTGGGAGTTCCTCGCCTCGCATCTAACACCGATGTTTCTATGGCCGGCCCGGACTGTGCGCTAGCACTAATATCATAGGCCCAACCGTTTTGTTTCGTTATTCCATTAGGCCGTGTTCGGCCACGACAATTTCAAGTACGCACAGCTCTCTCTCTATCTGACTTCACTGGGAACTGAAGTGCCCCGCCCGACGGAGTTTCGCAGGTTCAACGGACCGAGGATTCTGTGGATATCAGTGTTGGCGCCGAGTGATATCGGGAGGAGCAGCGCAACCTTAGCTCTCGCGGTTTCCTTTCTGATCCGAAGGCCATCCCCCGGGTTTACAGTAGGGAAGAAAAGCCTTGTATAGCTAGTATAGTAGCGGATGAGGATGCGGCTTGTTTATGGTACAAGTATGTATTATCACATCACGCTTCATAAGAACGGCCTTTCAGCATTCAGCTTTCAGGCAACTCGACCGCCGACAACGAGTCCGTGTATTAGAACCAGGGTAGAGTATAGTAGGTGCTTCAGATCAAAGAGAAATCTGGAAGCTCCCAGCAGCTCCGTAGCGTAGCGCCCTTATCTGACCCAATTGTATCCCAGGATACGGTCCTCAATTCCCTTCCAAATCTGGTCCAGAGATGTGTCGACAGGATTAAACCAGCCGGGTTCGACGATTTGGCTATCACGGGTTAGTGGAAACGGAACTGTATGAGCAGCTACGTAGTTGGACTTACACCATAGTGATGACCAGGTACGCAGTGATGCCGAAGGCAATGGTGTACGCGGCGAACATGCGGTAGCTGCAGACGAAGGCGTAGAAGTAGCTTCGCTCGATCAGTCGGGTCCTCTCCTTTGGCAGGAGGTTCTTCCACTCCCCGGCGCTGATATTTGAGGGCCGGACCGCAGCCTCCTCTGGGTCGTCAGGCCCTGTCGCCTTGAGCATAGCCGCGTATTCATCCTCGTTCTCGAAGTTCCTCAGCAACCTGCGGCCGGCCACATCGTAGACGACACGGTCTCCGTGCGGCTCCACCGGCTCCTCTTCCTCGCCGTCGTCCTCCATCTCCCCGAGAACATTCTCCTCGTCGTTGACTACAGCCGTGGGCTCGGGCTCGGGCTTGCCCTTGCCCTTGCCATTTCCCTTGCACTTGCCCTTGCCGCCGGAGTTCTCGACCCCCTCAAACGGATTCCAGTCGTCCTGGCTATCGGTGTCGGCTGTGCTCAGGTCGTCGTCGGGAAACGGGTTCGGACCCCAGCTCTCGGGCCGCTTGAAACACTCCGCGTAGATCCCCTTGGGCTTTGCCCGCTCGAGCTCCTCAGCAGTCATAAACTCCCGCAGGTGGTGCAGCGGTGCGTGAGGATCCACTTGGCTCAGCGGGATGGTCTCACGACCGTAGACGTTGCGGGATGAACGCATTGTTGTGAGACCGCTGTTGTGTGGGAGCATCTTGACGAATGGAACGGTGAGGGTTCTTTGGTCAAGTGGAAGCGATTGAGGGAAGGAGAGCGGTGGATGAGGGAGTTGATTGTGCTGGGGGATGGTGAGTAAGAAACGAGCGGCGATAGGTAGGGACTGACGATGGAGGTGGAGTTGGAGGGGGAGGTAAACGGGAAGGTGTGGTTGGGGAGAGTTGATTGCTAGTGGGGGTGGAGATATAGCCTGAGTGGATTTCGGGGCTGACAACAACAGCGGTTAGTTTAACGCCAAGTGGCAGGTAGCTGAGATATAGACGGGACAAGCGCGTCACGACACATCATGTACTCACAGTATTGCTTCAACTCACAGTTCCGGTTTGGCTTACTAAAGAAGCATCTATCGCAGGCCAACTTCGAGGGGGGGGGTCCGTTCGAGAGGTAGCCATAGCACACTCGAACAGCCAACACACTTGGCCATCGATACCAGCTATCCTATGGTATTTCTGCTATCATCAATCCCTAAATGTCAAGCAAATCTCCTTCTCCATATCATCATCGAGATATCAGTCGACATGCAGAATCTCACCCCATCGACCTCTCTCATTCTGCTAAGTCCAAGGACACGATGCCCGTCACCTTCCACATCCCGTCCGATCCTGAGTACTCAAACTCCCTCGATAAACTCACTCGGGAAGTAGAGGTTTCCGTGTTGCTGCGCATGCTCAGAGATCGTACATGCTATGAAAGCGGTGGCTTTGACGACGTCGCCGTTCTGTAGGAAAAACGTGATCAGCAGGAGTTCATACGCATCTGTCAGAGCCGGGAGCACTCTTCGAGGTTAACTACAACTGAAGAACGTCAGTGAACCCTACAGGACGTCCTGGCCAGACCTAGATTATGACATTCACACCACGCAAGGTGCATGCCGAACGTCGCTGTAGTTGTTGTTAGCTTCTGCAAGGGTATCGCTGCAAGGACACCGGAAGCTGGTATAGACCGCGGGGACACGCTTCTCATCGGTAGCGAAATCATGCGAGCTGTCATGTAGTTGCCATACGCCGACGATTCCAGGGATATCCGGAGCTCTGGAATCGCTATGAGGGTACCCATTCTGGAACATGGTCCGAGTCCTGAATCAAGCCGAGTGCGATATAGTGAGTGTATCATAACCATAGATGCGTGAAACAAATGAAGCGAGTAATTGAGTACTCGAAAGCGTGAATGTCGTACCTCTTTCCAAGAAGGCCCAAGTTGTCCTTCGGCAAACCACCTTTATCCATCGCACGATTCCCATAGCCTTCCCGCATCCCTCCACCACCCGATTCCCCCTCGCACCAACCCGCACCACGGGCTCAAACGTAAAGTCTTTCACAAGGGCTGTAAACTCCCGTTTCCGTTGAGAAACACACCACTCTCCCGCAAACTTCCTTCCTCTCGGGTACTGTGCGCCAATACTGGCGGAAGCTGCCGTTGATGCCATCGGAAATCCGGGGGTTATTCGAAGGCGAAGCTGAGACGAAGAATGTGTCTTGGTCGAGGTAGAGGTGCCAAAGAGTGATAATCGCTTGCAAACAAGGAGGTGTGATAGCGGACGTTCCAGATGTCGATTGCGGGGCGAGTCTTCGAATGTTCGAAACCGCAGCCGTATTTCGCGGAACAGACAAAGGTACACTCTACTCGGTAGGCGTGCGGGCTAGATGTGAAACTATTCAGCAGATCCAGTTGACAGGCCCTGATGAACCGCCTCGTCACCAAGTTCATCCCCACAATACCTTCCTACCCGTCTCATATCACACAAAGAATCTCCCCATTCACCGATTTCCATGGGTTTCATTTCTCGGTTGGCATCTCGGAATCCAACTTTGTGATTTCGTATCCTGATTATGGTTAACGTGTGCGAGTCAAGCGAAGTGCGGAAAGCCTGGATTGTGACGTCTGCGGTAGCAAACGACGAGGCCTTCGGATAACTCGCTCGCATAGAAAGTATGCATTCTTCGGACGACGTTCCTCCAGGCCACAAAACGGTCTGAACTTTAGCCAAGCATTTGTCGTTTGTCTCAACTTTTGTCATACAAAGTTTTCGGGTTTCTCTTCGGGTGACCGCGTCTGCTCGAGTGCCGCATGCTTTCCACTTCCACTTTCTGATCGGCGGATTCCTACTGCCTCGAGATTGAAAGTCTCTGACACGTAAGACTGTCGATTCATCTAGGCTCTGCGGGTGCGTCGCAGGGGCGCCGTACTGCATGCCAGTGGCCACGACCTGACACTGGACTCTTCAGCCGTCGGTCTCGAAATACGGGCAAAGTACCCCACGGCGCCTCAAGTGGCGGATCGGTCCTAGCAGGGCGTCAATCCCACACTTCCAACTGTCCAACGAACCCCCATGGCCATCGGAGGTCGCGTACATACCGCCGCGGTGCCGACTCCCACATCGTGTCTAGATCGTCCTTATCCGCAGCCCCAGCGACTCTCGGCTAATTGGCCGGACGCCCCCACGATCCACACCCCCACTTCCACCTGTGTCTTTAATTACAAACGCCTGCGTGATGAATCCCCCCAATCACCTCGCGGCAAGCTGTCACACGCACCCCCGCTTTCCGCCTTTCCGGGCGCTTTCCGCTTCCTGCAGCTTCAAGCCGCTTCCTGCAGCCTCAAGCCGCTGCTGCAGCTTCTGGCCGCTTCCTGTCTGCTTGGTACATATTCGCACGTTCCGACCGTACTCTAGAGTACAAACAATCCCAACTTCCGGCTTCGCTTCCAGCTTCGATATGTGTAGGGCACTCGGGCGTGATGATAAGGCGGGCCGTCTCCACGTAGGCGTCTGCATCAATTGCGAGAGCATCTGGCCGGACACTGTTTGGCGAGTGAGCGATTGTGAGCAAGTGACGACCGAGGAGAGGACGGTCTGCCCTTGTATCCGTGTACATACTGTGGTACTCTATGTGCTCCCGAGTCCCACGTGCTCCCCCCGATCGGTAGTTGCAACTTGCAGCCCCCACGGATGCATCATCAACCTGGTTATCCACCTCCAAGCTCCGGGCGGTCGAGCTACTTTTCGGGCGGGGAAAGCTCCTGGCGGCGGCTGTTTCGAGCTTTCCGCGCAGGTGCCGAGAGACTAAGCCTGCGGAAGGGGTCTTTTTTTGCGAATGCACATATGCTGCTCGAGCGCTTAAAGGCCACCCATTTGGAAGAGACATGGAAAAAGGCAGTTTTCGGCATGACGGATTGGGATGGATGAATGGGTGGTGGGCAGTGGGCACAATCTCAGATGGGTTGACGCAGGTCGGCGAGGAATGAATCTTTGCTAGCAGATGGCTGCACACGTAGGCAGGTAGGAAAGCAGACAGGCAGGCAGGCACGCCGCTGTGCAATGGGGGGAGGGGAGTGCAGTGCGCGTTTGTGTGGAGGAAATTCGTGGAAAATGTCGGCAACCGCCAAAGCACTATATAATATTTATTTACCGGGGGACAGCCGCTTTTGCAGAACATTGTACACACGCTCCTCTCCGTCCTCTTTGCACCCGCTCCTCCCCTCTCTGTCCGTTTTGTACCCGTCCATTTGTGTTTGTTCTGATTTGTTTTCGCTCACCCATCCTCGTGCACTGTGCAATCTCTCATCTCCTCCTCCTCCTGTTGTCCTTCAATCCCCTCCATCATCCACTCTCCCCCGTACATTCAATCTCCTCCTGTCTTCTATTGTCCTCCCATCCTCCTCCATTGTCCCCCCATCCATTTCCCCCCGTGGAACAACTTCCCTTCTTCCCGCCCTTGCTCTCCGAGACCTTCATCCCGAACTCTGTTTTGCCCTTCTTAACATCCACGTAACCTCTGCTATAACAATAAACGGTTCACCCCTCGCAATAATGGCCGGAATCTCGAAACTAGAGAAGGACGAGATGACGATCGAAGTGGATCCTGCGGTTGTGAGTTGGCAGAAGGCTAACCTATTGACATTCTTTCCTGTCCGATGGATACTGATGATCTTTTGTCGATGATTCACAGCTCGAGAACAGTGATGCCGACTACGAGTCCGCTGGGTATATATCCTCTTTCTAAATTCGTCTTGGACATCTTGGCCAATTGCCGTGAATGTGTAGTTATGATTCCAGCACTCAGAGTCTTACCTCGTCTATCAACGAATGGATCTTCGAGAACGGCCGTCGTTATCACGTCTACTTCGGAGCGGAGAAGAACCTCATGCCCACGGATGAGGTCGAGCAGGACCGCCTCGACATGCATCACGAGTCCTTGCTGCAGATCCTCTCGGGGAAGCTTCACCTTGCCCCTCTCAAGGAACCCCATCGTATTCTCGACGTTGGCACGGGCACTGGTATCTGGGCTATCGACATGGCTGATAAATATCCTTCTGCCGAGGTGATCGGCATCGATCTTAGGTATGATTGACTTCCTCCCCCCGCCAGTGGTAGTGGGGGTTCTCTTGCTGTGCTAGACCCGTCATGGATCTTCTGACTGACCTGCGTTCGAAACAGCCCCATCCAGCCCAAATGGGTCCCGCCGAACTGGTATGAAACAAGTGCGTTTCAGATATGGTGGGGGATGAACGCTGATTGATCGAAATAGCCGTTTCGAGGTCGACGACGCCGAGCGTGAATGGACCTACGCCGAGAACTCGTTCGATTTCATCCACTTGAGAAACATATCGATCTCGATTAGTGACTGGCAGTTCTTGCTCGGTCAAGCCTACAGGTGCGGAACTCCACCCTCCCCCGCTTGTTCATCCGTGCTACACACACCATCGAGGAATGTTTACTGACTAATGTTCGACCAGGTGCCTGAAGCCCGGTGGCTACATCGAGCACTGCGAGCTCGGCATCCAGACGCTCTGCGACGACGGAACCATGCCGGACGACCACGGCTCGAAGCGGTGCATGGAATATATCTCGGAGGCCATGACCAGTATAGGTACACATGACCTGGATACTAAATGCCCGTGTTTTTTTTGCTACTGACATTCGAACCGCAACAATCAAGGAAAGCCGCCCGCGACGAAACCCACCATGGTGGACAACATGAAGGAAGCCGGTTTCGTTGAAATTGACGCGAACACCTTCAAGCAGCCTATCGGACCGTGGCCTAAGGATCCACGCATGAAGAGAGTATGCTACCCTCACCATTCACGTGTCAATACTATCGCTAATTTCCGGGCACATAGATTGGCGGAATGAGTGTTCTTCTGTCCGAGACTGGCTACGAGGCATACGGCATGGGTCCCCTTACCAGGATCCTCGGCTTCGAACATGCGAAGGCCAAGAAGATTTGTGATGATGCGTTCGCCGCCGTGAAGAACAAGAATTATCACGTGTACAATCACTAGTGAGTTCACCGGATCACTTCCTTCGATGCAGTGCTAACACATTGGGTAGTTATGTTGTCTATGCCCGCAAGCCCGAGGAGGAATAGGCAAGGGATTGCAACCGCGTCGAGACATTGCCTGCCTGCAGATTTTATTGGCTGGAGTGGGAAGCGGAACGACTTTCTCTCCACCTTGTTTATTCGTTTTCTTTGTCTCGTCGCCTTACTGGATGATGATCCAGCTGTCTTTATATCCTGTTCTAGCGTTCTGTTTTAGGCACTTTTATGGTGCCGTCGAAGGTTGCTCTCGTCCCGTTTTCAGCGGACGGTCGGATTCATGAATCGTGATGAATCCAAACCTTTCCCTGCTGCTATCATACCCTCTCTGTGAAGTGTGAACCGATAACGTGAGAACCGACAACGTGAGAACCCGATGCCATGATCTACTCGGGTCGAATGCAATGATGATGGCGATGACGTACATTGCACGTCCGAAGCTTCTGCACTTGTCGTTTCAATGGGAAAACCCCGTGTAGGGTGTATGGTGGTGGCGATAAGTGTCATTTCCGGAACTTGTAGTATGTGTGCATGTATTTACCTGTCCACCGTCTTAGGCGACATCTTGGTGGCTCCCGCGGACTCCGAAACGAGGTATCATTCCCGGTATCATACTTTCGTCTCAGCTCGTTTTCTAATATCTATCGGCGGATCGGATGCAATTGGCAACTCAACCCAACCAGAGCGGGCTTGCGTCATGGTATATCACCCGGCCCGCTCGCATTTCGTATTTCGTCGGTGGAATTTCCTGCGCTGCAGTAGCCTGTAGGTGGGCTTCCTTGGGGCTCTAGCTAAATCGAAACGGAAGGGCCTATGGTAGCCGTATGGGTGGACCATGGTGGTGTTGCGGCTGCGGTTTCTCATCACTCACTCAGTATGCAGGTAGTATGCCCGCCCTCTCTCTCCCCAAATCCCCGAGTCCTCTCCCGAGCTTGTAGCATCGCAGTCGTTCCGGTGGAGACGGCTGCTGCTGCTGCTGCTGCTGCCGCCAACGAGGAGGGTCCGGTTCGTCGTTGGCACGATGGACGCCGAGATACTTTGGCCGGAACAGTGAGGTTGTGTATGTCACGATACCAGAGTGTGCTCAGCTAGGAATAGGAGTACCGGTACATACCTGCTCCACTGCTCTGCAGTCTATATGCCCACCCCTCGCTCTGGAGTCCATCACTCCCTCCCCCTCACCCCCTCACTTCGAAGTGCGTTTACGCCGCCGCCGCCGCCGAACGATGACTCCTTCCCCTTCCGTTCTTCCGCTCACTACCGCAACGACGAAGACGACCAGACCGGACCGTGCAGCTTACTCCTACCTACAGTGATTGCACGAATTGCAAACCACCAAGTCTAGGAGTCGCTGGTTGGCGGTAAAGTTGTCTGGCGGGTCTAAATTCTCTTCCTCTTGAGATTCTGAGATTCTGAGATTCTGAGACTCTGAGACTGCGAGGTATGGTATCTGCCTATCCGTAGGGGGCGAAGCTGGGGAAAGAACACACTGGACTCGAGGTTGAAGCATAGGAGTAAAAAGCAAATATCGAGAGATGCATGGGATAGGATAAGATGGGATGCACCCACCCCTCTCTCTGGGCGGGAACTCACGTGTGCACTTGTCTCACTTATCTGCCCCACGCACCATGCACTGCCCACATTCCACGGATGGATATGCACGATGTACGGGCACAGGAAAAGGCAAAGGCAATGCGTGAGCATGAACTTGGGCAAAACAGACGCACTGTTTGGGGCGCTGGGCGCAACAAGGTTCCCATAACAGGCTCTAAAGCTACTTACAAGGAGGTTTAAGATACTTGGTCCCGCACACACTCAACACTCAACTCAATTCTGAACTCCTTGAACTGGAACTGGAACTCGAATCGGACCCCCGGCGACTTAGCGAGATGGTTTGATCGCCTTACTATAGTGGGTTCACATCCGCACAAATCTATCCATCCCATAGACTATCCAACATATACCAGCGACTGGCCTGCCATATCCGCCGTCCTCGAACCCCCCAGAAGCCTCTAGAAGCACACACTCTCGCACACTCCCACTCACCCTCTCATCCCGTCTCAGCCATACCTCAGCCATCCCTCCACCGAGCTTCCAACCCAAAACGAAAGGTCTCCCAAAAACGCATCCAGAACCAACCAGCGAAACAGCTCGATCCTTGCACGCAACGTTCCGCGAGCGATCGTTCGTGGTAACGATACTACATAGCCCACTCCCAACCGCCCAGCAAGGCCACACGACCGCCCACAGTCCAGCGACTCACGAACCAACTCGACCCTACTACCGAGACTACCGTGCAGCACCGAGCAGCACCTAATGTGCAGCCGCAAGAGTCCAGTCGCCGTCTCCGCCGCGGTCTCCGCCAGCAACAAGCGTAGCCGACGGGGCGTCGCAGCGCAAGGAGGACAAGGAGGGCAGACACGTACCTCGGGGCGGCCGCAGCCCGCCAACGGCGGCTCAGCGCAAGCGCAGATGGGAGCAATGGGAGCGATATATTGTGGCGACGCCGAGGGGTCGCAGGAAGAGGCGGGGGCGGGGGCGGGGGAGGTGGCGTACTCTGACCGAAGCCGCCGCGACGAAGACGGAGCGCAAGAGGAAGCGCGATGTTGAGAAGTTGCGGGTGGTCGAGGAGCAGATGCGCCGGGAGCAGAAGAGGCTGGACCGCGAGTTTGAGGCGGGGATCGTCGAGAATGCGGGGCTGCGGGATTTGGAGACGGTGAAGGAAGGCGCAGATTGAGTTGGCGAGGCGATCGAAGAATGTCGCCCTGTGAACGGGAGTGGGCTTGGATTACTTGGATTGATATGTACCTAGGTGGGTACCTGGTAGGTACATAGGCTACCTATCCGGTGAGGTCACCCAGCGGGGGTTTCTGGGGTTTCTGGTCATTTTGCTGATGCGTTGATTGCAGCTCTGTGTTCGTCAGTTCTCGTAGATATCCCTTCCGTTCGTTCGCTCGATATGCCCGGTCGAGTAGTTGTTGCGGGCTTCTTTCACCCACGAGTCGAGGACCGGTCACCAAGCTGAATCTGAATGTCACGAGCACCTTCAACCTTCAGCAGTGGATTCTGTCGGTGTCTGGAGTAAGGGGTTTCTGCGTTTTTGCTGCATTGGATAGGTAGGGCGTCGTGTCCGCATGAGTTCTCGCAGTAGATACCTATGTTGCTTTTTGTATCTTCCCTGCTTGCGGTGGTCAACATCGCCAACAGTAGCAACCGCCACATACTCTACTCTACCTCGCTTGTTACATATCTGACCGCGTTCCCTAGGTATTCCGTTCCTGCCATAGGGTGGATCATTTGCCACAGGGTGGATCATTTGCCACAGGGCAGGAGCAGCATCGGGCCGACCACCAACCAACCAACCAAGTCATACATAGCTCCAGCCTCATCGCTTCCCCGCACATCATCATCGATTTTACCACTCTAGGAGAGCCTGTTTAGCAGGCGATACGGCAATGGCGGGGAGGAGAGTGAACTCCAGGGGGAGAGCTCAGCGCTTGGCGCAGGAGAACGTCGACCATGACAACCGGCATTTTGCCAATCCCGCCGTCGATCCAAATATCTTCCCTGCTGTTCATCGGACCTCGGCCTTGACAGCTACGCAAACCCCGAGACGACGATTCCTTTTGAGCACCATGCCGTGTGCGCTAGACTGGTTATGTTGAGGGTATGTAGTACCGAGTGGAGGTACCTTTGGAGAAGAGGAGGGCTACGACGCGCCGCTACCGCGTAAAACCGACAACCCGAGCCTCTTCGAAGGCTCCCTTTCAAACGTTTCGAGGCGAAGGGATTTGGCTTGTCATTTCTGTATGGATTTGGTGGTGGAATTTCTTTGTCGAAATGTTGTATGTATTGTAGATATCTCTATCGGCCATAACCTTAGGGTTCCATGCTGTATGAACAATCAATCAATCAATCAATCAATCAATCAATCAATCAATAGCTCCAGCCTCCAGACTCAGATTCCAGATTCCAGACTCCGCCGGCCCCTTTGGAAGCGACTCGTGTGGTTACACGCAATGCCGGGTTGGGTTGTTGCTTAACTATTTCCCGCGGAGGCATGTGTTGTGTCGCACAGAAAGCCCCTTCGATTGGCACGGTGGCACAGAGGCGCAGAGGCACTGGACTCGCCACTCGCTGATCCTCCTATGATGATAATACTTTGACAGTTGAGCTGAGCTGAGCGGCGCGGAGCACCAGCCACGCGGTAAACCGGGTACTCGGGTCGGCTACGAAGCTCGTCGAGTCGCTCCGAGCGTTGGAACATCCCGGATGATCTCTTAACTATCGCGCTCGTTCGGATTGTTTGTGACGAAGACGCGGCTTCGTTGATAGTTGAGGATCGTCAGGCTGAGGGTCTGGTGTAGTTTTGTGGCTGGTATTTCCGGCTTTCAGCCACCACCACCACCATCACCCCCGGGCCCCAGGATTTCGCAGGATTCGTTGGATTCGCAGGGTGAGCGAGTTAATAAAAACACCACGTTGGAAGTCGGGACGAAGCGAGATGTTGAGCGACGAAAGAACCGGTTGCAAGTGATACCACTAGGTATTCGAGCGAGACAAGGCACACGGCACATACGGGTATGCACTCACCCATCGAATACCTACGGGTATATACTGCTTTAATCGAACGAACGGGCATCGTGTTCCTTTCCTTCTCTCCATTGTTCCACCATATATTGCCTTTTTTATGTGCCGTAGCAGCGTCGGGACTGGCCAGACCAGTGGGCCGCATTTGGCTCCGTCGGGATTTGGGAAGTCATCGAACTGGCGGTATTCCCGAGTGATAGGTCGTGAGCAACCTCGCAGCCCCACAAGTGAGCTCGAGTGAGCTCATAAGCGAGGGCGGCGGGGGCACGACCGTCAACCGTTCCCCGCACGCGTGTGCTCACGATGCCTGCCGGAGGGTCTCTGTTGGCCAGGCTTGGCAGGCTTGGCCGGATGATCCAATCGCAGATTATAATATAGATCTGTGGTGTGGCTGAGGTGCATTGGAGAGCATCCCATTGGCCGTGGTAGCGGGCGGCGACTACGCCACTGAGCCATCCCATGCCTCGATCCCAACAACCATCGTCGAAGTCTTTCAGGCATTGCGATTCGTCGTACGAGGAGGCACTCTAATCGGTAGAGTCGGTATGATAGAGTACAGCAGATACAGCGCAGGGAAATTTTCCGGGAGCCTCGCAAACGGTTATGATGGGCGGGCGAGCCAGCCTCCAGGGGCAAAAGGCAAAAGGCAAAAAAAAAGCAGAAGCAGAAGCAGAAGTTCGGGTCTCCCCCGTTCTCTCTCTCCTCAGTCCTCAGTCCTCAAGCTTTTTTTTCTTTTTCTTTCTGTCTCGATTTACTCTACATACGTACCGTTTCGCCGATGATCATGATGTCACCGCGCTTTGCGCTCTGCTCTGGCGATTGCTCTGGACGATTCCTGTAGCCCTGCAGGGACAGATTCGGGCTGGACATCGATGGATGGACGAACTTTCGCGAGTGGACTCTATGTACGATGCTCGATGCGTTCATCGTGCGCATTTCCCAGCTGATGGGATGCTCTAGGTATTTACATTGATAGAGTGCTTGGAGTGTGTATGTAGGTCTGGCGACTACATAGAAAACAGCGACAGATGGGAAGGGGAAGGGTCACGCATTCTCAAGTTGCGACGGACTCCCCATAGGCACTTCACCATGGTGGACGATGTGCGGCGTGAGCTTGGTTTCGCTCGTAGGCGTGTATGTATAGATAGTCAATATCAAAAACTTGTGGACACCTAGAACCCTAACCCACGGGCACCATACCAAATCTTATGGCTGGGAGAATATGGGCTCCAGAGACCGCAGTCAACATGCAGCACGGTTGTGATTATCCAACTACAGCCAACTGAAGTTTTCTTCAGTACAAAAGAACATCGTTACATGAAAATAAAAAATGCGCCCGGTATTTGGATACCAGCAGTCGTGAGCGGTCAACTGCCAGTCTGCCATCTCCTCACTCTCTTCACGGATTTTGGTGTGGTGCCCGTGGGTTAGGGTTCTAGGTGTCCACAAGTTTTTGATATTGACTAGTACCTAGAGTACCGAAGACTTTGCCCCCGGTTGAAGACCGGGATTCTTGGGGCTCGATAACTGTCTATCGATGCTGCCGGAATGCCAATCTTGCGCAATCCGGTTTTTCCAAGGGTGGACTCGTGGAGGGGTGGGGATCCGGCAGCACCACATATGGCATTTTCTTTGTTTTTTTTCTTTCCCCATCCACATCCACATCCACATCCACATCCACATCCACATCCACAGCTCGCGTGTCATCGTCGTCGTAGCCCCGAGCAGAACTAGCCCCAGCCCCAGTCCCAGCGCCCGCGCCTGATCGGACCAGGACCGTGACGGTGATGATGATGATGATGATGGTGATGGAGATTCTCCACAGGCGGGGCTTTTTCCCTCCCTCCTCCTAGCAGCTTCCGCTTCCGCGAGTGTTGTGCATGGCATGGGCATGGGCGTGCGATAAACAGGATATTGGCCATGATGGCGATGCTAGCGGTGCGGCGCGGTGATGCAGCGTCGGCATATGCAGCGGATGGATGATATCGATGCGGAATCGGCGTGAGGGCCGATGCCTACGATCGCGACGTGGTCAGCAAGCAGAAGCAGCAGGCAGAAGTAGAAGCTATACTTCCCTTCTGAGCCCCGAGATCATCGGGCGGCACGGAAACATCCAGCACACTGTTGGATGCTGATACCTATGTCATCCACGCTGTCCGGAGTGCTTGGGAGCATTGTTGCGCCCATCGGTACTTGTACGGTCCGGCTCGAGTTCATGTGTTCCACGTCGCGCCTGGATTGATGGTGCTGGAAGGGTAAGAATTCGTAGATAGTAGATGGTCCCCACATTGCCGACGCAATCAATCGCCTCGTCGAGCAGCAGCTTCATCGTGTGTTGGATCGAGGCCACTCGAGAAATGTATCATAGCAATGTTTGTGTCGTCTCCTCCTGGTGTGATATCGGCCAAATTCGATCGTCGCCCATCTGCGCACAGCATCCTTCGAGATCACCATTGTCCCCCGATTCCTCCCCGCCGGCCGTAGCCAAATATACAGCCCGTCCACCAGCATCCGAATTTCGCGAGCCAGCTGCCAGCTGCCCAGAGTGCCCACGCCATGCAACAACATAGGGGGGGGGGAAATCATTTTATAGACGTATCTATAGACCTAAGTAGATCACGACGTCCACACCAATGAGAGCCATCGCCGCGAGACTAGCTAGTCGGCGTCCCTCGCCTGCCCGCGAGAGAGAAGTACACTAACCAATGAAAAGCTGTAAGGGACGCTTGGGAATCGTTGCTCCCCTGTCGGAGCCGCCATCGCGCTTACTACATAAATTGCAAATCCGCCTCTCGGGTCGTCCGCCTCCCCCCCCTCCCCCACTAGATCATCCATCACCACCGCCACCTGCCAACCATATCCCCTCCGCCTCCCCTCCGCCTCACCTCCGCCCCCCCGGTCCTGGACGAAACACACACACACACTCACTGATCCCGTCGCTCTCACACTACAACTTACTCCTCCTCACTCGCTTCCATCCCCTTACCGTCGCTGCTATTCGACTCGGTTCCGTAACAGCATACGAAACGTCCTGCGACCGCGTGCGGCTTGCGGCGAGAGAAGAAAAAAAAACAGAGACAGAGAGACAGACCGAGAGACCAAAGAACTGACATAACAGTCGCCGGCACCTCCCCCAAGCACCCGCGCAAATCCCCGCTCCGCGCCTGACCGGGCGCTCGCATCCTGTCCCCACCCCCTCCCACCTCCACCCACCCGCGCCGCTCAACATCCACCGAGAGACAGGATTCTAAGCGAAACGTTATCCAGACCTCGCCGTTATCCAAACCTCACCGTACGCAACGAACGCACTGAAGAGACGCAGAGGGTCCATGGCGAGCAGTCCCCCCGCCGGTCAGGGCGGTTCGGGTGGCTCCAACGATGGCGGTGGTGGTGGTGGAGGTGGAGGTTGCGGCGGCGAGGCCATTGCTCCCCCCTCCACGCGCGTAAAGGTTCCCATCCCGCGGTTGCGTAGAGGCAGCAAAACCCGAGAGGATAGTTTCATCGGCAACGCTGGCAGTCTGGGCGACGGCAAAAACAGAGTATCGCACGCGTGCGAGCCGTGCAGACAGAGGAAGACGAAGGTAAGCAAACATGTGGCCGTGGCTCTTTCCCTCCTACTAGCACGCACATACCGTACGCACCCTAGCGGCAGACGACGAAGGAAAATCCCCCCGAGATGATATAGAATAACGCTGATCATTCCCGCCCCTTCGGCTTCGCTCCATATAATTAGTGTAGCGGCGAAAGGTGCGCACCTTATGCGTCCCCTCCTTCCCCTCCCCCTCCCACTCCCCCCAATCCTGCCTCAATCCCCCGCATACCCCTCTTCGCTTACTCCCTGTGCATATCCTATCGATGTTTACCGTGTCGTGCTGACGGTGATTCGCGATTGTCCTCCGGAAAATAGACCTTGCTGTAAGCACTGTCAGGACTTCAAGATCAGCTGCTACTACGCGGATGGCAAACGAGACCGCGCCAAAAAGTACGTCGTCAAGGCGACCTCGACCCGCATTTCTCCCTCCTCCTCCTCCTCCCCCGGGCCCTTTCGGATGGCGATGGCGATGGCGATGGAAAGCGGATGGTCATGCGGCGTCACTCGTGGGGAATCTGATTGGTGTTCCCTCCTCCGATGGGACGGATCGGTGGCATTGTTGTGGACCCCCAAACTGAACGTCGATTGTAGAGGGAATCCCCCTGAGCCACAGCCCCCCACTGTGAACCTTTATACCACCTCCCCGATACCACCATACCGCACATCCGATGCCGTAATCTCGTTGACATCCGAAAGGGTCCTGGCGCGCAACTGTTCTTCGACACTGGACTGATGATGGCATAGTGAGATGATAGCACTCAAAACTCGGGTGGACATCTATGAGAGTCTACTGGAGCAGCTCAAGGCACAGGTGGACAGTGCTGGGCAGTTGGCCATCACCAAGGCATTGCAAGGTGTATGTATCATTGGTCTACGCGCAGTGCGTGTTAATCAATCCTGACCCCTCCCCGTGCTTGCAACTTACGCGGATGCTCAAGCTTATCCATTCCCGTCTGTAGCTGCGTTCACAGGAGAGCATAATCCAAGTTCGAGTACAGCCTCGTGACGGCGAATCTCTGGTTTCGGCTGGGGTCGGCTCGACGGGCTCGATGGACCATATCAAAGAGGATATCAACAGCGACAACTCGCCCTACCCGACCGGATACATGGGCAAGAGCAGCGAAGTGGCTTGGATCCAACGTGTGGCCCAGCAGCTCGCCGAGGAAGCCGAGCAGGAATCAGCAGATGGCGCAGGTATCCGTACGAAAACCAGTTCCCGAAAATCATCCTACTCGTGCCCATCTACTAAAAGAATGAGCTGCGACTCAGCAATAGTGGATGATGAGTATCAATTCCAAACGCCCGCCTACCACCTGGACGACTTGAGCGTGTCCCTCTCCGGCAGCCAGATTGATCCGTACCTCCTGCCCGACAAGAAGATCGCCGATCGGTTGATCGAAACGTACTTCAACACCTTCCACCCGTCGTTCCCGATCGTCTCGAAGAAGCTATTCATGCGCCAGTACGAAACGTTCTTCGAGACCTTCTTCCCGCCGGGAAGCTCCAGACGATGGCTTGCCATGCTGAACCTCAAATTCGCTGTTGGGTCGTTGTACGCCAAGCTCATCAACGTCGAATGGAAGGGAGGTGACACGGAGCACCTGAAGTACTTCGGAAGGGCCAGGCTGCTGTGCCTCGACGAAGGAAGCTTACTGGAGGTTGCCGACTTGCAACAGGTCCAGATCATGGGGTTGACCGGAATGTATCTGCTGGCGAGCAACCAAACAAACAGGTAAGCATTCGGTCTTCTGCTCATCATTACCGTGTTTGTGGGGGAGTTCCCCGCTTTCCTTTCCAGGTGGACTGCCGCCGGCATGGTCCGTGGGGGCTCGATACTGTGTGGGTAGCTCGGACTGCGCTTTCGATCGTGCTCACCACACAGGATCACATGGGGGCCCACCTTCCTCATCCTCTTTCTGCTTTTGATTGGCCGCGAAGGGACCTATCTGCTTTTCTCGTTCCACCGGCTCCTACTATCCCGCGCCCACTGTATGGAGGGCAACCACCTTTGCTCGAAAAAGTGTTAGGACTGACAGTCGCATTCATCCGCAAGGGCATGGCATGTCAATGGTTTAGCGATTCGCTATGCGCAGACTCTCGGTCTTAACCTCCGTAATGACGTTCAGAATTTTGATGAGGTGGAGAAGGAACTACGCGTGCGTATGTGGTACGCGCTCTACTCGGTCGAGCACCTCCTGTGCTTCATGACCGGTCGTCCGGCTTCGATCCAGGACAAGGATTGCAGTGCGCCTTTACCTCGGCCGATGGGGGAGGGTTTCGATGGAGCCAACGGAGCGTTGGCCTTCGAGGTGCCACTTCAACATTTTCCAGATCCCGATGGTCTGATGACTCCCTCCACAAACTCGGGGCCCGACTCGATTACCCCTAAATCCAGCACGCCGCCTCTACAGGGAATCGGTTCGAATTCCATCAGTACACCGTCGCATAGCACCCCTGACGCCCTGTACCTGTCGGTGGGAATGTCCCACGCTTCGTCGGTTCCGCCCATCCCATCGTCTCGCGCCTCCCACACACCTTACTCCCAATCGCCTGGAGTTCGGCCCGGCATCCACGCTAGGTCCAGCTATTTCCTAGAACTCACGAAACTCAATAAGATCACATCGGCTGTCCTGTCGAGTCTTTACAGCGCCGACACGATCAAACGGAGTTGGAGTGACATCCAGGGCATCATATCCACCCTCGAACTGAGTGTCATCAAGTGGAGAGCGGATCTACCTGCGATATGGGACTTTGGAAACAAGAGACATCGGGACGTCCAATTCGCCCGCGAGGTGAGATCCCGTGATGGTGTTATTTTTTCGAGCGACGCATGTGCTGACACGGCGGATAGAGAATGTCGCTAGCATTTCAATTTTACAACGCTCGAATTCTTATCAACCGGCCCTGTCTCTGTCGGTTGGATCAGCGGATACCGAACGAATCGAACCGGTCACGGGATTTCAATCGGTCCGCCGCGGCCACGTGCATCCTGGGTGCCCGGGAAACGATCGCGTTGTTGCCGGATGAGCCGAATCCTGTCGGGCTCATCAGCAAATCTCCGTGGTGGTGTCTGCTGCACTACCTCGTTTCGGCCGGCGTGATTCTCATGGTGGAGATATCCATGCGGGCAGAGCATAACCCACAACAGGCCGAAGGACTCCTCAACGATTCCAAGAAGGTGGTACGATGGCTGCGGGCCATGTCGAAGGACAATATTGCCGCTGAACGTTCGTTGACGGTACTCACCAAACTACTACTCATCTCGGCGCCCAAGATTGGCGGCGATACGTCCGACGTCGAGAGAGATCTCGGCGAATCGAACTCGGCGACCACGGCCGCCAAAAATCGGCTCAACAATCATGAACGCCCCATCAACCACCTGGCCGTGCACGATAGCGTGGCCATGCTCGGAATCGAAACCACGCTCGATGAGCCCTTACACGTGCCCTCCCCGCGCTTTGCTAATACGGAACATCTGGGCGACGTGCAGGATATCTTCCGAGGACTTCTCGACGACCCATTCCCCTTCGGCACGATACCGATCCATAGCCCGTTCGACAACCTGATGGGCATGCCCGGCGGCGCGGCTTTCCACTCGACTGCACCCACTTCGATGGATGCCGCTTTCCGTACGGCACCACCGGATTACGTCGACACGCATGAACTCGTGTATGCGGCGGACAATCACCATCCTCCTCACGACGATGACGACATGCACGTACAGATGCAACACCACCACGGGCAGCACCAGCAGCACCCGCTCCAGAACCACGATCAGCATCACGTGCAGCACCACTGCCAACACGAGGAAGTCGGTCGAACGAACGAGCGCATGCAAAAGAGATTATCGCGAGGAGTCTCGAACATCATCATGCCGCCACCGCCGCAATTTCCCAAGTGGTCGACGACGGATGAATACGGCATGAGCCATATGGGATCCTCGTACGACTCGGGCGTCGAGCGTGCGCGCGCCGATCTGATGGAGGCCAACGAATCGATAAATTCCAACAATGTCGAGTCGCCGCTATCTGCCGATAAGTCGAGGAAGCGCGGAGGAGAGCAGCTGGCTTGGCCCACAATCTGAGTGTCGTCTCTTCGACAGAGTGGAGTGGGATGTGAGATGAAAAGTTCGTGATGGTTCTGTGGGAGGGGCGGTTTTTTTTCTGTTTCCTTTTTTCTTCTCTTTTACTTGGTACTCGGTATACGTGTTAATTGCTCGGTTTATCATGGAGGGGGGGGGTTATGTTTGCCGTCTCATTTCTCGATCCATTTCTCGATATTTGTCATGGTCCTCGTCCGCATATTCCCACTGCTATACACCTCTCTCCTATTTATTTATTTTTTCTTACTTTTTTTTTTTACTTTTTCGGTAAGCAAACGCATGGTTATTGGGGTTTTATTTTATCTATCTTTGGGTTCCTTTCATTTTTTCTTCTTTCTTCCTCTTTCTTCAAATGAATCGCTATGATAGGGGTAGGGGTAGGGGTAGGGGGGGGCAGGGGGAAGCGGGGGGGACGGGGGGATCGATGGTTGGTTGGTTGGATGGCGCCGTGGGAACTTGGAAGGCGGTATTTTTACTTGATTTGTTAACGGAACATTATCCCCTACTACTACTACCGCTGCTACTACTGCTACTGCTACTGCTACTGCTACTGCTACTGCTACTACTGCTACTGCTACTACTGCTACTACTGCTACTGCGGATATATTTGTCGAGTGGTTTTGAGTGATTTGGGAGTGGTTTTTGAGAGTGCTTGAGAGTTTTGAGTGTTCTTTTGATACCCACGATTTTTGGAGATGATCTTGGAGACGATCTTGGAGATGATTTTGGAGACGATTTCGGAGGTGATAATGCTGTGGATGATGTGGATGAGTGAGTGAGTGCGAGTAGCGCGAGTAGTGGATGGCAATGTGGATGGCAGTGGATGGCAGTGGATGGCAATGGCAATGACAATGGCAATGAAAATGGCAATGAAAATGACCTTTTGACCTATTGATCATCGGTTTGAGGACGGAGTGATCAGACAGTACTATAGACCGGCTGTGACGTTGCGTGGTCAGTGTGGTGGTTGATGGCACGTGATCGGACCGGACTGGTCTGTACGGCGTGGTGTTGGTATCGTTGTGTGGGCTGTGCAGTGTCAAGGCTCAAGGTTCAATGATGCTCAACGATGCTCGCCGGGGGATTCCGAGGGATGCCGGCGGTAGTTAATGGGGCAGTCAGGTCATATCACGTCATGTATTATCACTCACTGCAATCGACAAGCAACATTTTTTCGCGAGGGGCGTGGTAGTGGCCAGTAGTGGCTGGTTCAAACTATGTGTTCTATCACCCTTATAGCTACATGGTTCATATGCGAAAATTGGACTGATATATTCCGCATCACAGGGAAATTCTCATAACGCCCATGTTTCAGAGTCTGGTACGTGATAGGTACAAACTGTCATGCCCTGCAAAGTGTAGTTATTCTCTGAAGTAGTTTAAAAAGACGTCGATATGATGCACATTAATGTAATGCAAATTTTCATCCACCTCAGTACAGTACAGTCAATTCCTCAGATATCATATGGGTCCTCGTAATCTCCAAGCTCGTCACTGTCTCCGTATGTACTCCATGCCTTCAAAGTTCAAAGATGTCCTCTGAGTCCTAACAGCGGACTCTCTTCTCGCTTGCGCTTGCGCTTACGAGCTAAGCTTGATTCTTGGAGCACGCAGTGACGCAGGGCGAATCCATTGATACCCAGGTTCCTGAAAGTTGAATCTAGGGATATCGCCGAGATTGTCCCAGATGCGATGCAGCTTGGTACGCCCGTATCCCCTTCGTATCGTCTAGATACTGTGTGATCTGGACGGCAAAAATGATGTATACTTCTGTAGCGTCGGACCACATCGATGTTTTCGTTGTCGTCGTCGTTCACCGATCCTAACTCACCACCTTCCGACTCATCCGACCCGCGGGTCGGATGGAGAGGCAGCTGCTGCAGCCGACCGGCGGACCGCACCACAGGCCCCGTGGGGCATTGCGGGGCGCATGTTTTGCACCCGCAGTTCAGCTGCTGGCGGCGGATCGCGGCGGATCGCGGCGTACAGTAGCTCCTCGTGCGCTAGTCCTCGAGCGCTGGTCCTGTCTCCCAGAAGGCGTGGAAAATTGCCCACGTGTGGTACGGCCCTTCTTTGTACATTATCGCCGCGACATCCCCACTAACTAGCGGCCGAGGCCGTGGAGGGAGCCGCGGAGGGAGCCATGCGGGTGGAGCATCAGGGTGGAGCGGACAGTTCATGTCCGCGCCACCCTACTCCACCGCACAAACGGTGGGGATTATCGACCCATGGCATTGGGGCTGCAGCCCAGTCACTGGCTCAATGCACCCTCCAATACTTAGGGCGGGAAACCCCGCCGAAATCATAGTGCTCCCCTTCTTCTTGGTCCGCAGGTCGAACAAGCTGGCAGCGCATGCTGCGGCGGACTGGAATTGTTTCCAGTTGCAAAACTGGTGGGTCACCAAACTTCAGCATCTAATCTTCCCTTCAAGGTCCGATCAATAAGTTGCATACACGGAAGGGCAGTGGGGGCTTAGAATTGTCGCTGTGATTATGTGAGGTATAGTGAGCGAGTGAGAGAGTGGGACATCAAACACGTGAATGCTTGCAGCAACATTACGCTCATCGCGTAACCTACCCGGCCCAGTCTCAAGATACATAGCCATGTGGGTGGCGCTCGCTAGGTACTAGACAGCCTACCTAGACTTTACAACTTTGCATGGCGAGTTACCGTGAGGCTTGAGACTTCACGGCAATCCGGAGGCTTAACTGAAAGTTTGACGGACCTTTGGAATCATGGGGGTATGGAATTAAGGAGACAATGAAAACCCATGCTGAGAGAACTCGGTGAAGTCTACATAGATTCTGGGTGATAATAACTTTGATGTTGTCTTCTTTCTGCAATTATAACCTAGTTTTACCATACTATGAGTTGACAAACCACTACTGGTTTGCTCGTGTCGTGACCGGGATGACAGCAGACCGAGATCTTGAGTCTTGATACCTAGGCTTACTACGCTGAGAGGACTGAGCGAACGCTTGACAGACCGTTTTTTGTTTTTTGTTCATTCACTGATTGTATGCAAATTTGACAGACCGTTTGAGGGAAGGTGTTGTGGGTGTCGAATTCGTTTGTGAGTGATATCTCAAAGTTCTCTGTACGGCGAAATGAAACCCTTGCCTTTGGATCCGGGCTTGGAGACTGAATCCTACCAGTCGATGGTGAGATAGTTCTACGCAACCGACAACTTTTTCATCCGTCAGAGGCTTGAGAAGTACTACTAGTATAAACCTCCTCCCCTCGAGCTCGCAGACGATGTCTCCACACTCACCACCCATCCTTCTCCCATCCTTCTCCCGCTGCGAAAAGGACTGGCCGGACGCTGCCGAGCGATGCCTTTGTCGACGGTCTTCCCCAACGACCTCCACCCTACTAACACCGACATCCACGGGAAAGCTTTGACAATCATGCAGTGTTCGACATAGTCCGGACTGGACTGACTGCTAAGATCTGGTCCAGCCCGGCTCCTTGAACGGACTGCGTAAAGGTAGTTCGCCCAGTCGATGGGTTTCGTTGACTAGTTGCGGACTGCAGTCGACTACAGTCGGTCGGTCCTGCTCTCGATTTTTTTGGACACCGCTCCCGGACGGGCAGCTAAGATACAGTCCGGTCCATTCCGAGGCTCAGGACGGACGGACGGACTGGAGTGTGTCTATCACAGTGACAATCAGCCGGCGTGATACACTAGGGTAGCTACATATTTTCATCACTTACACGAACCCCTCGGCTACACGTTCGAAACCGCCTTTCAGAAGGCAAACCCCGATGATCCGCTTCACCTCGGCAGTCCGACGGCCTGCACGGCCAAAACGACTGCTTGCACAAGGTACAATTCCTCCTCGAGGGCAAGACATCACATCCCTCTGCCTGCAGGCTGCAGGCTGCAGCATCACTCGCTAACGGACCGCCATTCCATCCGCCAGCGGCCACCCCCCTCCCAGTTCCTGCTTAATGCACCATAGACGCTGACTAGTTACGGTCAGACTCACCAGTCCTCCGGCACGGACCGATATCACCGGTCTACCTACATGGCGCACTTCTACCGCCGCCACGAGCAGCCGTGATTACGTGAACATCTCGAGGACCTCGTACTCGAGAGAGCTGCTAGGCGGGTAGAATAACTGCCGCCGAGTGATTGTCATGAAGCAGTACGAGCGTGTACTATGTAGTACTCACATAGCAGCTTTACGATCCTACGATGTCCTATAGGTGTCACGGCTTCTTATGGTGGAGGTAGAAAACGCCATGCAGGCAGGCGTATCGATCCGTGCCGGGTGGGAAGGAGGGAGACTGCCGAGCTTGGCTGTGGTGGAGGTCTGCCGTCTATGGAGTAGTAAGGAGGAACGAGAATGGTGGATGGTGGATGGCGGATGGCAGGGCGGTCCGCTAGCCTGGTGAGGTGCTGGAGGCAGGGCAGCGGGATGTGATGGCTTATCCTCGAGCCTCGAGGAAGAGCTGTGCCAGCGATCGATGGGATCGTGTAGATAGGCCGTCAGCTTGGCGAGACTCGAATTGACGTGGATCATCGAGTTTGGCTTCAGTGTTTGGGGAGGCGGTTCCGATCCCCGGACGTGTATGTACCCAGCTGAGGTATTCGAACTTCGAACTTAGAACTTCGTACAAGTGATGACTTCCGTCTATAGCCTCCCCAGCGAAGGTGTACTTCCGGTAGCAAAAAGTGGGGTGCGATTGATGCGGGAAGAACACCGCGGCCATTTGCCCACCGAATAACAACCAGATCTTTGTTCAATACCTATGCCCAATTTTAGAAACGTCTAAAGAACACGTATTTGCATAAAGACAGGAGCCGTGCCGTCTCTTGGGGTTGACGTTTGACCGTTGGTGAGGCGCAGAGTTCACAGGAGCAGGAGCAGGAGCACGAGCACGAGTACTCAAGAATCAAAGCCGGGGATGCGCCTGTAGTTATACCTACCTAGTAGAGACATCGATGGCGGCCGACCCCGCGTCTTCCAAGCTCCAAGCTCCATGTTCCCATGTGCCATTGTGGATGCCGTTTTCGTTTCGTGACCAACGGATCCAAAGTTCAAACTATGTACGGTGGGCTCTGGAGAACTCGGAAGACGGAAGGAAGCAAGGAAGGATGGAAGGCATTGGCTGTAGCCTGTCCGCATCGGAGGCGCTGCTCGATCGTTAGGATTTCTTTCAATCGCCCGGAACGGAATGCAGCCCTTCCACCGTGTCCGCTGTCCACTGTCCAGGTATGTAGATTTGGGGATCGTAACTTCGTGGGATCGTGGTTCCTAAGCAGCGGCGAGCGCTAGGCGGTCTACTATACCTAGGTAGGATGGTCTCTGCTCTGACGGGTACGTCTGGCAGTGGGCACATAAGTTGTGCAGGCCAAGTTTCGGCATGCTCATGATGCCCACTTAAGCGGGACACCGAAGAAGAGGGGGGGGGAGAACGTCGGCATGGGTACCGTACCACAGCACCGGCCGGCCCTAACTAACAGGTAGCGATGTGATGAACCATCAACCATCAACCGTCAACCGTGCACTCAGCCCCCCAACCATCAACCGTCAACCGTGCACTCAGCCCCCCCCCCCCCCCCCCTCCCCCCCCGCCAGGCGTTTTCATCTCCACGCTCTCTCCGCTCTCCGCTCTCCCCCAGGCGGCCCCCCCACAATATCTACTCCACGTTTGTACTCTAGGTAGAGTACACGGGGTGTGGGGGGAATAAACCACATACAGTTGTGCACGGCGAAAGTGGGGGGGAAGCGGCCGTTTCCATCTGTCCAAGTTCCGAACGAATGATGATAGATACGAGGCGCGCACGAACCCGGGGCGCGCATCGCATCTCATCTCATCATAAATATCTTCGATCTCCTGGATGCGATGCCAGACCAGACTCCTCGTGTTGGTCGGGAACACGTTACACCGGCATAACTATAGCCGCTCGCTCGCGGGTGACGCAAAAGCCAAAAATGCGACAATAATTTTCGGTAAAAAGCTAACGAACCTTTGGGAGCGCGCGCCAATTCTTGTGCACTGTGCAGTGCACACTGGCTTTGTGTACGGTACCTACCAGGTAACCATGGCAGGGATCGAGAAGTGGGCAGAAATTTGTGCCAACCCAACCCAACAGATCAGACCGTGCGGGGTCGTGGTCGTGGTTACGGTGAGGCGAAAGGATGGATGGAAGGGAGGGATCTCGTAGTTGCAGCAGCAGCCTCGCGGTTCTGTGTCGCGACCTAGAGTAGATCCATACTCGCGACCGAGGTCTCTGCTCTGCTCTGCCCTGCTCTGCTCTGCTCTGCTCTGCTCTGCTCTGCTCTGCTCTGCTCTGCTCTGCTCTGCTCTGCTCTGCTCTGTGGACTGTCCGTCTCACGAGCCACGAACCGATCGGCCGGTGTCGTGTCTCGCGAAGATCGGAGTAGAACGTGTATCTGCGTTACGGAGAGCCAGCAGCGCAGGATACTGAAGGTATGTACTCTATATAACTGGTGCCTCGCGGCGAGCGAGGAACGCGCGCGGGCGTCATCAAGCGTCGTGCGTCGTGCCCCTCCCCCCACCAAGAACGCAGGACTCGAGCGCGAAGAAGAACGCGTGCCTCGCGAGTCGCGGCGATCGCGGGTCTGGTGTGGAGAATCCGGACCCCACGAAAACAGAGTGGCTCCCCTCCCCTCGCGACAGGGGAAAATCCGCTTTGTGATATGACGGTTCGGAGAGGGGGGAGGGGGGGAAGGGGGGGGGGAACCACTAGGAAGGAAGGAAGGAGCCGGCCAATCAGTGGCGGCCATGTAGAGGGCAAGTGCTCACGCGAGGGGCGATGCACCCTGTCTCGTCTCGCGCAGGACGGCTACCATACGCGAAGGAAAGGAAAGGAAGGGAAAAGGAGGCGCACCGAGCAACGCTGCTCTAACAATCTAAAAGCGAGATGCGAAGCAATGCAAAGCGAAGCAAAAAGCAAGGCGGCTGATTTGATTGATTGATTCGATTGATGCACCGGTTCGTTCGTTCGTTTTGCCTGCCTGCCTGCCTGCCTGCCTGCCTGCCTGCCTGCCTGCCTGCCTGGTAGAGCTCGAGCTCCGCGGACACCACTCTAGTTACCTAGCTTCAAGCTCGACATTGCTCTCCACACTTACCAACTACCCAAGTACTCCACCTACTCTACAAACCTCGGGAAACAGGTCTCACTTCCTGTTCGCCCATCCGTCTGCCCCTCCCGCAGCAGCAGTCCGCTCACCATCCTCCGCACCCCCTCCTCCCCTCCTCTCCCCCACTCGTGTGCCAGTCAATTGGCCTGGCCACTGTCGACAATCCGCACACCACGCATTCGCCTTCGTTGCCCACACCGCCCACACCGCACCACACATTCGCCTTCGTTGCCCACACCGCCCACACCGCACCACACATTCGCTACGGACCCACGGGACCTACGGTACCACGGATTGATTGGCATGGATTGCGCACGGCGTATGTCAACATCTTCGCTCCCTCCCTCCTTCCTTCCCTTTCACCCGCGCGGCCCTTCGGTGCTAACTCACGCGCGTCGAATCCAGTCTTTAGGCGGATCTTTGGGCGGGACAAGAAACCGACACGCAGCATGGTCATCTCGAGTCCGTACGAAGTCCACCACGTCGACGGATACCGCATGCAGGGTTCAGGGTTAGTTTTTTTTTCGTTCCTGGAGTTTTCCTGTCGTTCCCAGCCCAGGATCGAGCAGGATTCGAGCAGGATCGAGCATGATTCGAGCATGATCGCGCATGCAAGAAAGAAAAGAAGTTCGGACGATGACGGACGGACGATGGACGGACGATGGACGGACGATGGACGGACGGAGAACTGAACTGAACTGAACTGACGTGGATACATAGCGACTTCGACTCGGCGCCCAGGTCAATGCTCATCCACCATCCCAATCCCGATCCCGCGGCGACCGCTGAGAAGACGACCACCACGAGTGAGAGGAGCGACAGGAGCGACAGGAGTGAGAGGAGCGAGAGGTTGTAGCACGCTTGCCACCCGGCGTGGCGTGTGGTATCGTGTCGTATCGTGACGTGACGCGGGTGTTCTTTGGTCACGTCGGATCGGCGGGGAGGGGGGATCGCGAGAGGGAAGGGAACGGGGGGCAAAACGCAGGTTTGTCGTGAGGGCGGTTTGGCGCGAGTCGCGAGTCTCGACACTCGCCTTCGCCTTGATCGTCTGTCCGTCGGGTCTCAATTCAATCTGCGCATATCTGCGCGTTGGTGGGTGGGAGGAGTTTTGTGTGGGGTTTGAGGGGGTTCCTTCTGTCTGTCTGTCTGTTTTTCAGAGGCAGGCGCATCATACGTACATACATTACATTACATACGCCTCTGCACTTCTTTTTTGGTTTTTGGTTTTCAGTTCTTTCTGGGTAACTACTTTGTAGCAATAGGAGTTTTCTGCTTGTAAGAATCCGATCATCATCATCATCATCATCATCATCATCATCATCATCATCAGCATCGTGTCTTCCAAGTTCCCACTTCCTTCCTGACTCCTGACATAACAGGAGGGTTGAGAGTTCCCCCGCCCAGCCCAGCCGCGCGTTCGTCGACGCGTCGCGACTCGCGACGACTCGGACCAAACTTGCCGCTGCCCCTAAACCTGCCTGGGCGCCCTGAATTGGTTAGAACTTGGAAATTGGGAAGTTGGAAGACTGTGAGTGAGTGAGTGAGTGAGTGAGTGAGTGAGTGAGTGAGTGAGTGAGTGAGTGAGTGAGTGAGTGAGTGAGTGAGTGAGTGAGTGAGTGAGTGAGTGAGTGAGTGAGTGATCGGCATAGCCTGGCTAGAGTAAGTATGATACATCTCGAAATTGTAATTTCGAAGTGAGGTAGGTATATGGGCATGGCTTTCGACGTGTTTGACGCATTCTACGTGAGCAAGCCAGGCGTTACTATGCTTTGCCGTGTTTAAATGACAAAGACTCAATTCGTTCTCTAGGCGCGACAATAGAGAGAGTATGGGTATAGTATGCAGCAACGAAACCTCCCCCATTTGCAGGTGCCCACTGCCAGACGTACCTGTCCGAGCAGAGACCATCCTACCTAGACCGCTTCGCGCTCGCCGCTGCTTACAAAGGAACCAAGATCCCACGAAGTTACGATCCCACGATCCCCAAATCTACCTGAACAGTGGGCAGTAGACAGTACACACGGTGGAAGGGCAGCATTCGGTTCCGCGCGATTGGAAATCCTAAGTTACTAACCAGCAGCACCTCCAATGCGGACAGCCGCTGCCTTCCATCCATCCATCCTCCCTTCCTCCCGTCTTCTGAGTTCTCCAGAGTCCACACCACAGAGCTCTCCTAGTTACCCGTCATCTCAAGTATTGCCCACCAATACAGGAGCAAATTACAAAACCTCACCGCTAAGCGAGAATAGGTAGGTAGAGCCCTTCATTAACTCTCACTCGTTTCTGCTTCTTCCAGTCGAGTGCTTCACACGGTTTTTGTCCCGTACGGGTGACGAGCTGTGTTCGCAGCCATGAAGCTAACTAGCGGTGTCCACATGAGCGTCGCACGTACTATGTGCCATCGGCCAGCCTGTCAGGCGGGATGTTGTAACGACGTCAGTAGATGCGATACCTATGCTGCTCTGCAGTGAGTCGGTGAAGGCATATATATCGGTGCTGGCCACTGGACAGCAGCAGCACCGGGGGAGCACTAGGGAAATGGCGGAGTTGAAGTGGAGCAGCGTATGTAGCTGCGGGTGTGTCTGCCGCCAACTCCACGAGCGCCATTGCGCGTGTCGGGTGCCGGGTGTTTGACTGGCCGACTACATAGGAGGTACCTAGGTATGTCGATTTTTATCATCAGTCACAGTCAATCACTCTAATTGGCGAGGGAAAAGAAAAAAAGGGTGGAAGAGTTGGATATGTAAGTAAGTACATCATCACCGCTGGTGAAGCTATAGACCGAAGTCATCACTTGCACGAAGTTCGAACAGCTCGGCTACTGTATTGAAGGGGGGGGGGGGGGGGGTAAAAAATACGCTTTTGTCCGTATCAGTACGGTCAAATATCGTAACACGGTCGTGTAACAGCATACTAGTCCCTCGCTGTCCAGAAATCCCCGCAGACTGCAGGCTGCAGCCCTTCCAGTGACTTGGCAGCCTTGGCACGGAGGAGGTTCTGGACTAGAAGCTTGTCAGATAGACTTTCAATCGACACACCTAGTTGCGTACAGTGCCAGGTGGCGACCACAATATATCACGAACCCGCCCTCATCGAGGAATCTTTCTTTCTCCTTACATATTCTATCTTCTCTCCAATCATTGACCGAATCTGAGCATTGCGGCTTCAGTCTTCGGCAACCTACCGTCAGGTCTAGGAGCTTTGCCTGCAGCCTGCGGCTCTGCCTGAAGTTCGACGTCTACTTCTGCAAGTGGGTCGAGGAGAACGGGAATAAGAACCTCACGAGGAGGGTAGCAGCAATCGGCATAGACGTTGTCACTCAGTTCTTGGCCTTGTGCAAAGAGGTCGACAAGGAGTGGTATATACTGTAAACAGCAGCACCAAAACCAGTACGGGGGGAGGAGATATCCGGCAGAGTGGGAGACGCAACCGCAGCTGGCCATCAGCACCCTCAGCAGGTTCCGACTCCAGTGCCGGTATTTTTACGAGAAGATCTACGCAGTCCGCCCTTCTTACACCAAGCTCCGAATACCTACACCGCGAGGAACCGAAGGTACAGCTACGCAGTTTCGGAGATCAGTGGGAATACCTTCAGAATATACTCGACAACAAGGTGGACCCGGGAGAAGCATCAGTCTTCGAGGAAACCATCCTGGAAGAAGACGACGAACTAGATAGAAGGAGCGGAGCGGGAACGAGGGCCCCTGCTATCGGAAGAGCGAGAAGTTGAGACTCCGCGCATGGAAACACGTCGTTACGAGAGCGAGCGAGTTGAGAGCCGTCACGAGAGCCGCCACGAGAGCTCCCGCCCCGCGAGCCGTCACGAGAGCGTCACCCCCGAGCCCCCCCCCCCCCCCCCCCCCCCCCGACTGCCACACCGTGCCCCGACCATGGCAATCGCGTCCACGGTCCCACCGGTCGTTAGCACCGTTCGATTCCCAAGCGAGATCAAGATTCGGAACGAATTCAACTTCCACGGCGAACCGCAAGAGCTAAGATCACTTGATGTCTCGGTCCGGAACTTCTGCCTCGGCCACAACTACCCGGTCTATCGCGGTGGAACGGTGATTTGCTCGGCGGACGATGAGTATACGTACGTCAACTTTCACAACACGGAGGGCAAGTCGAACTATGCGTTCGGTCGACGGCTCTGCGCATCGATCGGAAGTATTATGGAAGGCACCGCAAGATTGTGGTGGGAGGAATACTTCAATAGCGGCGGACCCTCGCCGAATTGCTGGAGGCCTGCCGATACGATCATCAACATCAAGCGCCCCTCCGTCGTCGAAGTATCGCTTTACGAGCTCCTCCGCGAGGAATTCACGTCTGAATACGACTAGGAAGCCTCGAGGATGGAACTGTGGCGGATGCGTTGGGACGCTACTAAGACGAACGCCCTTTCTTTCGCCACGTTCAAGAGCAAGTCGAAGATCCTGGCCAAGCGGGTCGGATTCACATCATGGAACCTAATGTGCGATGAGATATGCAATGATATCGAGCCGGCCGCATTGAGGTCCAGGATTGCACCGATTCCAGAGGAGGATCAGTTCTGGAAACAGGTACACGACCAGTCAAATACATTCTTGGTGGACTTCATGCAGGAAGGCAAGTGCTCGGTGTGTGGAGGCAGACACGAGACGTCAAGGTGCCGACGTGGACAAGCGGCCCCAAAAGGAGAAAAGGAAATGGGTCAGGGAAACAACCAGGGTGCTACGGGATGCGACTGGTGTGGAATATCTGGACACTATCGTTCGAAAACTGCTTCTTGGCCATCACAACTCGGCACTTCGAAATGAAGTAGACCTGACCCTCCTGCAAAACTTAAGAGGCAATGCAGGAAACTGAAGGCATCCATCGCACGCGGAGACGTCCCGGCGGATGAGGCGCAGAAGAGAGGGGGACTGGGTCGAGACGGAACGTCGCGAGGATTAAGGACTCAGCCGACTAGTACCGTGGCCGGACACGGGCTGACCCAGCCTCACAACCAAGGATGCCAAACGCGGGCAGGAGGCTCGCAACAGCAGCAACCTACGCAACGTTGCTTTAACTGCGAAGGTTTCGGCCATGCTTCTACGGTGTGCCCTACGCAGCGTTGCTCTAACTGCAAAGGTTTCTGCCATGATTCTACGGTGTGCCCCAGCGAGAGGGGCGCAGCAGCAGCAACGGACCCTCGGTTTTCAGGAAAGAACAATCCAGGACCGTTGAGGAACCCGGTCAACGGGAACCGCCTCAAACCTTATATCGACCACGAGAATGAACTGGAAATTATTGCGTCTCAGGAGGAGGAAATGCTTCCCAGTAAGAGGGAATACATGTCTACGGGGATGATAATGTTCTGTTGACGAGATGTGCTCCCGGCGCGGAGGTTGGCATTTTTCTTAAGCGGTTGTGCCCACGGGCGTTGATTTGGAGCGTAGGCGGTTGTGCCCACGGGAGGGATGCGTTTCATTGCCTTTCATCTGTTGGACTTAAGTGGGGAGGAGGTGAAAAGTTCTGCGACGGCTGTTCTTCAACTCATGTTGTTGCGAGCTTCTGACGTACTCGGGTGTCAGGGAAAGTGGTGCACCACCACTATGAAATTCTAAACGCCGTAAAAAAAATATATGGCACCAGACCAGATAGAGCAAAACGAGTGATCGAACGTGATTTGTTTGTATGACTGGAGAACGTCGTGCACCACCCCTTCCCACCCAACCATCAATATGCTGTCGGTGCTCCTCTAGCATCAATCACCGCCTGCAACCTTTCAGGCATACCTTCTACCAATCTATCTAACCTTTCCTCTGTTGTCAGGTTTGACATGGAACTCTTTTCTCGGGACCCGTTTGTGATATCCCATAGACTTCACCGCATCTCGAACTGTCTTAGAGTCGCAGGCATAAACCATTTCAATACAGACTGCTTCCCAGCTAAGACGTTGAGTACGGGAGTCGCGGGTAACAAAAGCTTCGAGACGGGCTTTCTCTGCGGCGTCGAAGATTGAGGGTCCGCCGGATCGTTTTCGATTTGAAGGAGTGCCGTACTGGTGACAACACTGATAAATTCTCGAGGCCGTGCTTTTATCGATCCTGAGTTTCTTTGCTATTTGCCTCCAGCTCCATCCCGCTTTCTCGCGTAGCGCAATGATCTGTATTCGTTCGTCCCGAGTCGTTTCTCTGTGACTGACACCTTCCGGTACCGGATCGCGGACTCCTTTCTGCTTCATGCTTTCGTGCAGCGATGGACTTCGTATAACGACCGAATGTACGAACAATAGACTTCACAACGACAGAATTCGCACGACGATGGTGGGTGGCGGCGTTGAGTTTGCCTTACACACAAGCCGAATATTCGAGAATGTCACCATTACATCACCAACACGGCCACCCACCCAGCCATGGCGCTTAAGGCGGTGCACCACTTACTCTTGCACCCCAGTACATGCTGCAGTCTGCAGAGGATATGTACTCCACATCCTCCACTTATGTACTCCACATACTGTGGCTCGGCTTCGAGGTAGCACAGCATCGAGGTCTTGTTGGCTGGAAGCGAAGGTCTGGTTGCTGGTAGGTACGCAAATTATTGACTTTTTTTTTGGCTGTAGACTTTGGCAGAGCTGTAGATGTATGCAAGCCCTTAACCACGGCTTTTATTGTGCTGTTGAGGTAGAACGGCATTCGCGAAAACCATTGGCTAGGTACCTAGAGTACTTTACTACTTTAAGTCAGAATATGTACCTACCGGTCTGAGGATGTGGGTGTGGGCACTCGGTGGTGGTGGGCACTCGGTGGTGGTGGGCACTCGGTGGTGGTGGGAGGTGGTGGTGGGACCGGGTGGGTGTTCGTGAAGCCAGTCAGCCAGCCTGGCCATTCCGCGGCGCTAACCACAATTCACATGAAGGACGATAGTTAAATACGCATATCCATCCCTCCATGCATTCCTCGAAACATCACCGTTGTGTGTTCGTTGTCCCCCTCCTCCTTCTATCACTCTGTGTAAAGCCGACCTATTGCCGCTAACCAAGGCGCAAATCTGGGGTTGACGGCAATAGTTGATCGAGATCAGAGTGGCAGACGGGGAGCTTGACGATATCGTGTCCAGCTACCGAAACACTACGCTGACTCTACTCTACCCTAGGGTGTTGTTGACGTATCGTGCCCAGCAATTTATACACCACTCCAGAGTGTGAACGCCGGACGGAGGTTCGCGAATCGCAATCTCTAACCCACCATTGTTGGAACTTGGAGGTTGCCGTGAGGAAGAAGGTTACGGAGATCCGGAGAGCCACGTTATAAAGAAAAGCAAAGGTACCCACATACAGGGCGCGGGGGGTGGCCCATCGATCAACGTTGCGGAACATTGACCGGTATTCAAACAGGTTCCCTAAGCTTACTCGTAATTCGTAACTCGTCAAACACTCAGAAAACCACCACCACCACTAACGAAACCTAAAACACTCTGTGATTATTGTAAGTAAGTCAGATCTCTCCATGCTCATCCTCATAAGAAGCCCCCAACCCCAGGGTTCCATACATGTGTTGTACGAGTTCTCAGCCAATAAAGCCACTCGTCCTACCCTCATCTCCCCTCCGGAATAGGCCCTGATACTTATTCCTCCAGAGTCCCGCTTCGCAGTACCCACCAACAAAACCATGAGCACGGGCCCCATATTTTCCATCGTCTTCCGCGAACGTCTCCAGAGGGCCGAAGACGAGTACTTCCGGCAGGCATCGCCGCGGCCGCCGGTATTTGTGGTGGACGACGTTCGGAGGAGGTGGTGTGGTGGGCTCGAACTCGGAAGGGAAGTGCGATCTGGCGGCGGAAGTATTGTGGACAGTCAGAGGGGGGAAGCGAGTCCCGAGGGTAGTGATGGGCGACGGCTGGACCGAGTCGCCGGCAGTCCCCAAGAGTGAAGAACAGCTCTTCTCGGAGGAGGAGGAGGAGGAGGAGGGCCGTATGTCGCCCGATTTTGTCCCGTCGTCGTTGTCGTGGTGGCTAAATCATACTGTGCGACGGACAGTGCTATTCTCGTTGTTTCGGTTTCGTGCGGGTTGAACACTACTACTACCTCCGACGTCCGTTCCTGCTCCGAATCTGAACCTGTATTTCTTCGACTCCACTCGTGCCTTTCGTCGTCGCTATCTGCGGTGGTTCCCCTCGGCGCTCCGCGACATCGCTCGCTACTGCTACTGCTACTGCTACGGCGTTCGCTACCGCTCCGTGGCTGTGTCTGTGCCCGTGGGCCTTCGACGCTCATGGCTTCGTGGTGCACCACCGCTACAACATCGTTCGTTACCGCTTGGACGTCGAAGACGTCGGCTTGGGACGGAAGGCACTCCCTGCAGTGCATCGGGATGTGCGGGAGGTGGTGTGCGGGGGGATTTCGGCAGCGTGGAGGCCGTGGTTGGAGTTGGCGTACTGTTTTGTTTTGTTTGGCAGGCATACGTGCTCATGTATTTCTATGGCGCGAAATGGGATTGCTGTTCGATTTGTGCACATACTGGGTATCGTTGGCTACCTCGTGGTGGGGGAATTGAAAATTCTGCCTTCTCGTGAGATGTGCTGGGCTGTGTGGATTCAAGCCCGAAGGCGGAAGATGGACCGTGAGCGATCGCATCATAAGCTGTAACGGCCGAGGGAAGGAGAACACTCAAGGAGAAAGAGGAGATAGTGGTTGATCGTCCACTTTGAAGAGGATGATCAAGAAAGAAGAAGAAGACCCCACCATGCCCGCCGACGTTGATTCCCACTACTAACCACATTCGGGGTTTCCCGCCGAAAGGAGTCCCCTTCGCTTCCTCCTCTTCACCGACAGCTCCTCCTCTCGCCGACATCTCCTCCTCTCGCCGAGATCTCCTCCTCTCGCAGACATCTCCTCCATCGTTCCGCCACAGTACGTCCACTAGCAACTCTGGTAATACGATTTGCACGATTCCTTACAGTTCAACGGTACATACAACCGGATCTCGCCCATCTTTCCGGCAAAGCTCCTCAGTATATGTAAAACTCGTCTCAACAGGCCCTCCACTTCAAATGCAGCTCAAACAGCGCGTTCCCACCAAAGTCGCCCGTCATGATACCCCTCTTGCCCTTCACCCCATTGCTAGTGACATAAACCTCCGAGTTAACATTCAGCCCCGCGCCCTGTCCGCACGACGACCACAGCTCCTCCACCTGTTCATCAAGCTCGTACTCCCTCTGCAGCGGCCCCCCGAACTCGACCTCACTAGCGACCGTCTCGAGCTCTCCGGAGAAGTAGTAAGAGATCCTATGCCTTCCGCGCACCCCCTCCTCAAGATTCGCGAGGCCGCCGAAGTGCTCGCGGTCGACCGCGTACTGCGTCCCCGCCGCATGCGTGATCGCTAGGTTGATCTGGCAGTACGTGCGCTGCGTAGTCGTGTCCCCCGAGATCGACGCCTGGAACGCGCTGCTCGCGAATACGATCGTGAGGTTCTGCGTGGGTGTGCCGTAGACCCATGGTTCGCCGCCGGTCTGGGGGCAGCCGGGGCCGCCGAAGGTGAGTTTCGAGAGGGAGGCTACGGGAGCGACGGTGTCGGCAGCGGCGCGCGGGGATAGTGGCGTGGGGGTGCAGAGGACGAAGCTGCATAGCCCAATGAGAAGGACGGGGAGGGAGAGGAGGGCTTTCATGATGCGGATCTGCGGAGGGAGTGTGGGTGGGACTGGGTGCTGGATGCCGGTGAGATCAGAGAAATTCCCCGGAGAAGGCGAGGGGGATATCGCCTTTATACCGTAATCCGGGATCCCCTTCCCTTCCCTTCCTGAGCTGGACGCCGCCTTCATTGCGATTATTGCGATTCCCATGCTTCGTCAGTCTTGTCCGTCTCGACTATGCCCTGTAGGCTGTTCCTTACCCGATGCCATTGACCATGGTTTCATGGATACAGCAAGTTCACCACTTTCAACTACAACTCTACGAGCTTGCGAGTCGCCCAGCGGTGGACCGGCGGTGCTGCTGGCGTAGCCGGGCCGGGCCGCGGTTCGCACGTCTCATATATGACATTGCTCGCTTGAATAGGTGCTACATAGTCCCCGTTCCGGTGTCACCTCATTAATCAACCCGAACCAAGGATCGATGCTTCGCGACTTGAAGGGCAACTGTTGGAACCTGGTGCGATATAGGTACATACCGGTACCTGAGAACCTTTGAGCGGGACGGGGGTGTCGGCTGTATGTACGCTATGTACCTGCAGATATTGCATGCCCGGATCCACAGATCTACGCTCCGCTCCGCACGGACAGACGGACGGATCCGCGGGAGATGCGGGCGATGCACTCGTCCTGGTGGCAATTTCGGTGCAGGTGAAGCTTGAAGCTTGAAACCTGAAAGGCGGAGGTCGAATGTCGCTTCTGATTGACTGCATACGGTAGCTGGGGATCTACAAGCGAAGATGGACTTCAACTTAAAACTCTTGGAGAAATCTGGATCAATTGCTGCGTGGTTACAGGGATGGTGTAGAGGCAACTCATAGTATGTATCTCAAGCCATAGTTAATCTCTTCTCAAATTCATGAATTCAAAAATCCCCAATCTCCCGATGTTCTACTTCCACAACACAATCTTCTTCCCAGTTGGGCGCTCTCAAAGGCCATTCACTCCGTAGAATGGTCGCCGGAGATGCTTCCGCACGGAACAGAGCATAGATTGCCGGGTTTGCGCTTCTGACTTCTCAGCAGCCATCCGACCCAACCACATCATTCGTCACGTGACATCATCTTATCAATAAATCCATCGCTGACTGGGGCCAAGCACCCCGCACTCCATCGCTCGCTAAGAAAACACGCTTGCTGGTATGCATGGTGATCCTCCCCATTCAACCTGACTGGTTTCTCCACCCCACGTCACTCTGGTTCCTCATCTCTCTTGCTGCGATCGACTCTCTATCATCCGTGTCTAATCGACTACCGTCTACTGGCCGACAACGAGATGGAAGGAGGAAGCCGGGCTGGGGGCGAAAAGTGCTGACGCGTTGACGAGTCCCTGAGTGTCTCTAGAGGCATGTGTCTCGCGAGTTGCACTAAGCACGTCCATGGTCTTGCTCCACCAGGCATGCAGCTCAGGACTAGTTTCGGCACGGTCGCTCGCGTCGATATCGCTTTTCTTACGGGGCCGCGGACGGCAAGACTACAGCTGTGCTCTATGTACTACATCGAGGGCCCCGGGCTAGACGCGCACACCGGTTGATCGGAAGCTGGGCAGGCAGGACGAGATCACCGAGACTCTGGCGTGGGCGCTTGGACGATACGGACTACCTATTAACTAAGCGAAGGCTGCGATACTTGATTTACTTGGGATTTCTCCTGTCGTGATAGTTGTTTCTTGCTTGCTTTTGTTTCTTGAAAAATGTGGTAGTGCTAACGTATCTTTGACAAAATGCTAGCGATATCGTATCAGTACGGTCAAAATACGTTTTTTTTGCCCTGATACGATATCAATACGTGTGTGGCGGGGGTAGGTTGGCAAGTGTCAGCAGCTTGGAGATGCGTTTCGTGGATGGTAGGCCTGTTATCCATCGCGCGATGATGTTGTAGGTCAATTGTAGTGGTTCGAGGACTGCTTTGGTGCCTGTCCACATCACCCGCTTGGTGTACAGGCACAAAAGCAGTCTTCGAACCACTGCAGTTAAACTACAACATCATTGCACGATGGATAACAGGCCTACCACTGGTCTCACCACCCCAATACACTGGTAATTATCTCCCCAATGGAGAACGGGCTACGACAACAGGCTGGAAAATGAAGAACGAGTCAGAATAAGTGTGCGGATCACCATTCGGGCATCGTGCTATTATAGAGCAGAGAATCTGTGAGGATTATTTGAGGGGTGAAGGGCAAAATGAAGGATGGTGACGACGATTAGGTTATTTTATCGCATTTTATTGGTTTTTTTTTGGGTTTTCTTTTTCAAAACAGAAAATCATGGCAGAAAATCAGACGAAATGAAACAAACGGACAAAAGGAAAACGGTATGCAATCAACAGAAAACCATGGCGAAAAGAAAGTCATAACAAAGGCAACTCGTAAAAGGGCATCATGACTATAAAAAACTCGTTAGAACCATAAATGAAACTCATCAGGGGGAATCCCGCTAAAAACTCTTAAGAGGGTATCTATCATGAAGGTAATTCGTGACAATGCACACGTTTGCATCACTCAGCAGGGGGCGAAAGATGTCCTACGGCAGAGCTGAAGTGCATCAGCTTGGTGCAGATCTCCGGCGCCGTCGTGAACGACATCCCACTGTCGACTAGACCGTTTCGGTGGGGATATTGCGGTCCCGTCTGGATAGTGCCAGCACTATGACGGAATCGCTTTCGTGGTCCAGCCCACTTCGTACCTGCGAATTGGGCGGAATGGCTTTCGTGGTCCAGCCAAATTCGTACCTGCGAATTGGGCGGAATGGCTTTCGTGGTCCAGCCAAATTCGTACCTGCGAATTGGGCGGAATGGCTTTCGTGATTCAACTCAGTCTGTACCCGCGAAGTTGACGGAATGTGTGCCCAATGAGCGCTCAACACATGTATGCGTGGTCCGGATCCCTTTCCGCTCGTAGGTATCTTCCCCGAGCGAAGGAAGGAAGGAGACCACCAGTGTGTTGCGTCCGCTCGTATAACCCCGGCGGTGTCCGCACCGGTTGTCAACGCAGTTCTGCTGCGGATCTCTGTGAGACTGGGATTCCCTAGGAGATTGAGTGCGGGCAATGCTCCGTGTGTCGACATTCCGTCTGTCCATGCGGTGCTCGTGCTTGAGTAACGCATCCAGAAGGCCGTCTGTTGTGTTCCGTGCGCCGTAGGAGATGTGACGGTGTCTCTATCCGGGTGACAGGAAGTGGATCAAGCATTTGGAAGAGCCCGCGCGGCTTGCTGACGGCACGTTGGCAACGTGGTACGGCATGTGCTTCGATGCAACAACTCGGCTAGCAACCCGGCGAACACCGTTTCGTGAACAAAGGAGTGTATATGCTGGAATCCCAGACGAAAGCTTCATCCACGAAAAGGAACTGCCGGGGGAGATGAAAGTCTTCAAGAAGAAGCGGCACCCGTTCAAGGGCTGAGGGATGACGAGGATCAGGATGAGGAGTGAGGATGAGGTGGTCGAGACTGACGGGGGAGGGGGTTTATATAGAACTGTGTGACGCTGCTGGAGACGCCAGGGTCATGTAACAGTGATCTGATTTAGAGTTTACCGCGTAACCCAAGGAAAGTCTGGCCTTGTGTAAAGGTTCCAGACGCTCCAACAGTTACCAAGTTAGATTGGGTGGAGCCAACGAACTGGCTCGATTGGCGGGTAGATTACGCGGTTCAGTTAATTTTCCGACAGTCAGATTTGCAGTTGGTGCAGTTTACTCATGATTTTTTGACCCAGTTTGAAGGTCAACCTGTTCGCATTGACAGTTTGAATGAAACTTTGGTAACAACTTGCACAGCCATGAAATCACTGACCACCGCATGCTCGTATGCACCCAACGTAACAGCCTGGTACTGCTACGCAACGGCTGACATGGTTACTCTATACCGCATTGCTACCACTTCGATGGTAGTTTCACAGAGTCCTGAGGTCGGCGTCATTTGGAGTGCGTAATAGTGGCAGACTACTGGTGAGAACTGATGACGATCTTTGATTCCAAGCGTTTTAAGTTTAAACGAACCAGTCGAACTGGTTTTGTGCTAGTCTGTCGAGCCACTTGAAGTGACAGCTCGGTTTGCAACTACCTCACTGTTGGTTGGTTCATTGCAAGATTAAAAATACTCGAGAACAAGCCTAAGTCGCGATTGGATTTCGTCCGTGGGAAGTCTTCTAGTTACCATATCGAGCAGTGTACTAAAGTCGTTAGTATTATGGCAGATATGAGGGCGATTTTAACACAAGACTCTTGACGAAAAAATACTAATATTAGTATTTTTTCCTCAAAACTCTTGTCGTAAAATAAGGCTTAGTCAGGGTTTTCAAATTCTAGCTCTGATTGTTGAATATGGCTTCCTCAATCCTGAGTACAGTGAAAATCAGTCCTGACTCGTAAGCCTTCTGCAACGCCTACTGGCCGGCCCGCCTTAGAAGTTTATAAGGGTTCTATATGGGCTCTGTAGGGAATTTTGAAAAATAAGGATTAGTAAGGCTTATACGCTCATAAAGATTCCTGAAATCCTAAGTAGCACATAATCACTTCTTCTGCGACAAGCCTTATCTCATACAATGCCTCTATAACCTTATATACCTAAACTACTCTCCTTCCCCGCTCCCTAGTCCCCCGCCACCATTCCCATACCGTCCCCCACTCACCATACTGTGCCCCCCTACTACTCCTCGCCGTGTTGTCGAGGCAGGTTCTGGCGATGCCCGATCGGATGGCAGAACCTAGATTTTGAGGTGGGTTCTGGTGGCGCCGTAGGCGGCCGAGCGATCGGAAGACCGAACCTAGATGCTGGATCCGGCTTCAAGAACCTAGAGGCGGATTCAGCATCTGGAACCTTAAAGTATGGACTCGGCACCAGGGAATTTGGCCGCTTGCTGTGTATATAAACACTGCCCTGTCCATAGTCTCAATTGACATCTTCATCTCGTTTCAACACGTGTCACGTTACAGCTCGTTGTCTTCGACCTACAGCCGGGCAATTTCGTCGTTCGAGTCAATGGGGGTGTGGTGGATTGATGGCGAAGCTGTTAGCGAAAGGAGGAGCTGCAGCGGGAGTAGCAGCTATATGAGAGATGACATATCAGCGGGAGTAGCAGTAGCAGTTGCGGTGGGATTAGCAGTTGCCGTTGCGGGGGGGGAGGGGGAGAGAGAGGGAGGGGGGGTACGAGAGTGGGAGTTGTAGCCAGAGCAGGAGCTGTTAGAAAGAGGAGGAGGATTTATCGTCGAGAGGATGAGCCGGGGGTTTTTAAACTTCAAAATAAGCTTCGTCATATCTGTCTTCAGAAAACTCTGCGCCTAATAATATGTTAGGACATATCTGGCGGGTTTGATGCTGTCCGAGCTGCCTCTCTCTCTCATCTAGTGTTCTCCATAGTCCAGTCCGTCCATCCTGGGCCTTGGACTGGACTGGACTACATACATCCAGTTCGGCCGGAGGTGTCTGTCGGACGGACTAGTCCACCAGTGAGGTCGGACGGGACGGACTGCAGTCGACTGCAGTCGACTGCCAAGATTGGTACAAGGCGATAGAAATCACGATTGAAAGCCCGCGGCGTATTATCGGCGGTTGTAGTTGCCGAGGGAAGCATATGCGCATGGGCTAAAGATGACACCGCGGCGTTGATGGCACCAAACAAACATTGTGGCGCAGATTGTGGCGCAGATTATTGCTCCTAGACGAAGATTGTGGCGTGGCATTTCTGGTGCCGGACGAAGATGGTGTCGCCGGTCACGGTTTTGCTGGCATTGGACGGAATTCAACACATGAGAGTGGGAAATACTATCAAAGTTGGTGGGGTAAGTGCTGAAAATGGTGGCATTTTTTTTCAATACCAGACTGCAGTCCAACCTCGTCCAGGAAATTGGCGGACGGGACGGGCTACTTTCATCCCGTCCGCAAAAAGGCACGGACGGGACTGGATCTTGGCAGTCCGGACTGGACTATGGAGAACACTGCTCTCATCATCATCTACAGAATACCTAGACGGTCAACCTCCCATCTCCGCCCTCTCCTCTCGAGCCGCCGCCGCCGGTGTCAAGCAGGCTGATTTTCCCATATGCACCGCTAACTCATAAGAGTGATAGAACCCATGGTTTTGAATATGGCTCATTGAAGGCTAGTATAATGCAAGTGAAGAAATTGAGCGTGTGGCGCTGTAAGGATTTTCTGTCTGGAACTGATATATCCCATAATGCTTCACAAAACCTGCTAGTCTCACAGTCATTATTGTACAGCAGGGCTGTGCATTTCAACAATGAAGATATAGGCCTGATGAAAGCTATGAGGCTTAAAAAGTGAGAATGTTTATTTATGTGATGGTGGTTTTCGCTGCTTGGGCATTATGTAGGAGTTAAGACAATTTTAGGGAAATGAGAACATCAGCCTTAGTTTAACACAGCCCTTACTGAGGCCTCACGAGTTCAACGTGCTTATCGCTGGCTTATACGAGGACTGTTTTATTTCATAGGCTTATTCAAGGCCTAAATGAGGCTAACGACTTTAGTACACGGCTCAATATGGTACATGGTGTGTAGTAACTGAAGGATGAATCCACATGATGTAATAAAAAACTAGGATCTTGCAGTCATCAAGGCGTCTGGGAGATCTGGGGCCTCCGCGTGTGGCAAACGAATCATCTACACGGCGGGAGCCGGCGAAGCTGTAGGTGAGGAGCCAGCGGCATTCATATAAGCTTCTTGAGCCGCCGGTAAAAGCTTGTGCATACGAGTGCGTGTGTCTGCGAAAACGAGAGAATGGCGGAGAAACTTTCCGTGGCACAACGTCTTGTGGAGAAATAGAGGCCACCTACTCGGCCCACCAGCCAGATCGGCTTTCCGCCGCAGGGATGAAATTGATGGTCATTTTACTCTACAATTTCATGACCAGACTCGCCACGTGGAGAATTTTGAACACCACACTTGCGCGCGCGGCTTTGACGTCACCGGCCTTTGGAGTACGCGTTCTTCAATTTCAGCTGTGTCAAGTGGAACCTTCTTTGCTGCCGTTTGCTAGACGTCTCTGGTACGCTCTGGAAGTAGAGAAAGCCTGGCACTCTTTAGAGGCAGAGCCAGCCTGGTCTCCCGCTATGGCCGCATTCAGACACAGTTTAGGTAGTCTAGAATCTAGATAGGTATACATCCAGTCCACAGATATTGCCCGAATGAACTCCCGAGTCCCGCATCGCTGCAACATCCGTCATCCAATAGCCCCGTAATTCCCCCTGTCCACATCTCAAAATCGGCTTTCTTTTTTCACTCTCTGCCACAGGGCACGCTGCTGGGCTCGCCATGCGATGCAGTGTTCTGATGAGCGCGGGGTCCGGTTTACTCTTCGGATGCGTGGTGCTGAAACAGCGGTTCTTGATCCGCACGAGAGACCGTACATGAGCCCCCTGGTACTTATGTGGGGGAGAGAACACCAATTCAATGTCACATACGGCCTCCTTCTACTTTTACAAAAATTTGGATCGCAATAATTTTCGATCGTACGAGTGATTTTCCATGCCTATTCCTCCGGGAGGGTACCAATCACTCGTTGTTTCGATCAGGCCACACTCTATCAATGATAATTTGAGTTATCACGGATGAATATTGATAGATACAAGAGTATGGCACAGGTATTACGTCGATTAGACTGTTAGAGCGCGATGATGTTCATTGGAACGAGTGATCCACTATGATCACGCTCTACGTGAGTATTATTCATGCGTTGTCTTGATCATGCCGCGCTCTATTGATGGCTGTTTGGGTTGCCCCAGACGAGGACCGATTGCCACAGGATTATGTGCATAATCTCTGTTTTCTAAACTCCGTTAGATTGGCATGTTGGTCAATGGTATCATGGCACGGGTGATCTTTTATGACTACTGCTCTACGTGAGTACTAATCACGCGTTGTTTCGATCAGGAAGCACTCTATCAATGGCTGTGTGGGCAGCCTTTGGCCGCCTCAAGTGATTGACCTCGAGGCTATACTAGTTGAAGAAGGGACACTGCCTCACCGGCCAGTACATACCTTCAGTGGACGAAGAGCCGCCCGCGGTGCGGATAGTGTCGCTGAATCCAAATGGAATCTGAACGACCATTCAGATTACATTCAGTCCAACTACTGCCTGGCCTTTGAGATTGCAGAACCAGCAGACTCCACCCCAAAATGTTTTCTTTCCCTAGTACTTCGGGAATCACACGGTCACGTGAACTGCTGAGACACGATTCGTGCCACTCATCCGAGAGCTAGTGATACTCACGCGAGCATACCTGCCTGCTGTTCCACATTCCAGCCTATCATGGTCAAATGTATTATCATATCTTGATCCGATACCGAAGAAGAATTCGCGTCAATTGATAGATATTTGGGTGACGGACTACAAAAGCACCCTGGATGAAAGACACCCGCTTAACTAGTGCCAGCAGATTAGATTACCTTATCGCCGAGCCGCAGCAACTTTTTTTTTTGGTGGTGGGGCCATTATTCCGCACGCACCTACATACGCACGACCATCACTCACCATCCAACGCACCCCGCCACGCACGCCACGCCACGATGTTGCCCCGGGTTGTCGCCTCCGCTTCTGCCTCCGCCGTGCGGCCAGTCCTGCGCCTGTCGGCGATTCGCAACGTCCGTTACAAGGGGGGAAACCGCGGCACGCAGCTGCCAATGCCCAAAGTGCGGCCGCAGCAGAGCCACCGGATTGCCGCACAGGAACTCGGCGAACTCCCTGCCGATCTCGGATTGCTCCCGGGTCCGCCTCCTCCCCACCGGTACTGCGGTCGTGTTGAGTTCGCGAGTGGCTGACCGTTCCGCCGCCGCGTAGACACCTTCATCATGCCCACGGGCGCGAAGCTCCCGTCGCTCATCATGACCCCCGCATTGCGCTTCAAGCTCGAGTGGGCGCGCGCGAAGGCACGCATGGTCGACTGGCGAGAGTAAGCAACCCACCTACCCACCCACCCATCCACATCAACCACCCGCGCCCCGCACCCACACCCCACACACCGCGCCGAGAAACGCGACAAAGACTGAAATGCGGCGAAACAAAAAGCAAACTCGTGTTCATGTACATGGCCAAAACCAAGATCCGCATCCGCGAGCCGAAGAACGTGGCCGTCACGCTGCACGTCGATATGTACAACGCATTCGCGCAGTGAGTTGTCCCCCGGAGGTCGGTCGGCTGGCGCTGATGAGAACGGTGCCATAGGGGTGACGTGGACTCGCTGCGGATCATCTGCGGCGAGGGCTTACTCGACTCCTTCAAGAAGCGGTTGATGGCGCGGGGGAAGACACGCGTGGAGTGGACGCTGCACAGGTACCTGGAGCGCCCGAGAATCGTCTCGTACAAGGCGGCGCACTATGCCGGCACGACGCTGAGCAGACAGCAGGCGGTCGTGCGGATCCACTCGCTGCAGGTGCGCTCGTCTATCCATCCATCCATCCATCCATTGCCTGCTGTGGAGATACTGACGGGGAACCAACCAGAGCGTGACGAGATACACACCGCAAGGCAAGGTGGTGGAGGGCACTGACATCCCCAAGCCCGTGATCGAGTACATCGTCGTCGAGAAGAAGCGGATCGCTGGCACGGACCAGCCGTGGCATGTCTGGGGCACGACCACCGAGACCACCACTTACATGTAAGCAGCGACGAGCGAGGTGGATGCGATAGATCGTATGTCAAAAACCCCCTACGCGTGGTGACGCGTGGTGGTATGTGTACTCTAGCTATTTAGAAATCCGTGTACAATAAATGGGCGTGCTGGGTCACTATAGTAGACAGGCGTGTTTTTTCCGGGGTTCTCTACTCTATGGATACTCTGGAGTGGCTCGAGGATGGCATGGCAAGGATCTCACCCCCGAAAAGTTCTAAAACATCACGGTGATGGCGGTGCGACGCGTTGGGGTTGCGCGTATGTTGGTTATGGGTTGACCGAGGGAAGTTGGAGATCTGGGATGTCAAAATCATTGATTGCCCAATCGGAATCTTTCATGGCTCGACACTCGACTCGACACGGCGTTTTTTTTTACGGATCACCATTCCTCACCGGCTTGTTCTCACTTGGATATGCGTTGTAGCTTTCAAAATGTATTTCTATGTACCAGTACTTCACACGCAGCGGTAGTCCGTGTAGAGTAGGCTCTTTTACACCGCTCGCATTGATCTTCCGAAATCCTGACATTTAGTGCACTGGTCCACCGGTCTTTGTAATGGATTGTGCGGCTTACATCGCGCTTTATCGAAGGGGATGATGCACTCGCCGCGGGAGCGTGTCAACGGACAACATGTGACCCCACTCTGGGGGTAGTTCGTATCTTCAAAATATAGGTTAAGGTAAGAATATCGTGAAACTGCTGTCTAGTGGGTGCGATTTGAATCTCGTAGAGTTATGGATAAAAGGGTTGGTGCGTGACATCGGCGCCTTTGCGAGATCGCCGTCTTTCATTTCGACCAGGATGATTAGTCCTGGTAGTCTGTATCCTGGGATCCCGGCGCGAATCGTTTGGCCCATAGCGTGAATGACTCAGTGTCCACTTCCTTGCAGCCACTGAACGGAGTCGTAGGCGCTTCGGAAGCGGTGCGCGGGCTCCTCGGTTCGGAAAAGATGCGAGGACTCCATTCGCCGTCGGTTGCGTCAATACTATCTCCTAGATGGATTTCGGGCGACGGCTCGTGGTCTAGGGTGCTTGGACTCCAGTCGCCGTCGTCCCCATCAACCAGATCGTGCGAAAGACCATCTGGCGACGGCGGAGGCGAGAGAGTACAGAATCGATATGTAGCGGTCGGTGTGCGATGTTGCTGACGCTCTGCTGCTGCGGTCATCTCGCGATCGCTGATGACAGTAGTGGACTCGGACGGAGGAGTCTGGGATGCGACTGTGGCCAGGCCGACCGCTTCGTCTTCAGAGATCTCGACTGAGCCTATTGGGGAAATGTCAGCATAAGACCACAACGTTCGAGGACATCGTCTTCCCTCTCCGTGCAATTCCGTCGTCGCATTTCCACACTTCCGGCTCGAATATCGTCCCGGTACTGTCAGCCCAAAAGGGGCGGCCGTCGTCGCGCCGGATCGGGTTGGTGATTACTAGCGGGTAGTCCCGCGCCCACAGCCTGAGGGGCGGAAACGGCGAGAAGCGACGAACAGGGGTCGAGGCCTTGGCCCGTGGGCACGCAGCCGCTGTTTCAGGTGTAGCTGTCGCTCGATATGCCGGCGGAGTGGCCGCCCGTGGGAACGTAGTTTGTGGAGTGGTGGTGGGTGAGTATTCCTCCTCTTGAATACCGCCTCTTGCATAGCTGAGCTCCCAACAGTGCTTGCTGTCGCGCCGAAGCTGCTCGGAAACCAACAGGATCTTGGTTCTCGATCCCATACGAAAGATTCCGTAGTCTTCCTTCAACTGTGCGAAGGAGGCGTGTCTGAGAAGGGTAGCGCCGGTGATCTCATGATGGCGGATGCATTGCAAATCCTTAGAGTCGAGGACGCCCTCGAAGACGCGGAGAACGTGGTCGCACGTGTAGTCGTACGGATCGACGGCTGCGAGGTCGCCAGATCTGGAGGTTCTGATGGCTTGCTGTTCGGCGGCGGAAAGAAGCGAGAGCCGGGCGTCGTCGTTCGGATCGCGAAGGTAGAGTATTGTAAGGTCCATGGTTGCCATCGTCGAGTCGGACAAGCTAGCTAAACGCGTCTCACAGGCTACGCCCACTTCGACTGTCGCTTTCGAGAGGCGCCTGCTGCTATGCGGAGCTACGGAGGATCGAGGACTTGGAGAAAGTTGGTGGCGAGCAATAGGGCGGGTAGTGGGGGAAGGATTGGTGGATGAGGAGTGTAACACGAGCGGGAGTAGATACCGTACGTACTCTACACAACGAGACGCTGAGTCATGTGGTGTCCTGCTTCGACGTGCGCGAACAACGCTAGTCAAATGCGCGACACCATCACCGCCACCTGGCACCTACAGCGCTCCCAGGGCCTAGGGAAAGACTAGGGGCTTTTCATACGACGGGTTTCCAGAAAGGGTCCGCAACTGAGAAACAAAACGTTTGTTTTATGGCTTTCAGATTCCCCTCAATACAGCCTGCCGGGATCCGCAGTGTGCGGGGTCGCTGTGTGATTGAATGAACGGTTCTGCATACAGTTATGCGTTCCTTTTACCACCCTCCAAGAAGCATATTTCAGCCGCCTACAGCACGGATCTTTGCGGAGATATGCACAGGGCCTTGATTGGAAGAACATTTGTTTTGTGGGGGTAATGCGGAGTCTACAGGGGACTTTCTCCGACCATGACGCTCTTTAGCAGCTTCACCGAATGTCACGATCCAGCGAGATATCGAGGTGGATACAGCATCCATTGGCAGGGGCACGGTGGCCATCAGAGTTTAATGCACGCCGATTTCGCGGAAACGAAAGTCACCAGAAATATACGCGCACGCCTCCCGAAATCAGGAGGAAAGAGGAAAAGACAGTAAATTAATCGCCATCACTGAGGAAACGACAGTCAAAGAACCACCATCACCAAAGAAAAGACAGTCGAGAAGTCGCCATCACTAAGGAAGAAACAGAAACCCCATGGTGAAATTAGGGACCCAGCCCAGGTAAAGTGAAACCCAAAAGAACTCCAGTACTCCAAGAAACATAAAAACTGATGCTATGGGTATACGGGGTTGCACGATCATCACCGAACCTAGGTGTACGCCATCGAAGCGTTAGGAGGTTGGTGATTGCAGTCCATCTCACCAGCGACTGGGAGTTCGATGCTGTGTCGTCATTATTGCGGGCCGTCTTGAACAATTAGGCAGGGTTTCGGCGGGAAGAGAAGGGGACACCAACATATCACACTCAGGGAATTCTCCCGGGCGCGGTCCAGTGGTGTGCGTCGGGGATCGCCAGTCGTTGGACGCACGTGCTTGTGGCAGTCGGGAAAAACGAAGTCTAAGGAAGAGGAGACGACTGCAATGCTGTCAACACTGTTGCAAGGCTTCGCCAAAGCGAAGGAATTCTACTAGGTTGCGTTGCCCACTTCTCCTTGGCTCAAGGTGCTGACTGGCAGTCGTGTACGGTAGGTCAATGATTGGACGATCTTTCGCAGGTCTGCTCCGCGCAATTCAAGGTTGCTAGGGATAGTATCGAAGAGAAACGGAACGGGGGATATTAAATTTAGAAGGCGTGGAAACTCAAACGCCGCCGTAAGAGGGGAAGAGACCGGCCAGAAAAAGAGGGCGACCGGCCCGAAGAACAGCGCGACCGACCAGAAGAACAGAGCGATAGAGGAAGGAGACGCAGGAAAGTGACGAGCAAGTTGGATACGCAAAAGAGGGCGAATGTGACGGTAGAAATAGGCAAAAACATGGAGGCCCCAGAATTGCATGGCAGCATGAGTGGATGGACGTGTTCACTGCTCGGTGGTCGCAACCACTAGCGTTGACAGTTCCGTTCCGAGCCACCCAGTGACTCGGCGGGCATCGCTGGGGATAGGCCGTATTCACGACTTGAGATCTCAAGCATACGGTGCCATCACCTACATATACCACGCTGCTGTATATGTAGGGTCTAGAATTTCGGTGCGTTTAGAGTGGTCTATGGCTTGTTTGTATGAATCCTCACTGACAGCGCGATGCTTCTTCTCGTATTCGAATCCACACCCACCCACCGCTGCGATCGTGGCAGCGCATATCAAGCACCTCAGTTTTTAGCTTTTTAGCTTTCACCACCACATGAGTTCGTCCGATTCTCCAATGCGAGTGCCGCGATAACTAAGTTATCCCATCGGCTACGCTGCAGCCTGCAGGATAGAGTTATGGTGGGGGACACCTAGTCCCGATGCAAAAACACCCCCAACTTTGACACCTATCTCCTTCACCAAAACCACACCAAATTCTTAAAGCTCGTTATTAGTCGATAGATCAGGATATTTAGATTCACTTAATAACAAGTTTTGAATTGTAGAAAGCGTGGTTGATTTTCGTTTGAATTTAGAAAAAAAGTGATTTTGGTGGGGCGCTCCCCCGAATGTCCCTCTCCTAACCCCCTAACCCCTGCCGAACTCCGGATGAGGAAGGTGCTAGCTCAACAAGCCACATATGAGCCACATATGAGCCACATATGAGCCACATATCACGGTCATTTTGTATTACATAAGCATCATTGAGTGTATCTGGACCCATGGACAGCCCGATCAGGTGAGTTGAGGACCATAATAGGCTGAAATGTGGACTAAATAGGACGAAAAGGGAATTTAAAATGCCATTTTTTGCTAAAACAAATCTCACAAATCGCTATTTATTACCCGTTTTGTAATTAAATTCGATTTTTCCACGAATGTCCCATTACATCGCGACTAGGATTCCCCCACCATATCTACCAGTCGCCGGAGGATTATCGTCCGCTGCGAAATGCGGGGGCAGAATATGCGGGGCCAGAATATGCATGCGTGGTGGAGACATGCATGGAAGTTGCCAACGGGACCGGTGGGATTTGGGATCTGCGGAATCGCTGCACGATGGTTCGTTGGTTGTTCTCGGCTAATCATGACATTTCTTGAACCATTCAACCCGGCGGAAGATCGTTACATTCAAACTTCACTGTAGTGATCCTCTAGACTGAACCTGGAGTAAGAACGGGAATCGAGTTGATACGAACGGAAATTGGGTATGAACGGGAATCGAGCTGATACGAACGGAAATAGGGTATGAACGAGAATTGACTACGAACACGAATTGAGTAAGAACTAGAATCGAGTGAGAATCGAATTGAATATGTACGCAAGATGAGTATGAACGGGGACTTCCATCTGCTAGCTCGAGCCGGAAGTATGTTTCGGCAGTGTGTGACGGTGATTGTGGTGCCAACTGTCAGTCACCTGCCAGAGTCGTCGGCCAGTCGTCTTCTAGAGTCATCTGCTAGTCATCCGCGAGAGTCATCTGCCAAAGTCATCTGCCCGTTCGTATGCACTGAGCACTGAGCACACTAGCGCTGGGTGCAGGTATCCATATGTACGAGAGGCCTGCGTATGATCCCGTGCGGAGTCGTGCAAACGTCCGTCCTGTCGCGCCGTGGTTTCAGATTTCCTGTCGCTAGTGGTGTGGGCGGAACGGAAGCGGAGACCCGGGGTCCGCACGCGTTGGAGCGTTTGTAACTCGACGGGAAATACCGTACTGTGTCGTGTCGGCGAATATCCATCTCTCGGTGACGAGTCGACGCTGGAAACTGGATATGAGGACACCGTGAGGAAGGAAGATGGGTCTCTAATCGATCGACGTTTTGGCTCGTCCGGTAAGTTCTAGAGGCAACCGAACGGAAGAGAAGGCAGCCCGGAGAAAGCCAACACTGAAACCTGTCGGCCCTACCAACGACCCATCCGTAGGATTGGAGGTGAAATCAAACGAGGCTTTTATCACTACAACGGTGACGGCGTTTGCGAAGGGGAAACCTGCCAACGTGACCACCGACGTCTCGGATGGCGGAAAGCAACAGCTGCCGGCGCGTTCTTGCGCAAGTCGGCCAGGTACCTCCGGAAAACAGCGTACCTACCAGGGGCGGTATGCATACTCAGGGTAGTTACGTTTGAGGACGCAGTTTGGGGACGGTAGTGTCAGTGACGGCGTTTGTGTAGAGGAGGAATATGTATGTCAAATGACCGCGAAGCGTTTGTCTATGCATTTGTCTACCTATGCGTTTGTATATTCATTTGTCTCAGTGCTTGCATGAGTGTTTGCCTATGCGTTTGTCCACGCGTTCTGCTGTGTGCTCACCCTACAGTTTCGGATCGCGGCGTCCAGTGTGAAACTTCTCCTACTTAAATGTAGGGTTCCCGCTGAACCCGAAGGCCGAGACGCAATAATAGTGCATTGCCGTTGCACGACAACCTTCGGATGAGAGGCAGCGAGTGGTTAGGGACAGCCGTTCGGCTCGGGGTGTAATATATCACTCGATACTTAGTCATGGTACACAGGATAAACAGGCCTCTACCTCTACCTCCTTACCCCCACAGGTCTCTCGGTATTCTCTTTTTACGTATCAGTATATCTGTTTACCACTCTATCCTTCACGATTTACAACACGGGAATGTGGCTATAAGCCGAGTGATATTCTGTGTATTCGACCATGAGCCCAAGCGCGGGCTTTTGGCATGGTACACGTGTCAATTAAACCACATAACCACCCTAGTATTCAGTTACGATAAAAATATGAAGATATTCGACTGTCCGAACAAGTGGCTGAAAGCCTGAAGCTCACGATATGAAATTACCGTAACGCCAAGCAAGAAACCAATGTCCGTACACAACAAGCAAGTAAACGAGTGATCAATCCACACATACTAGATAAACGGAGGAGTGAGAAGTCTTTACCAACGTGAGACGATTATGGATTGAGATTACAACATGAGCCATGAAGTGATGACAGACCATCGAAGTTTCGCAGCCCTTGCGGGCCGTTTGATTCCTCGCTCCTTATCCACACGGGACGAATTAGATCTCGAAATAATTGTCATTATCTGCCCACATCGTGGAAGATACGCTGGCAGCTGGCCTTCTTTCCTATCAGCTACTGTGGCTTGTATGAAGACCCAGGCCATTCGGGTCTGCCCGTGAACTTTCGCGTCGGAAGAGAAGCCGGGTATGGTGGCCACTGGCCACTACCGAATGATCATCCCATATCTCGTTTTTGTACTTGGCCACAGGAAGCTGCGGTGGCTGATGGCTGATGGTGGGTTGCGCCTATGAACTTGCGCCAGTCCATGAAATTCCGAGTGATCAAGAATGATATTAAAGTTGTCCGTTGTTTGGAGAGTGCACACGCTTGTGTCAGAACTCAAGTGGTAGCTGGTGCTATATGTATGTCTCGTATGCAATTCCGTTGCGATATCATCGCCGCGTACGGCTGGAGTCCCTTCGTCGAGCTCGACAGCTGGGTCTTAGCTGATTCGACCCAGCTGATACGAGTGATGGCGCGGGATGGCGCGTGTTGAGAGATGTTCGCCGCACATATAAAAGGCTTGAAGCACCCCAATAAATGTCTGCTGACACCTTTCAATTACCTCCCTCATTTCGAATGCAATATTGCAACTCTATCCTACCCACGTACACAGCCGAACCTTCGGGTTCTACGAGAAATGTTTTTGTTCCGGCCGCCATCACTCGAGTGGAAGGTCGCTATTACTGCACGGTGATCCCGAACGGGATGTGCAGCCCTATGGACAGGCGGTGGCGGCGAGGTCCCTCACCCATCACCCCTCATCCCTCACCCCGCTTCCAACTCTGCGCACCCTGCCGACATACATCGACACGATGAAAGCACTACCTCAGCGAGAACCACCACAGCGAAGATCGAGATGTCGACTGCCTATCTGCTAAGAAAACTTATCATTCCCGCTGGCGCGACTGCGCAGGAAGCGCACAGAATGATTGAGGGGGCGTTCAAGGGGAGCACTCGGCGGCCTGCTGGCCCTCGGACTGCCGGCGAGGATAGCGGGGAGGCTGGGATTGGAGAGGATGAGGATAAGGAGGATGAGGATGATGATGATGAGGAGGAGGATGATAATGATCTGGCGGGATTTTCGGCCTCCGATTGGGAGTGGCTGAACCTGCTCAGCAAGTTCCATTGGGCCAGACACTTCGGTTTCGCCAACGAAGACACAATCAGGGGTATCTTGACGAGGGCGTTGGGTCACGGGGTGACCGAGCCGGCTGGCGCGTTGGCCTACCACATCGGGGTCGAAAAGGTAATGGCATGGAACCGCCAGTGGCAGTGCGATGTGCTCACCCGCCTCACCCACCATGTGAGTGTTTCGGCGATCATTGTTTTGACTACTGAAGACAAATGGATGGTAGGTGGAGGAAATATGTGCGCACGAGCCCGACGCCTTCATTGGATTAACGAGCGTGGAACTGAGAACGGATTTCTTCGACGGCTTCGACATGTCCGTGGCGAAAGACGTATTCCGGGTCCTGAACCGCGAGATAGATCTTGACAGGATCTTCGACTCGGCCGCCAGTTCGCTGTACTGCACTCAGTTCGCGAATATGGCCGCGTACATCTACGAGTACCGAGTCGCGCCGAGTGCAGTCCCGTCGACCGCCAGCGAGGAGCTCATCTTGCGCAACTTCCAGGACATCGCCAAGGAGCCGATATTCGACTTGATTGGGATCGCCGACATCCCACTGCGCCCGCGCAAACGCGCAAACACTGTCTACAGGAAGGCGTGGAGCCGCGTTACAATCTCCGCTCGCGATCCTTCCTTCCGGTTTTTCCGCACCCCCGAAGGATACATGTCCCGTGCTTCCGGAGAAGACTCGCCCGTGAGCGAGAGGAACGACATGGAATCGCATGATGTGCGCACGCCGAACCAACGCGGATCGAGGGATGCCCTCACCGCCGCCAACCTGAGGTTGCTCGAGCAGGCGGAGGAGGTGCAGGAAAGCCCGCCGATGAGCGACGAAGCCGGGGAGTGGAGCGAAACCCGGGAAGATGAGGAGTCGTGTCCAGAGGGGCACTGTATGTGCGGGTGGTGCAAGGATGAGGAGATAGAAGAATAGGTGGAGTGAGTGTGCTCATGGTTTTTCTTTAGTCTGTATTGCTTTGTTCTAGTGGTGGGAATCAGATGAATCATGAATGGTAATCGGTCAGATGACATCGGTTGGGTCTGGGCAGGGCAGGGCAGGGCAATGCTTCGTATTCGTTTTCTTACATATTTGCTGCTGGGTATTGTACTTTCGGTTTGCTTTGTGGGTGGTCGCCGGCGTTTTGATTTGCCGAAGGGGCTTTACTAGTATCGTAATGGAAGCAGGAATATTCATGCGAGCAGAAACGACAAATTCTGAGTATCGTTACGTGCAACTATCCAATACGCCGCTCGTTACGTTTATCGGGACTGTTGAGTCTTCACCTCTGCCGCTGGTCACTGTATATACTACCGTTGAACCCAGAAACACGTCGTGACAGCTCCATAACCGCCCTCCGAGCTCGATCCTGTCGGTGATGTTGCGCGAAAAACTACCACGCTACGGAGCTCGCTTCTGGTATGAACTATGCTATGGCGTAAAGGAATCCCTGGACATCCCTTGACATCCGCCCAAGCTAACGGACCAATTAAGTGAGGGTTTCAAAGTCCGCCGGATATACCTAGATAGGAAATTTCTCAAGAGCGGTGTGCATTAGTATGTATGCAGCGCCTACCTTACATGATGGGGGGGGGGGGGGGGGGGGGGCTTGTGTGGTGGTGCCAGCGGGTTGGGTCCCGGGATACTCCGTTACCGTACACATATTGATCCATATACAAATACTGTAGCAGGGTACGCAAAAGTTTATTGAAACTTTACTCGCATTCTCTGATTCTAACCATGATTCTGCGGTATTCTTTCGTTCTCTCTCTTCAAGGCTGGCTCACATGCCACTCTTAAGTGTGCTCGACAGTTCGCTTCTTGCCGTGCAGCAGTTGCGTCTTCGCGGTTGCTTGGCAGATCTGGGGTTCGCCCTTAGGTTACTATTTAGACTTCATCAGTGTCAGAAAAAGCATGTTCGTATCTGTGCCGTAACGTAGGTAATTGTCTGTGAAGGGCGGTGGCGGAGAAATCGATTGAACCAAGCCAACTGTGTGCATCTCACCAGCAGTGTAAGTCTTCCCATGTTCCCAAACAATCCTTCCAATGGCTGGAGGACTTTGCTTGCATTTCCAGAATCATTCGTGTTTCCACGTAGTACCGTTGGGGTTCGCTGTATAGATGGCGGGAAACTGGCTTCCTGGATCGTGACATCTGCGGCTCATTAAGATTTCCGTATGATTAGAGTTACCTCCGGGCGGATCGTAATTTTATTTTTGGTGGATGATACCTACCATATTGAGCCGTGTACAAAAGTCGTTAGCCTTATGTAGGGCTTGAATAGGCAAACAGTCCTCGTATAAGCCAGCCACAAGCGAGTTGAGCTCATGAGGCCTCAGTAAGGGCTGTGTTCAACTAAGGCTGATGTTCTCATTTCCCTAAAATTGTCGTAACTCCTACATAATGCCTATGCAGCGAAAACCACCATCACATAAATCGGCCTTCTCACTTTGTAAACCTCATAGCTTTAGTCAGTCCTATATCGTCATTGTTTAAATGCACAGCACTGCCGTACAATAATGATTGTGAAACTGGCAGGTTTTGTGAAGCATTATGGGATATATCAGTTCGAGACAGAAAATCCTTAGAGCACCACACGCTCAACCTCCTTACATGCATCATACAAGCCTTCAGTGAGCCTTATTCAGACCGATGGGTCTTATCCCTCTTATGAATTAGTAGAGCATACGCGAAAATCAGCCAGCTTGAGAGAAGCGGCGGCGGGTTGAGAGGAGGGAGCGGAGATGGGAGGTTGACCGTCTAGGTACTCTGTAGATGATGATGAGAGGGAGAGAGAGGCAGCTCCGACAGTATTAACCCCGCCAGATATGTCCTAACATATTGTTAGGCGCAGAGTTTTCTGAAGACAAATATGATGAAGCTTATTTTGAAGTTTTAAACCCGCGAACCCACGGCCCGTCCTCTTCATCTTTCTAACAACTCCTCCTCATCTTTCTAACAACTCCTCCTCATCTTTCTAATAGCTCCTTCTCTCGCCACAACTCCCCATCACTTTCCCCTCTCGCTGACATGTCCTCCTAGGTCCTCCATCACTTCGTCGTCTCGCTGATACCTAGCTCCTGCATCACTTCCTCCACTTACTCCCTCGATGCCCGCAAGTTTTCCACAACGAGGAGTAGTAGGGGGATACAGTACTATGGCGAGCGGGAGTCAGTATGGGAATGGTGGCGAGGGACTGGGAAGCGGGGAAGGAGAGTAGTTTAAACTTTAGGTATATAAGGTTACGAAAGAAGAGCATCAACAAGTGATAAGCATTGTATGAGATAAGGCTTGTCGCATAAGAAGTCATTATGTGCTGCTTAGTATTCAGGAATGAGCCCATATAGAACTCTTACGAACTTCCAAGGCCGGCGGGCCCGTAGTGGTTACAGAAGACTTACGAGTCGGGGCTGATTTTCACTGCACTCAGGATTGAGGAAGCCATATTCAACAATCAGAGCTGAAATTTGAAAACCCTGACTAAGCCTTATTTTATGACAAGATTTTTGGGGAAAAAATATTAATATTAGTATTTTTCCCCCAAAACTCTAGTGTCAAAATCGACCTCAAATATGGCTGCTATAATGCATTTGACTTTGCTATACGGCTCAATATGGTATGTACACTCTATGTAGACTTCAACAGTGCCAAAAATAAATTTATTTAGACTTCAACAGTGTCAAAAAAGCTTATTCGTACCTGTGCTGTAACTTAATTATGACCGTAATCCGGGGGCACGAATGGATCATATAAAAACCCGGCCTTTTCCCCCGCTCTTCTCAGTTCCCCATTCCGACCGCATCTATCACTCACCTCCCTCATATTTTTCTGTTCAAATTTCCGACTTTATACCCCCCAACGCTGACAACATGCTAGACCCACAGAACTTCTACATATCGGAGGGGATGCGCACCGAACTTGACGCGCTGTACCTACGGCATACTAACGAACCGGCCCTGCTGCCTAACGTCATCGAACGCCTCCCCGAAATTGTCCTTCGCTACATTCTTGCGTTAGAGCGTCGAGGTACGTGCTGCAGCCTACCCAGTGGCTCTATTGCGCCGAGCCCTTCGGTAACTGCAGGATATTAGTCAATGCGAGGGCAGAGTGCGAACGCGACTTCTTCGATAACGTGTACAGGCAACTGAAGCAGGCCATGATCAATATCCCCAGGGCCCGCGGTATGTAGTATAACCCAGCTAGCCCCGTCTCCCGAGATATGTTACTAATCACGTTCCCGAGGTCAAAACAAACCGGCGAGGATTTATGGAACGTCTTTATCCATTAATTCTTGGTGGTTCACCTCACGGAACGTATGTGCAACCCGTGTCTAACGTTCGTGGTCTTCATGTTTGTCCAGCGCTAACTACTATCCAGAGGTGGTGAGCTTTGTCGCAGAAAGACTACTGGACGAACCTACTGTGACGCGGTGGACGAGTGATGGATTGAGCTACCTTGCGTACCTGTAGATAACGGGTCCTCAACCACGGCGCCTTGCTGGTGGATTTCAAGATTGGTATGTGCAACGCCAGTCTACTACTCGAACTCCTCGATTTGTTCCAGCGCTGACTGCTATCTAGAGATTTTGAGGTTTCTCAAAGACAGAGAAGAGAAGGAAGCTATTGAGGCGTGGTGGCGTGCGGATAATGGATTGCGCTCCGATGCGCAGACAACGGATGTATCATGTACGCCAGAAGATTGGTTATAGTAGATGAGCGGTTTTGTACTTAAATAATGTGATTATGTTACTGCGCCGTGTTGAAAGGCACGGGAAATAGTTTCACTCGAACGTATGATGTTTTGTATGAGAGTTGCTCTTTCATTGAGGGCTATCTACCGACTCTTATATCCTGCCAACGACTCCTGCCGACGATTTCTGCCGGCGCCGCCACTGACTACCGACACCTCAGTATAGTGCTGGTATTAAGGTGATTCGCCACACCTTCCAACACGCCGACGCATTCCTGTTTTGTCTTTGAAGGCAGGCGCCTTTACACTTTTTTCTTTAATCTCTCGAGATACTTAGTCTTCTCTCCTACTAACTCACATCAAGACATCGGTTTACCATCACATATTCTTCACCGTCTAGAAGATCTCAAATTTAGGTATCGTTCGATGGAACCACTACGTATAGGATTCAGTCGACTATAGTCCCACAAAATCCTAGTATTCTTGAGGAAAACCCGCATGTTTCGAAGCCTTTCACAGAACCATGATCTCCTAGTGTTGGATGGAATCCGCCGTCTTCAATCCAGGATCTCTACTGATTGCAAGCCGCATAGCAGTGAAAGACGGTCTACTGTGAGATTGCTTGCGCGGCATTGTGACTACAATGATAGAAGTTGCTTCCGAGGATACTGGAAAGGTGGCAGTAATATCTGGAGGCAGATTAATGGCATCTGGTGGCAAAGCAAGCCACTCGAGGGCAGTGTTCTACATAGACCAGACCGGTCGGCCGACCATACCCAAATTTGATCGGGACTGGTCTATGTAGAACGCTACTCGAGGGTCGTTGACTCCAGTCTCCAGATGGCATATATAGAGCCTTACCGGCCAGTACAGCGCAATAGATGAACGTAAAGCCGACGACCCCTGTTACCGAAGTCGCCATAATGATCCGTACGGAGAGGTACTGGCCGTATTATCCAGCGGCTCGCACCCACTTACGTCGCCATACCAGCAATGGTGCTGGGAGATACTCAGAGTCTCAGATAAGAGGCTCAATCTTCCGCAGACTAGGAAGCCCGAAGGAGCCCAGGCGTGTTGGGCGATTTCGAACGCATAAGCTACGCTCTCGCCCTACTTGGAACGATTAAGCTAGCTTTTGCCCGACTTCGAACGATTAAGCTGAGCTCTTGCGCGATTTTGAACGATTAAGCCCTACTTCGAACGATTAAGCGAAGCACTTGCGTAACGTAACTACCAATAAATACAGCGAACCTCGTCCGTCACAACCTCCACTTCACCTTTCATTCACTACACTCTTCACTCCACCTTTCAACTACTACAATCTCCACTCCATCGTGACGAACTCAGCCCGCCTGAAAATGCAACCAGTTCCTCGCTCATGCTCGGTAAGTTCAACCCGACACAGTGCGAGGCCTTCACTATGGTCTGCGCTCATTGCTCGCTTATGAAGATCACCAACGACATCCAAGAGGCGCGCCACGGTGCATCCAGGCCGCCCATGAGCTCCAGAGCAAGCACGGTATCAACTACAGCCTCACCCTGATGTTCTCTCAGGTGCAGGCCATCGCCGCCGCCGAGGGTGGCGCCTTCCTGATCTCATCCTTAGTTAGCCGCATCCTCGACTGGTACAAGGCCTCCACCGGAAAGGCCTACGCTTCGAACGAGCTCTCGAGCCCGAGGACTGGCATCCAAGGTAGCGGATAACGCGCAGCAGAGACGCACCACGGTGCCACCCTCCAGCGAAATTCGCTACCTTGGATCCGGGCCTAGTTTCGTTCTCGGCCTGATAAGCTTGCCCGAGAAGGGGCCCGGTAAGAGGCGCATCACGGTGCCACCATCTAGGAGAGAGCTCTCGAGCTCGAGGCCCTGGCCTCCAAGGTAGTGAAGATCGCGCAGTAGAGACCTGTGCGGCAATCAAAGATGTGTTCCTAGGTGAGCCGCCACCCTCCGTCTCTCTCTCGGGGCTCGGCTCTGATGGTATATACAGACACCCGATCCATCGTCGAGCCTACCGGCGCCCTGACCCTTGCTGGTCTCAAGAAATACGCCGCTGAGCATCAGCCGTCCACTCCGACCTCCTCCCTCTGCGCCATCCTCTCGGGGGCCAACATGGACTTCGACCGCCTGCGGTTCGTCGCCGGGCGTGCCCGGTTGGGAGAAGGCAATGAAGTGCTCCTCTCAATGATCGTTCCAGACCAGCCCAAGGTCTTCAATTCGATGATACAGTGCATTCTCCCGCGGCCAGTCATAGAGTTCTCTTACCGTTTCGGCAACCAGACAAAGCCATTATCTTCATGTCCATCCTTGTGCAGGATAGAGATACGGAGATCCCGCAGATACCCACCAAGGTGCCATCCTCCAGCGACATTCGCTACCTTGGATCCGGACCTCGTTGCGGTCTCGACTAGCTAATTTTGCCCGAGACCGAGCCCGGTAAGTGGCGCACCACGATGCCACCCTCACGGTGAGAGCTCTCGAGCTCGCCCACACCGATATGGAGTTCAACGAGTTACGAGTTCGTACGGCAGGAGCACATAGTCGCATCCTGGGACTAGGTGGGATAAAATGGCGTTGGCGGAAGTTGCAGATTACTTTCATTTTACTTTCTTTGCTGTGTTTATGTCGGTCTTTTTTTTTGTATGATGGATGATTTCAAGGGAGGGCGAGCTACGTTGGGTAGATGTTTGAAATCAAACTTGCATGTGCATTCTTTTCTCTATATCTGTGTGCTTTCGATGGTTTTAGAGCGATCAAATTTGGAGTTCCGTATAGATTGATCATTGCACGTCAAGAAAACTCAGCGGGTTTCTCCTTCTTCAATCATGAATTACTTAGATGTACTCACTACCTTGGTATATAGAACGCGCACGATTAAAGTCATTACATGGAGGGATTGCAACAGCGAGAATGGGTGCACGGCGTATCCCGCCATGGTTGGCATGGTTTCACAGATTTGGTGCGACTAGAGTACGTGCGTTAGATCTCGCTAATCGCCCGCAGTCGCTAATTGCCCACTATCGCTAATCGAACCGAATTCTCAAACTCTTCAACCTTACATCACACACGGCGCGAGAATCGGACGAATAGAGCTCGCAGGAAAATGTACCCTGTCTGATTTCTCCCATCACTCTGTAAACCATCCACGGCACAGAACGTTAAGGCCTCACGGGCAACCCTATGAGGAGACGACAGAGGACGAGGGGACCAAAGAGAGAAGAAAATCCGAGTGATGAATACCCTAGAAGACGGACCAACATAGACAGCGGTTGTTGAGAAAACGGCCGTCAACTAGAACGAAGTAAGCGCCCGGTCAGGATTTCAGAGAGACATGAGCTGATGGTAGGAGCCGATAGTGCGATTGGCTATCGACCGGCCACACTCTTAGGGAAGCTGAGACGGACGGAAGAAACGGTGCTCTTGAATGTATCAGAAGCATGCGACTTCACGGTCCGACGGTCACCATCGGCGAAGCGTTCGCGACTAAACCCGCACATAAAGCCCACAATCCCCGGGACTGTCGATATACACGCATGGATCCCGGACGGGCAACAAAGCTGTCGGCTCCCAATAGAAAGGATACAAGGTCGATGTAGGACTTTACCGGGAGGCCTATGAAGCGGACTGCGTAGCCTGAAGCGGCCGTCGATAGGCGGTACACCCACGACAGAGTCACCTTCTGCACCGACGTGCAAATTGCCACTAGGAGGATGACCCAAGACGCACCCTGCTCCAGCCAAGAGTCCATCGAGGTTACAGAATCCATCGCCACACTTCGATGGAGGTAGCCTGAGATCGCTATCGAGATCTATGGTGCCCTGCCCCATAAACGCATCCTAGGAAACAAAAAGGCTGACGAATAGGCGAAGCTGGCAGCCGAAAACACCATCGCTCGTGTAGTACGTCGCAAGCAATTGACGAAACAAAAACAAAAGAGAAATGAACCGGCGGACTCGGGCGTGGAGCGAGTGGTTGAGGAAAAATGAGGAGGTGCCCGATTTGAGAAGAAAAGTAGCAACTACTAAGAGGGGGAGACGCCCCGACTTGCGCACGCGCGACAAGCCATTTCCTTGAATGCACTGTTTAAATTTGCGACAGGCCTACCGAGCCGGCGAGGCGGAGGGCATAGGAAAATGACAGCGAGCCCCTAATGTCGGCGAGGCCTGAGGACGGGGAAGCAAATAGATCAACTACCCACGTCTGCATTCAAAGCTCGACCATCCTCCCATCCCAATTCACCAAAGCCTTGTGGCAGTATGAGCACTGACTGTGTTGGCACACGGTGAAATATGGCCAGTTGAATGTCTAGGTGCACCCCCAGCAGTAAATTTCCTTCAGATGCAGCGTTGGGCTGGGAGCGAGAGTGTTGTGGGTGTTTACAGGTTGCATTGTTGGGACGGATTTCGAGAATAGAAACCGATGATCGTGGGCTACAATCGAAGGAGAAAAGCCCAGAAATCAGGGAGATGGAACGGCGATATGAACTACTAGTACTATCAGGGAAGCTCGATTTCGGAGAAACAGCCGGTCGCTATATGTGTTGTACGTAGCATTAGTCACGGTCGGAGTTCTTCGAGATGACGGCCGCGGGTGTCTCAGGTCTGATACCAAGTCATCTTCCCCGTACCAGACCAAGTTGACCAGACCTCATACAGCTTAGGCTCCGGCACAGTGTGGTGCCACGAGCGGCGTCTTGAGCAGATCTGTAGCACGTTCCTCATGATCGTGGTGAGAACTCCGTCCTTCGTCCAATGTCTTAAAGCGTCCCAGCCTCTCAGCCATCATCGCCAGTTGTGCCGTGGCATAGGAACCGTGATCGAAAGCCAGCACGTTGGGAAATCTGGAGGGTTCGGCCGCGTGCCCCCCTCCCGAGTCCCCCCACCCCCCTCCCTGGGTTTCGAATGATACCGTCCATGCTGTTCGCCATTGCCACGGGATGGGGAAGCTGAGCGGCAGCCTCATCGTCATCGCGTGTAGGAAAGAAAGTGAAAGCAGGTTCAGGGTGATGTCGAGGTATCCAGTGCTGGAGAAGGCGGACGCGTCGTTTAGCGGACGCGTCGTTCAGCGGACGACGAGGCGAATCTGAGTTATATATAGAGCTCATGGGGGTCCCAAAGAAGCCGGAGACTCTGACGCCCAAGGTCTACGTCGAGCGCCCGCACTAGGCTATATCGAGGATGCGGTTTCATTCTATTCCGTTTCCGTCTTTTGACCCCGTTCAATGGCGTCCTTTCTTGCTTCTATTTGCTCATGTCGATGACTCTCTCGTATCCTCTCACCACAATCCACACACAATGGCGACGATCCTTCCATCGACCTGCTCCGTACCTCCACACTCCGCGGTCAGCGAGCAGAGGCAGAAGTCACCATGCCTCCCTGAAGACTCTCTCGTCCCTGCCCAACAGGCCATGATGTTCACAAAAAGTCCGCTGTTTCAGCCGACGAGCTCCGGTCAAAGCCAGATACGTCCCTGCCGCATTGAGCCCTTCCGCTGGAACAAGAACCACCTCGACGCAATCGGCGCCACGTTGACCTTCGATCTCCACCTGGACAGCTCGACGGCATTGAAGCCCGCGTTCATCGATGCGGTACTGAACACCCTATCGCCGTTCTCCAAGCTCTTCCGCTCGATCCACCACACGAACGCACTGCAGAACATCGCCAAGTCCTCCTACCGCCTCACGATGATCCCACCCGGTCCGCGCGACGTCGAGCCTCGCCGCTACGCCTGCGTCGAACTGGTCGAGCACGTACTGCGGTACTTCTGTACCTCCTACGATTGGCCGCTCTTCCCGCTCAAGCTGCGATACCAGGAGATAACGGTCACGTGGGACCCGCGCGGGTTCATCGGGTCTCGTGTGTGGCTGGTTGTGCCGCGCCGCCGCTCCCCCGACTTTGCCGAGGAGGCGGCGTACGCCGTGTCGCTGGCGCAGGAGTTCATGGATCGCGATGCGCAGCAGGAGTTTGCGGTGTGGTTAGTCACAGTGCGCGCGGGAAGCGGGGCGGTCGTCAAAGCAACGGTGTCGGGGGCGCTGATCAAGGCGCTGGAAACGAACGGACAGGTTAGCGCGGGGTGTTTGGTCGGACCCGAGAAGGGTCTGCGCATGGAAGTTAGCAAAGAGTATCGCATCTCGGATCTCCAGGAGAGAATGGCGTTTTCGGAGGTTTTGGCTGAGCTGGCTCAGTTGGCGAATAGCATGTGCGAAAGAGGTTCTAGTACATATACCGCGGCAGCTTCGTGGCCTTGGTAGATGAAAGTGACGTAACGATCGGGCGGCATCACTTACTTACCCACTGTTCTTTTGATACGGAAAAGAATTGGAGGGAAGGCTTTCTTGTAGTCTTAAGGTGGTCACTGGTCGGAAGAGAGGGCCTGGAGGGGAGGCGAACGGAGTACTGTTGTTTTAAGTTTTAATAGGGAACAGAATCGAATGGGATTCCTGTAGTTCGGAGGCGCTTACTATTCGGAGGGTATGTGAAAACAACGAAGCACCAACGTGGCGTCGTGGCCCTCGAAAGTCGTGTCCAACGGGTTCATGTATGTATCACTTTTGGAGAAGGCGAAGTTCCGCAGAACCTAGGTATCCTATGGTACCCTCCATAGCAGCCTCATACAGCGATTGTCGAGTGATGATCCTCCTAGTATTCATCCCACGGTTGATGATAACATGTAACATGACTATCTGTAATATCGTGACGCGCCTCGGTACATACTACATCAGCACCAACGGAAATCTCCACGCCTTATATTTCCACGACGGCGATATCTGTACGGTGCCCGGCCGCATCCATGGATACACCTACTTTGGCCGATTCCCATTCCGATTCCCATGACCGTTAGTTACAACTTAGCCTGAGATAACTGATCACCATTTCCCTTGTCGATGCTCATTGCTCAGCGGACTCTGTCTGTCAGCAGAGTCGGTCCCCGGGCCAGGTAGAGTAGAAGCATGTAGAGTAGAGTACCGAGAGTACCACCCCAGCCCCGCCCCGCCCAATCTAACAGTCCAGCACGCCGCTATTTATAGTAGCTTGGTTCATAGTTCTAATCACACGTGGCGAAGCCTCGAAGGTGCCGAGCTTTCGCCATCCCAGAGTGGTGGACGGCGTGGCCGCGTGGGTATGGGTACACAATGTGTTGGTAGGCGGGTTCGTCGTCCGTAGTTCATGGGTGTGGGTGTCGTCTGCCATCCCCATGAGAGGACCACATGTGGGGTAGATGGGGGATCTGATACGATAGGAGGGGGCGAGGCTAACTAGTCGTATAGGTGGATCCCAATGGGGATTTCCACAGCACTACCTAGCCGGATCGAGTGACACCGAACGTTGTAGGTTGGCGGCGGAGGAGAGCCATGTTAGATGGCTCTTCGAAGTCGAATGCAACCTCAACCTCTTCATCATCTTTCATCTTAACCGTCTTGCTGCCACTTCAAGGATTACATCAGTAGGGTCGGTGGGCGTGGAGGTCATGGGCGTCGAGGTATGTTCCGCCCTCTGATGATTTCTGATCCACATGACTAAAGTTGATAAATCATCACCCCCAGGCCCCTCTCCCGTCTCCCCACGTCGGAACGGCCACCGAGACTGTATACGCCTTTGAGCATCCTTATACCCTCTCCCCCATCTCCTCCCGTCGTCCTGGCCCCCGTCCTCGGAGTCGCCATCAATGCCATCATCAACACCGTCAATACCATCAATACCATCATTGACGGCATCAATACCATCAACACCATCGATAACATCAGCTAAGGTACACAAGCGATCAGTCGTCTTCCTACTCCTCGTTCCCTCCGCGTCGTCGTGGTTCTCGTCCTCGCCATCAACGCCGTCAATATCATCAATACCATCAACGCCATCACTCGTCTTCCCAATCCTCGGTCCCTCCCCGTCGTTATAGTCCTCGTCCTCGGAATCAATGCCATCAACGCCGTCAACGTCATCAAATACGGTACCCAAGCAATTACTCGTCATTCCACTCGTCGTTCCCCTTCGCGCCCAGCACCGGTCTCTAAAGCTACGTCTCCAGCCACGTCACGCCGCTGTTCCTCGTCCTATTCCTGCTGCACGGTAACTTCAGTCTTCACACGGGGATTGGTGGACATTCGTCGAGTGCGTTTTCATGATCTGACTGTTGGTGGCAGCAAAGTCAGCGTACCTCTACGATTTCGATTCCCAATCATCACCTGCGAGAAAACACTCACGCATCGCTTGCAAATGGAGGGCGACGGTTGACATCAGAGTCGTGAGGTTGAGTTCCCATTCTGCCACCGCCACTGCTAAGTGTACCTAGCAGTGAGTGTACCCACCCTCGATGCCATCGGCGAGACATGTGGATGATCCCCGATGCCGTCGGCGAGACAATTGGATGAACCCCGATGGTGAACGGCTGCTCCAGCCGTGTGGAGACGGTGGTGGTTGAGTAAGCAGCTCGGGACAAGAAGATGGAGGTTGGCCGACGCGGAGCATGCTGATTGGGAAGCGTAAATCGCCTTCAACTTCCCAACACGGTGGGTAATCGACCGTGAAAGAACACCTCATGTTCGATCCGACAAGTTCGAAGTCCCGTGGAATATCTCAAAATATCCCAACGAGGTTACGCCTATGGTCTGTTCAAACTTCACGTTTTTTTTGCGTCCACACTGCCAACGGCGTCTCAGTACCGTGCGAACATACCCACCCACCTGCTGGATTACGTTTCGACGTGACAATGCGTACGGTATGTGTCACAGCTAATCACCAGCCCCGCAAGCCGGCGGATTCTCGCCACGGGTTGTCGCCAGTATTGTTCAGGCGTCAGGCTTCAGGCTTCAATGTCAACACACACACACACACACACACACACACACACACCATGTTTCGCATTCGATCCTGGGGATCCTCGTTGAGTCCTAGCGGACAGTTTCACTGATATTTAGGCAGCTAACGGCACATGCGCATGCATCCTGAGACATGCACTCTGCAGCTTCGACAGGAAAACCTGTTGCGCCCACACACAACCTCGAGGATTTACCCCGCACGGGCAAGCGAAGGACAGCGCACATTACTGAGGCGATAACGATAACGATAACCAAGCATCGTCAACTGTCCTGGAGCGGGCCGGCGGGAGAGAAATCAGCACGACCGACCGATCGAAAAAGTAAAACGTCGAACTTCCCCGCAGCGCAACATACCTAGAATGCACCACCTTCGAGAGAAAAAAACTGGTTTTCTCGCGGCGGATTTATTGTCTGTCTGTCTTTCTGTCGGACGTGGTCTCTTTTTTTCGTCGCCACCAGGCATTATGTACGCCAGCCGCCGGGTGCGGAGACATGATGCATGCCGAACGCCTCCAGCCAGTGGGAGGCCAGCAGATCCTCTATCTCGCATCTCGCATGCACATGTACATATATACTAGGTATCGGCAGGAATATGGTCATGAGAGAACCACGGTATTGCGGTCCGTGCGCGCTGCGTGCGGGCGTGCGGGCGTGCGGGGTAGAGGCATGCGGGGAAGAGGCGTGAGGATTCGTCGCCGCCTGCGGGCGCCGGGAGGTGGTGCCGGAAAACACTGAATTCAAGCTGAAATTATAATCAGCCAGTGGGATTTTACGGACCGCATTTTCTTGCTTCTCTATGGCTTGAGGCAAAGTCGCCGAGCAGATACGACAGCTATTCGGCCAGTAAGTAGCTCAGCTGCATAATAACCTCCTAAAACCGGTGTGCGGAGTAATCGATCGGGCATCTGCATCATCAATGATGAACGTGGGTGCGTTGGCCAACACGGGCGTCGGAGCCAACGGGCAGCTTTTTTATGCAGAACAGTGGGACAACTCGTGCACTTGATCGTGTGGTGGTTGTGGCTGCCTTGCAAAGGGAAATCCTACGCTGTGAGAAAACAAACACGCTCGCTCGCACTCTCCACGCTACGGAACGGGCCGTCGAGCGAAAAACACTATCTGTAAAAGGAAAGAAAACAGGTTTCTTCAATGCGGGGAAGCCGAATACGATTACATACGGTATCCGGTCGCTGCCCGCCATGAGCTCTGATTTCTCCCGTCTGTCTGCCGTTACAAGACTCCCCGCTTCATTTCCTGCCGGATTCTGTCAGTCAGCCAGAAGATGGGAAGGTCGGGGCGTGACTTCCCTTTCCCCTCAACCGCGGATGATATATTGTGTCGTCGGTCGATCAATCCTTGCCGGTTGGTGCAGTGTAGTCAACGGCATGCAGTAGAGTAGTTATCGATCCCTGGCAGGAATGTTTGTCAGTGTTCAATGTCAGTCAACGGTTAGCAGGACATTTGTCTAGAAAAGGTTGGAAGATGGAGTGTGTGGGATCCTTGAAGCTTGAGTCCAACAGCCAACAGTTGTAGCCTGTGAGCCGGTGGCGAATGACAGTCAATAGACAGCAGATGCCCGTCTGCTGCTCTTCCGCCATGGCAAAATCGCGTGGGGGGATCTAGAACAGTTGGGCTCGAGCATGAACGAACTTTCGATGCCCCGACGAGTGATAGGTCTGTATTGAGCGAGACATAAGTGGCGCAGTGAATTCACGGGTAAAGATCTCTCATATCACAATTAGCTAGTACCGAGAAAGATAGCGGTGAACACATACCTACATCTTACCGACGGGATGTCGTGCACAGTGCAAATACGAAATAAAACTGGCCCTCCCGCCGTGCATAGCCGTGGATTCCCGCACTTTAGTCCAACATCACGATTCACGGCTCAAGGCAGACTTCCAGGGTAGTCTACACGAGTGCACATACCTTGCCCGTTATATATCTAGTGTGCGTCTCCTAACCGACTAGAGCACCATGTCTCCAGCATGTCGTCTGCCACCACGATGAGAGGAGCATAGGTAGGGTTGGATGGAAGATCAGATAAGATAGGAGGAGGTGAGGCTAGTCGGATCGGTGGATCCGAATGGTGTTGTTAACCGGACTAGCCCGCTCGAGTGACACCGAACGTTGTAAGCAGCCAAAGAGAGCCATATTACTCTACTATAGATGGCTCTTCGAAGTTGAATACAACCTCAACTTCTTCATCATCTTTCATTTTCGCCTTCTCTCTTCCAAAGCTACGTCACAGCACCTCGGTATAGCCGAAATATGGACGGAGTAGGGTGTAGTTTCACATCTGCTATCATCCATCCATCCAACCAACGGCCCCCACACCGGCACCTGCTGCGGATCTCCGTGTACTAGTATGCGCCACGCCGCGCCCCGCCCCTTGTCGATTGTTCGCTTACTGCCGCTTCTCGCTTCCGGTTGGAGGTTCGCAACGTCGCATTTCACATTACTTTACTTTGATGGTCGACATCGCCGGAAACAACAGGCAACTTGCGGATGTGCCACCTCAGCTCTGTCATCCGTTAATAGACAACACCAGGACTTCTAACTGCGTTAGTACCAACCTATCCACGGTATGTAGGCTCAGGCCATTTCACCGGCTGGTTGGTTTGTTGGTTCGCTGTTTCAGCCGTTCGCTCTCGCGCTTGAACCGTTCGCCTTGACCGGTTGATTCATCTATCCCAGCTCATTCATCGCTGCTCCAGCTGCATTGGTGTGCTCACCGGTCCGCTACCAATGTTTGCTCGCTGGTCGTCTTGCGCGCGCGGGGGGGGGGGGGGGGGGGGGACCTCAGTGCTGCACTGGAGTTCTCCCTGCGCCTACCTATTGCGGCCGTCGCTGGCCGTCACTGAACGTCAAATCCCGTCTACGTACTCCATGCGGGAGAGAGGGTGATGGTGATTTCTCACGACTGGATGTGTGATGCCAACACCGGGAGACCGGTGACCCGTTGTTGTCGCGAGTGATGGATACCGCCCTCCCCCTCCCTAACTGCTCCCATGGACGTGGGACGAAAGCATATAAAGAGCCCGTCGGAACGGTGGAATTGAGCTCGTCACCCAAAACATTACGACCAGAGCACAACCACACACAAACAACGTTTCCCCACCTACCCTTTGATCCATCTTATAGCTCGCGAGCATGACGATCCCCACGGTCTCCTGCCACTCCAGCGCCGGCCCCTGGGTAAGTCTACCTCCCGTACCGCCGGAATCCCTTTTCAATTCTCGCCATTCCCCAGTTCCCCCGGCAAATACCAGCCCAGTATCATCCCGAGTTCCTCCTTCCGTCCAGAAAGCTGACAGGATATTCGCATCTTAGACCCCGGAAACCCGGTACGTCTGGGAGAACGGAATCCAGTACTGCTACGAGCGGTCAATGGGTCCCAACCGGCCCCTCGTCAAGTGGCGAATCCACCAAACGCCGCCTCCCGGAACCCAATCGCCGGTCGAGGCCAACAGCGATGACGAGGCCGCCGGCACGGAGGGGCCGGAGAAGAATCTCGAGGAGGCCGCAGCAGCGAAGTTATAGGCGGACGGCGGCGACGGCAGCCGCAACTTCCCCAGGACCGGTGAAAATTTTCTTTTCTTTTCTATTTTTTTTTTTTTTTGGGGATTGCGATTGATTTTTGTTTTCTTCTAGAATTCGCTGCCATTCGGTCAGGGTTATCCAGTGTACTCTATTGACCTCACTGTCAGGTCAATAGGGCTGGTGTTCGGTGTGTTTCTGTGTTTTTGTTTCTACCTATTTCGTCACTTTCACCAGGATTCCTTCGGAACGACAAAAATACCGATTTATTGGCCCCCTCCAGCTGTTCCCGGGATGGAGGGGTGGAGTGCGCTTAGTTATTCAGGGACAATCAAATTTGGTGGTTCCAACTTCTGTCTCCTCGCGGTGATAAAAGTGACACACATCTGCGCTCGACGACAACAACCAACCACCTCCTTTCATCCCGCGGGCCGTAGGGCGTATCTAAGCTGTGATCTCGTGTGTATATACATGCCGGGTGGTGGAGTTAAGCGTATGTTGCGTACCGTGGTTTCGAACCCAGCCCACCCGGCTAACCTAAGCCCGGGAGAGTTAGCTTTCGGGTTGCTTTACGATCGGGGATCCCGGGAACAGCCTACAGGGGATGGGCGGGACGGGAACCGCTGGTATGTACAGGAACCAGGACAGCCGGGAAGGAAAGCACCGCGGGAGGGAAAGCACCGCGGGAGGGCGAGATCATATGATGTACATAGAGCAGTGTGGTCAGGCGATCTGCGGTAAAGGGCTGGCGATTCCGTGGCGCCTGCTTTTCGCTACACATTTCACGAATTCGCTTGGAAGCCATTTGGCGCGAAGTCACGTGTGCGCATTGCTTTTTACCACAAAATTTGCTCTTCCAAGTTCCGGTTTCCGAGCTTTGCGGGCCGTGCGTACATGCTCGGGAGGTTCCGCCGTTCCGATGGAATATGCCGGAAATGGGTATGCCATATAACCGTGCTGTGAGCCTTTGAATCCTGATCGCAGTGATGACGGTGATGTCATGTCGCGTATTGTTACCAAGTGAGTACGGCATGCTCGACCGCATTGAGAACAGCGGGGCAACGTATGAAGAACGCAGGACTGTACCGATGCCACCGATGCGACGGACCGAACGGCAGAAATCGTGACGGCGATGTTTCTTGTCAAGCGTGCTGGTGGTGGGTGCGGCCGATCGTGTCGCTACTCTAGAGTACCTAGATGCCCGCGGCCCGCCCGTTCGGTGGATGGCTTTTCACTCGCCTGTTTCGCACATCGCCGCAGAGGCTCAAATCAACCGGTGGCGGTGGTGGGAGACCGCAAGCCACTGTTGCGCCACGAAGCGATGAGACGGTGGTTGGATTACGCGAAAGTAGATGCCCATCGCTGCTAGATATTCTAAAGTTTGCCCATTACCCCGCACCTACCCCCTCCGAATACTGCGAACCACGACCGCCTCCACCTCCACCCATATCACCAAACCACCACAAAGATGCAACGGTCATCGAAGTTACACATACGACGCCTGTTTGCCTCAGGAAGAAGGTTGCGGTGGACTGCTAGATTGAGGGCACTCGCTACGAAGGGAAGAAGACGGGAGAAGCGGAAGTTAGTGTCGAAATATCGGTATGTTTTGCCAGAGGATTGCCTCACGGGCCATCGCTTACGATGATTGAGACAAAGGTAACATCGGCTACAGCGACTACAGGAGTTTCCAGAAGCTCCTTCTCCTCCTACTCCTTATCTTCATCCTCATCGCCATCCTCGCCATCGCCATCGTCATCCTCTTTCCCCTCCACCGCTCAGCGATGACATCCATCGCCGCCTCCTTCTAGACACTACACCGGGAGGAGCTATCTTCGTTGCAGTGGCGAGCCGATCACTGCGGTACCGGTACCGGTCTTCGGAGAAGAAGGAGGAACATGACGAGGGATACTACTCGACAGCACCGACTGTGGGACGAGTAGCCTAATTGCGATACCTCTACTACAATACCGATCACCACCTCTATTGAAGCGACATGCGGGGAAACGTTCTATCCTTCGGCGGAGAAGGAAACTCGGTGAGGGGCGGAGATGACTACGACTATGCCGCCCCAATTTTCGATCGTAATCTGGCAAGTCAGGCCTGATCAATGGCATCCACGAAACACGACGACTGCGGCCTCGTTTTCGGAGAGAAAAGGAGGGAGGCAATCACAACGATGAACCGCGTGCCTTTGGAAGGAACGACGCATGGCGGCAGCGGCATCGGCCCGGACGTTGCCATGATAACAGTGTTTGGAGACTGTGGAGGCAGCGTCATAGAGTGGGCAACGATTTTCGGCGGTGAAGATGACACGGGATCGAAGTCTGGTTTTCAGGAACAGCAATATTGGCAACAGCGACAATTGGAAGAGTACACTACCTATCCGCTCTCCTCCACTACAATAATGCTGACGATGATGAAAGCTTCAGCTCGAGCGAAATCACGAATAACACTGCAGAAATAAATCTTCATTTCCCTACTCCGTCTCGCCTCCTGTTTGAGATGCCATGAAGAAAGGCGGGGTAGGAACAGCGGGAGTATCCCCGGCTCCTCAACCTCAACACCCTCCTCATACTCTCGCCTCAACTCCGCCTCCCTATCTTCCCACACCCTTGACTACCACTCGGACACCTCGCTTACTGCATCTTCCTCGGCGACTGCCTATATCCGCCTCACTGATCCTGATGGGAACTCAACGAGTGGGAGTTTATGGAGCGGGAGCTGAGGGAGAGGGAAGAGAAGCAGCCAGAAAATTGTAAGTACGACCAACCGAATGGGTATGCTCTACCGATCAATATTCTAACTGCGTGCGTAGGTATCCCAGCTCAGGCAATCACTTTTACCGGACCGCGGAGTTGCTGCGTGTGCAGCCGAATCACGGAATGCCACACACTTAGCGGCGCATGGTCGATGCCGGTTATTACGCGTCTCCTTGCCTCTATTGCCATGATATAGATAGGTCGCATGCAACCAATGATCAAACAAACAGCAAAGCAGCACCACCAACCCCCGTCATCACATGCGTCGTTAAAGTAGCCCAGACCTATCGACGCCAGACCATTCTCGGTATCGAGAGAAACTTCCGACAGCCAACTCAACATCACAATATCATACACGGCCCCAGAGACCAGGAAGAGGGTGGGCAACGAGAAGGACAGTGGTTTTGGGGCCGGCGCCTGCGAGGGCACTCCGCTCAGGGAGCGGCTGCAGGCCGAGAAGGAAGGAGAGGAAAATAGGACGGACATGGAGCTGACCCTGAGAAATATTTACCCCACTTACCTACCGTCCATCCTTACCATTCTCGTCAGAATGAACACAAACACATTCCCGCTCTCCCACACGTTCACGTACGGAAACTTCGAGAAGCTCCAACCACAACTACCTGAACTGGAGAGGCCAGGTCTCCTCCGTCCTAGAAACGCTAGATGCTCTCCCCATCGTCCTCCGGCAAGAGGAAGAACCACCGGTCGGCCAAACTGCTGCCTCTCGAGCAACACACACACTCTACCGCACCAGACGATCGCAGGCAAGAGTTTGCCTGCTCCGACGAAGTCCTACCCTCGATAGAGAACGTTGAAGATCCCGCAGTAATGTCGGATATTCTAAGGGACAAGCTTAACAACACTGCTACAACCGCGAGTTGCAGCATACTATCCTGCCAGCTTGACAACCAATTGAAAATCCCGAAGAACCGATATGAGGTTACCGCGAGCGAATGATCCTCTACCGACATACACTTCAGAGCACCGCCGAGGCCATCTCCGACAACGCTCTCATCAACCACATTTAGAAGTTGTCAGATATGTCTTCGACAAGTTACGAGCCCGGGTTTTGACGCTTAAAACCCCCAAAACCATTCTTTTTCTTCATACCCTATGTTCATTAGCGAAAATTGTTTCTTTTTCCGTTGCCGACACCTCTCGTGTCCTGACGACTCGAAATGGATCCTAAGAAATACTGATGCAAGTATGGCTCCACGGATCTCCTCACGGAGAGAAACTATCACGAGTGGAAAAACGACATCATGGACTTCATGGGAATGGAAGATTCCCTTGACATCGTGCTAGGAATAGAACCCCCACCTCCGGCGAACGCATCGGCGCAAGTACGGGACAACCGCAGGCGTACCAACCTCGCATACGGTATCATTCGGTCGTCCGCGAATCGAAGTGTCCGAACCTTTATCAGCTCCCTGGGGCACCGCGACCCCCAGCGCGCCTGGGAAGCTGTGCGCGCACGCTACGACACCAACTCCAGTCAGTCCGGTCGGGTCACCATTCTTTCCCGCTTCCACACATCCGTCATGAAGCCGAGCATTCCTGTATCCGAAAACATATCTCTGACATACGGCAATCCCGAGGGAAGACGGAATAGCGGTTAGTGGACTATCTCGACGCCCACTTCGGTGCCCTCCGGTTAGCCCACTTCGCCTTATCGGCGGAAGTATCCACCATCCACCTGGATCATCGACTCAGACGCCTTGGCTGAATCAACGCTTTCAAAACATGGGCCGAGCGCGGGAGACCTACCTCCCGAAGGGATCGAAGCCCATATACCCTGGTCCGTGAAGCTTTTATATTGAGAGAGCTAACTGCTCACTATATTGTTTCTGTACCGAATTCATTACCTTCTTCTACATACCTCATTATTCATGAGGTTATGAGCCCGGCTTGACGCCTTAATCCTATCCACGGATGGCCGGTTAAGCCGCACTCGCTATGACTCCAAAACGTCACGAGACAGCTCATCACTTCCTTCTTATCCTCCGGTCTTATCCGACCTGCCACAGTATATCCATCAGCTTCTGGAACCGGAAAATAGTTCACAGGCCGCGTCGGCAGACACCGACTCGATCCCGGCGGTTTTCAAAGCGAAGACGAAGGTTCGCTCAAGCCATATCTGGCTGCCGGAGAATGAGAAGGAGTGTACGGTGAGGGGGATTCCCCGATGGCAATACTAGCGATGTAAGTGGCTTTCCATCGCTAACACCACTCATAGGCCTTGACTGAGGTATTTACGAGCAGGCCCGAATCCATTAACTGCTGCCACCTCCGCAATGACGACTACGAAAAACGAAATTGCACATCTGCGTTCCAAGTACCGTATCGGTCCAGACGGGAACATTGCTACCGAACGGGGAACCAAGACGCAGCAGACGATCGAGAGCGCGTTTGACCAGTCGAAGCCACGGATAATCTTCAACATCGACATCTTCAAGGACATCCTCCTTCAGTAGATCATGGACATGAATGTCTGCTTCCGTGTCTGCGAGGATACATATTTTCACTCACTGTGCTCGTACCTGCTGCGGACCCTGAACAACAGCCAGCCCGCGTCGGAAACCAAATTTCCCCCGGAAGAGGAACTCCCGGGCGCCAGCTCATGCGCCTTGCAGCACCAAGGCGCTTGCACAGGGGCCATGGCAACGCCTCGCCAGCACCACCCAGCTACCCAGCAGAAAAAACCATTGGCGGCCCGACAGAGCCACAGCATCATCGCGCGACGCTACGCGAACCGTCCCCCAGCCAGCAATCGCGAAGGCAAGTACTTCTCCAGTCGGTCATGGGAGCCCTCATGAAGGCTGGGGCCTAGCTTGAGCGGCAAGTGCCGAGAGGCAACTCATTGCAGGCCAGCTCAGTGAGAGCCTAGCCGCAATGCTCGACCAGAAGATGGGGGACTGGCAGCGGAGGCTATAGCAAGGGGCCGAGGCAGCGCCCGGCACGAGGCGGGGGCACCCCGTCACGTAAGGATAGGCCAGGTGAATGTCAACAGCCGAGGGAACCACAATGGCGGCGAATAGAGCGGATGCCGTGATTCTCCTGCGCTATCAGGACCAGATTCTACAGGCAGCACGCACAGTGGATCCAGGCATCGCAGAGGTCAGGGCTGACGAGCAACGGATGAAAGTCAAGCTCTACCGCATCCCGCTGGACATCTTCTTGACCGATGACGGACTGGACACCCTACACAAGGCACTGGAGGCATAAAATGCCCAGTTTGGGCTGAAAATCTTGCAGAGACTCCGCTGGCTTGGCTCAGAGGAAATTCTAAGAGCAGAGATGAAGAAAGAGGACGGGAGAAAACAGGCACGGTGATTATGGTCGCATGGGGAAGAAACCTGGAGAGTGTGCTGCGGCTAGGAAGGGACTGCGGCTCTGTGGCAGACTGATCAAGAGTGAGGAGTACCGGGACGTCAAGCCAGACACGCAGTGTGAGATCTGCCAATCGTGGGGACACATTGAGCCCACATGCCCGTCCCAAGAAGAAAAGGGTTCCGCCCGGATTATCTTCTGAGGCGCGCTGGCATATGGGATGAATGGTCCATCTTTTCTTTGGGAGAAGGAATCGAAGGAAGAGCTTCAAAGCAAGATGTTGATTATTGAGAATGAGAGGCAGGAGGAGAAGGAACGGGTTGCAGAGCAACGACGGAACGCCCTCATTCCCGGCACGGCGGAATATCGTACGATGCAGGAGATCTACGAACAGATCCCCACCGAACCTCGTGCTCCAGGTCAGTCACGGCGCCGCCGACCTCCACCAGAGTGGATCTTCAACGTAAAGAAGAGTGAGCGGGGGGACCGAAGCAAAGGAGGAGTCGACTGCGAATATATTTTCTCGCTTCGAACAACCGATACCCACTCGCAATGGCCTCAACCAACATGTTCACGTGCAAGCATGGTTCCGTTGAGCTCCTAAACAGCGAAAATTACCATGCTTGGAAGCAAACCATCCTCACGTTCCTCATGTTTGTGGCTGCACGGGGGATAGTACTCGGCACGGAACAACTTTATCCCCGCCTCATCACTTATGTTATCCGAATGCCAAAAGCAAATACAGGCAAAGAAGTATGGATTGTCGAGGAGTCGGGGACAATGCGCCTCTGCACTCAGTAGCATCAAGCATGATGTCCGCTGACGCCAAATGGAGTTACGAAGAAAACAACATCCATCGTTGTAACCGGTCCCCTGTCTCTCGCCTGATATGAATAAGATTGAGTGTGTGGGATGATTTTGAGGACTCTCAGTCCGCAAAAGGACATTTTTTGGATGCAAGAAAGGAGACGGTTCAAAGGGCGAGATTTGTGATGGAAAATGTCACTTGAGACCGTAAGAGAGACAGGATGTTCTTCTTCTCCAACAACATGCATACGATTTCGGAACTTACAAAGCGACCTCCAGATGTGGCTAGGCAATATAACACAGACTGTATCCATATGTTTCAAAGGGGTGGATCCGTCGCTTCACACAGTGTATCAGTAAACCTTTGCGTGGCTGACACCATTTGGAAAATATGAGGATGGAAAGTTCTCCGGTTAAACGATAGACTTGCTGATGGGGTGGATAGAATGTGCAATGAGATGAGCCGTAGGTGGATGTATGAGGAGGTAGTTGAAAAATGAGGTGCTGCGGAACTGGCTAATTGGGAGGAGAGGGGCTGGCAGAAGTTACGGGCGTTCTACTAACATGGCCGGAAGGAATAATCACCCCCCTGCACATTTTGATTAGCTGAGATTAGATCTCTGGCGGCGTGTGGCTCTGCCATAGGATTTATCAACAGATCTGATCTCGGGTAATCAAAATGTGCAGGGGGGGGATTATTCTGTCCGGTCGTGTGAGTAGATGGTTGGAGAGAAAAGTAGTGTGTGAATGTGAGTGAAAAGGAATGATGTTGGTAGAGAACAGGCAGGGTGATGAGAGGGGTGATGGTGGTGAATGCGAAGTACAGTAGAGTAGACGGGTTGAAGAGGGGGGGTGGGAGATTTGGTTGCTGGTTGGTACAGGGAGACAGAGATTGCACTTTTACAAGGATGGGGAGGGGAATGTACGCCGTCATAGGAATTCTACATATAACCACTATGAGTCGATGAGTATAACAGAACCTCACAAACAGACGCCATCGTGTCGACTCTGTACCGTACGAGCGTCTTTTTGGAGCCACAATGTGACGATGGGCACACTCCATAATGTGAAGTTCTTATAACCAAATGTTAATAAGGAGACTAGAGGTGGTTAACTAAGTGTCCACATATCCGACAGCCTATTGTTTGTACCAAGACCTTCTGCCGTAGGTTTACTTCCAGCCCGCGGAACACGGACGCCCCACAGCCACGCGATGGATGTTACAGTTGTTCACATAATATCACTCGCCATTTGTCACCGACGGCAGTTTTTTTTATAAAAAAGGGTATATTAGCATGTATAGTAGACCTAGAGCTACATAAGCTGGCCCCTATTGAAGGCGGTTCAATCAACGCCCACAGCCTTCGGCGTACGTAATATCTTCCAACCAGGGCAGTGGTCGCTGTTCAGTAGCGATCGACATCATCGGCTTCAATGACTAGTGTAGTAATGCGCTTGCGTGATTCCTCAATATATCTTTTAGCCTTCTGTCAGGACACTAATTGGCTTCTTTTCATGGTGCGGATGACGTCTCCGCAGGACAATTTGAACATGTAGACGCACATATGGGGAGCTGAACTGAGGAACAACATCCCAGAGGTGCAGAAGTGGATTTTAGACACGAGAGGATGCTATACGTTCGAAGCGACTCAGCACTGAGCGATTCTTCCAGTCGACACAATTTCCTGGAAACCTGATTCTTCAAAAGCGAGTGCTGGTTAGTGATTGTGCTTCAGTCAATCGGAACCATTGGTTACAGACAAGCATGATATGTCACTCGTGCATTTCGGACGATTGTGCACATGCTCAAGAAAAAGATAATGGTCGGTAGAAAGCCCGAGGCCCAAGGTATCTGAGTACCCAGTCATTCGTTGGAACTGGGTACACGATTTACCGGCATTTAACCCGCGGTAAAGGAGCAAAGAATGAAAAGGCGAGAACTCGAGGGATGAACGACCGCAAAGCCGAGTTGCCAACAGTGCAAACTAGTTCAAAAATCTGTCACAACCGCACCGCCAGAGCCGGCTATGGAAGGTGTACAAAGCGGGAGTATGAAGATTGAAAGACTTGGAAGTTATTCTAGTCAGCGCAGAAATGGGTACGTACTCTCTGTACAAGTGCGAGGTTTCTAGGTGATCACTGAGGACCATGACGAGGACCGTGGCGTGCTGGCATGAGTATGCAATCCGGTGCCTCCATTGCATATGGTGCTCGAGGTATCCTGCGAACCTACCGGACGTCTATATTTAACATTTCCCCTCGGACGGAGGTTCTTACGAGAAAGGAAAGAAGGGCAAGGTCAGTTAGCCCGCGAGACAATTAAAAGACATAAGGAAAGGGACTTTGGGGACTCGGAAGGCTCAGTAAAACTCTTGACCGTCTAAAAATCCTTGTGTGAAAAAATACCAGTCACCACTGACAGAGGAGAAAGTGAACATCCACCAAAGAAAAAACAAACAGGAGAAACAAGATGAGAAATAACTAGGTAATCTGTAACAGCAATGGGTACCCTCTCAGAGCTCGCTTCCCCTGCCGTATCCTTCAAACCATATCATCCTGCATCTTGTCCACTTTCTCCGTAACAGCACGCCGGGCGATCAATTTCCATTTTCTCCGGACTTGGGCAGCACATCGTTCAGTTCTGCCATCTCGACAGCCTCCTTGAGAGTATTGCGTTGCAAGGCACAGCGCTCTTCAAGAGCCTTCAAAACTTTGCGCTGTTCGTCGAGGGTCTTGATCATCGACAGCAGGGTGGCGACCAACTCGCACGCCTGGTCGATGTCGCCAACGACCTGGACCGCGTCGCGGATGATTGCCTTTAGGTCCAGTTCGTAATCCACGACTCGCTCGATCAAGGCGAGCACATCGGGGAATCAAAGACGTCGTCGCCGATGTGTATGTTCTGGGCGTTCAAATCCGAGAGGATGTCAGAGATGTCGGTAGGCATAGACTCGGGACTGGACATTGTGTGCGATATGATCGTCGTGGGAGTTGTGGTGTAGTCTGGTCGGTACGGTAGATGAGGTCGTGTTGAGGGACGTGGTTATGGAGGATAGTCGAAGAAGATCGAGTGGGACGAGGCGCAGCTGTAGATCGTGTTTTGGTCGCGAAGGTAGTGCGTTTCTCGAAAACGTTGTTGTATGATTGAACGGCTTAGTCCTGTGGAAAGCATGCCCGGGAAGAACACCCAGCCCTGCGGTCCACTAGATGACTGTAGGAATATACTAGGTGAAAGCCGTCAAAAAGTACCCACCCCAAACATCGCGGCAAAGCGTAAACACCCAGCCGGCAACTTGCGTAGGTAATCATGTTTCTTGATTAGTAAGAGGGAGCACGCTACAACTCAGTTAACAAGAGGAAGGGCGGTAAGAGGTTGGTGGGATCGAACAGCTGTTTTGGTTAGTAGCTCTGCAGGCAGCTTCACTCCACAGACACTAGTGCGCGAGAAGGCCAAATATAGGGAATCACCCGATCGCACCGCACACATCGAAGCCCTAGATTTCGCAGACTAGCGGGTCCACCACCTACCGGCTGCTTTCCTTCTTGCTTCCCTCTCCTTCCTTCCCTTTTCTTCCTTCCCTCTTCACTACACCACAACCCACTCTGACCACCTTCAGCATTCTCTGACTACAACAATCAGATTTGTTTTTTCCCTTCCACAAAACTTTCCGAAAGCTGTTCAGGATGGGTGCACCACACCACACGAAGACGGCCCAGAAGCCGAATACAAGGACGGCCCAAGGTATGTAGCTGTTTTTCCATCAAATCTGGAGTACGCTAACACACGAAAGCTGTTCCCCCGCCCCGGTCTCGCTGGTTTCCGCCGGTTCCACCACTACTGAACCAGCAAATGCGGAGTTGCTGGTTCAGCAAGAGCCAGAGCGGAGATGCCGGGAGGCTCTCTAGCTCGAGCGTGATATCGCACGCCTCGCAGAGGATGCGTCCGCAGCCACCAGAGCCGCAGCCGCCGCCGAAACTCTCGTCCACACTCAACCGGTGAGTGCACCCCCCGCCACTAAGCGCCGTTCTCGAAGGGCGCAAAGGGCGGCGATGGCAGCACTTCACAAGGGAGCGAGGATAGAGGTCAAGCCGCTCACCGCCTTGCCGGAGCGCAAGGAGAACGAAACTCTCGAGCAGTGGGAGTTTCGTGTGGAGGAAGCCCGCCGGAAGAGCTGCATCGAGTAGCACTACCGCGCCGCCCGAGTCCGTGAGGGGCTTGGCCCAGAGGACGAGAGGGAGAAGCGGTTGGCGAGGGAGAAGGAGAAGGAGGCGGAGAAACTTACCGAGGCGCAGATACTCCGGGAGGCTAAGCAAGAGCGTGCGATGAAGGCCGAGAAGCATACGAAGGCCCTTGTGGCGGAGCACATCCGCCAGAAGCACGCACGCCTGGCGTTGGAGCGTCAGGTGCTGGCGGAGCAGGAGGCGGAGCGGAGTCGACAGGAGGTGCTCCGGCTCGAGTGTAAGAAGCAGGCGCGCATGGCGGTGGAGCGTTAGGTGCTAGCGCAGGAGGCGGTGAAGTGGAGTTACTGGGAGGCGCTCCGGGTCGAGAGAGAGCTCGCAGCCATCGACCGTCTCGTTGACATGCCCTCGGCCGGCGGCATGGCCACCGCCCTCCACCGGGATGCTTCGATTGACCGTGAGGAGGTCCACTAGAGGATTCTAGCGGAGCGGATGGCGGTCATGCAGCCGAAGAGGAGTGGCGTGTCGACGATGGTCGTCGAGGCTGCCCTGGCGGTCGCAGTTGGCTTTTGTTTGTGGTATCTGGCCCAGCCACGCCAACAACGCCGCCTTCTAGTTCGTGTCGGAACTGTCGGTGAAGGAATGCTTTTTCTTTTTTTTTGATTAATGATTAACTGACAGCGACCCCCCCCCCCCCCCCCCCAAACATGAAATAATGGATACCTCCTCCACCACCTCTACAATCATCCTACGACCATGACTACTGCACAGCATCGCGGACGACCAGATGAAGAGCTGAATAATCGCTCGAGGAGCTCCAACGTCTCCACCTTACCGATCTCCTCCGCCGCAACAACTGAGACGATCTGAACAACCTCTTCCCTCTTTCCCCAGGCACAAAGCGCCAGCCAGCCTGTTGAATCCCGTTGAAGAATCGTAGTGCAAATACGGTGACGTAGGTAATACCGCATTTTGGGAAAGACGGACGAGAAAAGATGGCGTGGAAGATCTTTCGCACTCGGAAATAGTAACTGTACGGAGAATGGCCTACTACCTAGATCACGACCGCTGGAAAGACAACATACTCGGATTTTCTTCAGGTGTCACCTAATTCACAACGGAGAGAGGGTTACGGGCCTACGGCGAGCGAGAGATTGTATTTGGTGGAGGTGAAGATGTCGGTACGACATAGCCTCGGTTTACGGAGAAACCGGAAGAAGTCGTATAACGACGATTGTGGCACAGAATGTGTATTGGAACGGTGAGTGACGGACGTGTCATTTTTAGGGATGAAAAACACTGATAGTGGAATAGGCTTCGGCGGAGTTGGCAACCTGCAAGACGACGACTGTACCCCGGGCCCTGACTTGTCGACGAAAATGGAGGCGGACGACCGTGCATCGATGTGGCGAGGAGAATAATGTGTTGGACAATGACATATTCACCCTGGGAAATTGAGATTCGGTGATGCTAGCACCGATTCGCGGCAGAGAAGGAGAAGGAATAACACGCAAGATAAATATCCGGTACGAGATGGGAACGCCTGTTCAGTTGTCTTCCGAGAAGTTATGGACACGACAGATGGGCCTGCAACCCCCAGAGAATGAGAAGGAGATGTTACAGTGGCGAGGAGGTCCCTATGCTCCGTGGAGATAACAACACCCGGTCGATATCATCGGCCTCCGTACTGCACTGCCATTACTGAAGATTACCGTGACGAGACTGTGGCACCAATATACCTGAAAGGAGGCGCAAATGTGGGGTGTAGTCGAAGGCTACGCACCACAGACCATGCTTTCGCAAGCATGTGGCACTCGTGGTAGTTGGAGCCTTAACTGTTAAGGGTTTAATCTTCGGTTGGCCGTCGATCGATAGCAGTGGAGTTTGAGGGGTGATTGGATTGACAGATATTAGAGAGAGGTAGGAGAAGGTGATGCTTAGATAGAGAAGAAAATTAACTTAAGGAGATCCAAAGGCAAATTCCGTCTTCATGCAATGATATCTCACATAATCATATCACCAGTCGATCTTTGAGTCGGTCATCGAGAGGGCTTGGTTAGAGTACACTTGACGCTGTCTCACAAAGCAGCCATCTCCGATCACAGTTATTTGGGTCTTGTAAACTGCGCCACCCCGCCACCCCGCCACCCCACCACATCACCACACCCCACTGGCATTGTTGATTGACGTATGTAGGGGTTTGCGCGATGCGGAGTGGTGGTGGGTTTGAGTGGTGGTTAGTTTAAGTGGTTGTGGGGTTGAAACGTCGAACAAAACTATCGCAAGAGAATATCGTGCCAAAAACCTGTACGGAATTATGGATGTATGCCGTAAAGATTTTAGTGTCAGAATAGAAGAGAATCTCAAAGCTGTTCATGTTCAATTACTGCGGGATTTCCCCGGACCCGAGGTCCTCTTTATGTACAGAATCTCGACTCCCTCCCGTAGGCCATGGTGTACAGCATACCGATGACGATGCGCGCTGATCCATTGTCTACTAAGATTGCTGTGAAGCGCTAGCATTGCTGCCACCGTCGTATCCACATTCCGGACCCCTAACACTTCCAAAATTGCTGCGGTCGTCATCGATAATTTCTGGACGCATAAATCTGACGTTTAGCACAAAGACTGTAGCCGGTGATATGTCCGTAACGCTTTTCAAAATGTTTATGCTAATTGGCGTGATCATAAATCAGCACTCGCAATACCGGGTCACCGCTTTGTTGATGAATCATTCGGTTCGCGCGAAAATCAGCGGCGCCACATCCTGCTGGTTGTTAACAGGGTCTCGACCTCTGGCTGGCCAGACTGTGCAACAAAGGAGTGCGACGGTTGGCTATAGTCTAGATAGGCTGCATGCGAAATATGTACAAAGGAAGATCTCTGTCTCTCTCTCTGACGCCGCATACTTTGATTACTTTCGACCGCCGTACATAACGCGAAATGAAACACCGATAACCAAAATCTAAGCCCACGACCAACAAAAAACACCCCGCTCACGCTGATACCAGCACCTGCACCTAAGTAGGTATGCCCCTCACCACGGATCGCTTCCGTACAACAAGCATTCAAACCTGAATGACGTCTGCGATGGCGGATACCCGTAACGGAATGCCGATTACCAGCAGATGCAATCTGCCACCGCAAGTGATTTTGGGTCATCGCAGTAGGGGCAATACGGCTTCCCCACACGATCCGGCCTGCGTTTAGAATCGTCGATGGGTGCCTGCGGTTTCACCACGGTGGGGCCCGGATTGCGCTGGCGCGTGGAAGTTTTCGTTGGCATCTTGGGCTTTTCTTCGGACCTCGGTGGACGCTGGGCGATTGGGGGACGAGTCAGCAGTGTCTTGGGGTGGATGGTGCTGATGGTGTGGATGTTACCGTTCTGCGTAATTGATGTGGGTTGTTCTTCGTTTCTTTGTTACTTAGGAGGGAGATATGGGCGGGAAGATCAGACTTGCTGCTACTGCGAGGAAGCGAGCTGCAGAAATCTTAGACGGGAGAGGATGATTACGTGTAAGCTTTCTGCCATAGCGGGAATAAGGTTAAAAGTGCGTAGCGGAAGAATGATGTGATAATAGTCTCAAGAAGTTTGATTGTTTTCAGCGAGCTAATTACATGAAAAGTGGATACTGGAAATGAATCTTGATATGATTATATGGCACCGGACGCTGAACTACTGACCCGCCCATCGTATTGCTAGTCATTTAGGCTCACCCGGATATCCCCTCCTCCCGCTCCCATCACGCACGGACGGTCCACCCCACATACGGGTGAATGCACACGGATCGGTTGTTGGGTATAGCAGCAGCAAAGCAGCAAAGCGATAACCGTGTCTCCTCGCTCAGCGGCCAGGAAGACGATGTTGTTTTTTAGAGGAAAACCGAAGGTAAAAAACGTCGCCACGTAACAGCGCGGGACCCCCTACCCTCCCCTCACCTACCGACGGTCCACCCCATGCATCGACAGATGGCATCCACCATCGCTCACTCCTCCGCCTTCACCACCAGCCTCTCCTTCGCCGGGCACCTACTCGTATTCGTAGCTTCCCCGAGCTGTACACAATAGATTTGACGGCTCTTCAGCCGTCTCTTCGGGCGTGCTGTAAGGGCAGCACGAACCGGACACGTCTCATAGACGTTCACCCTTTCGGCGACGTCCGGCTCTTCGTACAGGTTGGGCGCGGAGCCTTTACCAGCAAGTGGCGACCCTTGAGGCATATCGAACCACGGCATCGTGGGCGTCACGTCGACAGCGGAGATCGGCGACGTCCCATCTGTCATGGGCATATAAGCACAGGATGCCTAACAGCATTAGCGAGGGAAGTAGGTATGTGCAAGGGAAACAAACGTACATTGATGCATTTGCTGTCTGTCGTGTCCCTGCCGACGCCGTGTAGTCAGCCTCTCGGTATCCTCTCATGCTTGCGGCTTGCCGTTAATCGGACGCTTTTCCCAGGGCTTCCCTATTGCATTTTGCCATCTGTCCAGCGATGGTTTCGAAAGGTGCACATCGTTGCACGGTCTCTGCGTCGTGATCTTGGATGCTGATGTTGGGCACGTCAATCCCGAGCATGACTGAGAAATGGCCGTCAGTAGTGCTAAAGCGACCAGAAGCGCGGGGAATCCGACACAGGATATCCGCACGATTAGCAGAGTACTTGGTCCCCTAGAGGGGGAGAGTACCGATGCCCATCTTGTAGGCGTTTGGCTTCCTCCTACTCCCACCAGCGGCCAGTTGTCCGTCGATCCATCAGCTTCTCGCCATCTTCTCATGCCTGCCGTCAATCGAGGGCTTTCCCCAATGCTTTCCCGTTGCGAGTTGCTGCCTATTCAGCGACGGTTTCACGATCATACAAATGGCCGCGGGGTCTCAGCGTCGTGTATGTACTTCGATGCTGGTGTTCGGCCGGCCAATTCCGAGCATGAGTGACGAATGACCGGCCATAGTGCTTAGGCAACCAATTACCTGGGTAGTCGTGCACAAGATACCTGCACGATTGACGCACTGATTTGGCACTTAGGTGGAGAGCCTCGATGCCCATATTGTAGGCTTTCGGCTTCGGCGGTGTGGTCTCGTCGGAAGATGGAAGTCCGGCGTTGGTTTAAACGTCCTTGTCAGTGTATGGTGAGGCTTTCCTGGTACGGGTTCGGTGCGGTACGTGAGGCGGTCCAGTGGGGTGGTAGTCAACGGTAAAGTGGTGGGATAGGTTACAATCCGCGATACCGGTATACCTCACCATAGAGGCACTGTTTTTATTACCTTGTCTGGCAATCCGTAACTCGCACCAGGGATCATGGCTTGCGTTTCGGGAAGCTCTACCTCAAGTTTAGGTAGTTTTCTGGGCACTTCGCTTCAAAAAGCACAGCAGTGACATTACCTTCGATCTGGGGTCGTTATGCTATGGTGTCCAACATTCCCAGCCGATCATCGGCACTAATCGCAGATCATGGGTACTATTAGCTGAACCAGAACGGTATGGTGATGTCGCCTGCGTAGAGCTGCTTCCAGTCAATTTCAATGTACGGCGGTTTTGAGACCAGACGGCGCATTTGAGACCAGACAGCACAAACACTCATCCCCGTCCAAAAATGGCTCGGCCTATAGCACAAAGCCGCCGGCCGGACCTCCATCCATTAACCATTACACTCCCATCCGACCATAACCAGCACCAGCATCAGCAACACCACCACCACAACCGCCACCACCAACACCACCATCACCTCAGCTGCGACCGCCAGAACTGCCACCGCCACCACCAACCAACCACCAGCCAACAACTTGAAACCCCTTCTTACCATCCCCTAACAAGCGCTATGGCGAACATCCTTTCCCTCTCGCCGGAGATGTTGTCTGGCATCTTCGCGCAGGTCACAACCCTTGAGGATTCAATCAACCTGGGGATGAGTTGCCGTACCCTTCTGAATGTCTGGAAAGCGGATGAGGCGCGTTTGGTCGTCGACCTCATCCACACGCATAGCGTCTTCGCCATTAATCGCCAGCGAACTCGCTGGATCTTGCCGCACCCGTGGAAACTGCCGCATCTGCTCTGGCTTATCGTAAACCCCGACCGTGGTACGTCACTTCATTTCATCATGATTGCTGGCTGCGACTAATCAAAGATGATGAATTCACAGGCGGTGGGTTGAGGATGGAGCTCGTCAGGCGGTACCCTCTGCCGAGGCCGCTGCCACACACTGACGATGTGTGGGATCGATTCCGAGCGATGGCCGCTAGTAAGACCGCTATGTGTCACGTCCCAGAATTGAACCGCAGTTAACACCATCTTGGCAGAGTCCGGCGACAAGGTGGCCTTCTGGCGCCAGATTTTGGATACCGCGCGCAATATATCCGAAGGAGCCGGCGCCATTCGGATGGTCTCCGGCTACGATCCAGAGGACGACAATTCGTCGAGCATCATGGAGCACCAGAACGAGGTGCTCACCTTACTAGTGTACCTCGCACTAGTTGTCACCCCCGAGGACCATCGCGACATCGACTTGCGGATCTGCGAATTCTTCGAGCAGATCAACAACAGCGTCGACTTGAAGCCAATTCTTACGGAGATGATGTATTTCATCTCCTACCACAACTTGCCTCAGGCTGCCCACTGGCCTCTTCCGTGGGACTATGTCGAGCACTGCCGCGATTCGGGCCGGGCCATAGTCAAGAGGCTGGTCCAGATACGCATGTATGATTTCGAGCTCTGAATTAGGTGGGTTTCTGATTGCCTTCGCCCGCCCGACTCTATGCTAATATACGACGCCGACAGTGATACGAGCGGGTTTACGCCTCTTCGAATGCGAAGACGTCTACAAGATTGAAAGGCATGCGCATTGGGGAGGATATACGAGTGCTTTTTCCACCGAGAATGGACGATGGATTTACGAGGTTGGGAAGGACATACAGATGCTCGTTAGACCGCGAAATTATAATGCAGACATTAGCCGCTGACGATCGTCACTCTCCTTCCTGTCACTTTCAATCTCACATTTCAAGCCGGTATTAAACACTCACTATGTCTCAATCCTGTCTCCTTATTTTTTGTCTAGATCCTCCTTGCCGGCGAGAGAGCCATTCGCAAATGAATTTGACTAGCCCCGCCCTCAACCAACTCAGCAACGGTCAACCAAAAAAGACCAAAACCACAGGATAATGACTGCACGGTTATCGGTGGCCACTTGCTATACGAAGGGGCTATGGCAGAAGTGTGCACCGGGGACGTTAAATGCCATGATAGGTCCTCACAGGTGAGAAGTGCTCGCTGTAGATTGTACAACCGCCGGTATGCGGAATAAGGTTGACGACATGAGCCCCGGAAACGTAGTCGTCACACATGGCACCGCAGGATCGGCTCTCGTAGTGTAGTCACCGTTCACCGCCATGTGGGATACGAGTAGTGCGCAGTCGAGGGCTAAGGAATGTGAAATATGCAGTCAAGCGGCCCATCCATGCAAAACAACGTTGCATTCCTCGCTTCGTCAGCACCATTACTATCGATGGTCTTCGCCATGCCTCCCGCGTGGGGAATCCCAGCAACGGCAGCAAGGACACGTGGCATGACGCAAGTAAATCGGGGGCTCGGAGCTCGGGAGCTAGTCTCAGCCGCTAATTTCAGTGAACGTAATGAACGGAGGAAGATCAGATTGACTTCACCGAATCCGACGGGACGGGCCGTGGCGCCTGGTGCGCCAAACCCGGATACCTTCAGTCGGATATAAGATCCTTCCCTGCATCCCAACTCGGATAAACCCTCCCAGAAACTCCAGCCTGAAAGCACCCTCGAAAAGTCAAGTAATAGAATCTTCAAATCATCGCCATCATCGCCATCATCGCCGTCATCGAAAGTCATCACTGCCAGCTGACATCAACCACACGGGCGTATACGGCGGATGAGGGTAGAAGCTGAGGAAAAAGGACGGATCAGGTAGAAGGAAGGACACGATTGAAGGAGGGATACGGCGTGTGAAAGGAGGACGTCTACTGCGGAAGAAGGTCGTACACGGCGGAAAATGATACGGACGACAGAAGATACAGCTGACTGAATCCAATCCGGGTGAAACTCTGCTGCTACTATTGCCGTCCACCCTAGGTTCTCACTAGATCCCCAGCCCAGATAGATTCATTCCGGGGAAGGAAGACGATCGTATCACCCCAGCAATACCGAATTTACACATCGGCGTGTTCAGGAGCAAGATGGGTGCGAACAACAAGGACGTCATCGACAGGATCATCCTGAAGACTAATATCGAGGCAGGCCTATTGCCGGAGAGCTGCGGATCAGGCCAAATGGAAGATGATGTTGTTGACTGCCAACCTGGGATCCTGGGTCCACAATGTCGTCGGACTACTCGAACACGAGGCGCCAGAGGACTTCGACCAATTGAAGGCTGCATTCATACTTCAGTGCAACCGCGAGACCAATTGAGGATACAGGCCTAGTGGAGGTTGCACTTCTGAGGCAAAGGAGATCGGGGACCACCGACCAATATGCGAAACGTACCATGAAGCTCAACGACGCATGTAGTAACAGCTATAAGCATACCCTTAATACACTGGCCAGGACCTTTTCGAATAGTTTGAGAGACAAGGTCACCTGCAAGATCTTCCGTACCTCGGCGGCAAAAACACTGGAGGGTCGTAATAGGGTTAACGGGATCGTTCAGGAGGCGAAGACGATTGAGGGGAGGATCGTGACGTTCTATACCTCTAAAGCTATGACTCAGGCAAGGTCCTAGGTGACGACAACTCGCTGTACACGAGCTCGAAGGACAACCCGGTGCCAGTCACGAAGGGCAAGCAGAAGATGGGGTAGTCGTCGAGGAAAAAGGTCGGGGATAAGTCGAAGAACGAGACGGAAAAGATGTTGAAGGAGGTTATGAAGGCGATACAGCAGCTGTAGGCTCAAAAAGAAGTGGAGAAACCTGAGATTTTCGCCGCGTAGGAAGAGACGGTTGCTGCCTCGGCAATGGAAAGATGATGAAGGCAGCGATTACTATGATTGAGATCCTGAAGGCAAAGGAACAGGCACAGAGCGGGAGTACTATCGGAGGTGGAAATGCTGGATACAACGTCCCAGTCAACGAGATAAATCTATTCCAGGCAGCTGCGACCTTCCATCAAAATTTCGTCGGTCGGCAGTATCAACAGCCTTAGCGGGGCTATCACAATCGGAACCAGCAGAGATATCAGACCCCTCGGCACTGAATCGGCAGTACTCCGCAGAACCACAGTACCCACCACCAATACGGAATTCCACGGCGAAACTATTATCCCCACAGGCCTCGGCCAGTCACTTGCTTCCTTTCTGGGGATGTGGAGGCAGGATCTTTGTCGTCTGTGAGGAGTTAACGGTAATCCAGAATTACTCACTGGTTGGCTTGGACGCGAATGTTCGCCCGTGAGATGGAGAAACACTACAGATGATTGGCGAGACGCGGAAGGCCACGTCCTGAGTCACGCAGAGACGTTTCCAGATACCAGCTGAATGTAGATACTCGTACTGCAGGTGCATCTGATGTATTTGAAATAACTACGGCAGATGGGAGATCCGCGCAGCCATAGAGTCCCAAATGCGGATGCAGATATCATCTAGGGCTGTGCTAGACTCTATGTATGCTCAGAGACCAGAGCCTGCAGTCGAACCTACTTCATTATCACGTTTGACGGAATATATTTATAAGCCACTAGAGATCTACGCAGGCGTAGAAATAGTCTGTCCGGACGGAAGAGTATTGGGACACCGCGACGCCGTCCCGTCTGGGGCGGGACTTTAGCTGGAAGAGTCGGGCTCCGTCCCAGGTCCAAAAAGCCCGGGGCCCGAATGGGGCCCGGAAATGATTAGTGCGAAAGCGGCTGGCTACTAAGTGTACCGTGTCGGCTTTCCGGAAAATTTTGCCCGGTGAAATTGTTGCATCGAATCCGATACGGAAGTATGTACCCATTTTTTCGTACAACGACAAAGCCGAAGGTCAACTTGATGGTGTTCTTGTGCTCACATTTACCCTACTGTGATATCCATCTTCTCCCAGTACTCCCAACCTTCAGCACTCTGCACGTCACTTCCACTTCGTATACAGAGAAGCAATCGTAGTATCCCCTTGAACATGTTGAGTTTAAACGGTTTAATATGAGTATGTAGTAACAAATGTGCTCTTCGCTGTGCTGCCAACTCCTTAGTCATGTGCCTCTTAGCGTCATTCACGTCAGCTACGCCAGTACGCCACTGTCCAAAGCTAGTACTAGCGACACAATTCCGGATCCGAATGGGGCCCCAGTCGTCGTCCGGCTTACCCGGAGTTTTACAGTCCTTGATATTCCGGGCCCGAAAAATTCGGTCCCGTCCGGGTCATAGCCCAGGATGTACTGGACGGACGATTCCCAGGCCTGTCATTAAGGAGATCCTGCAGACTAAATAAGATACGCAGAAGGAATCAGGGTTGAATGAGAAGGAATGAGGGCTTACCATCTATGCAGATAGATGGATGGACGTATGATCAGATCGGAAAGCATCTCTATATACGTGCTCCACCGAATTATCGATCGGTCCTCCTACGTGAGGGCTACTTCCATCGGCCTATTCGGACGCTAGTTCGCGGTGAAATATCTGATACCACAAATGTCACCGGAGCTACTGGTGAGTCGGGAGCATTCCGTAATCCTGGGTCTAGAACTTGCCGGACGTTTATTGCTCATTCTCTCGCCTTCTCGGCCACGCATGTACACTCACTCGCCCGAACATTTCGATCGGTTTTTGTTGTTTAATGATGATTGCGTTCGAACTTAGTACTTAGATCATAGCAGACACACAAATATGGATGTATATATCGAGGCATTTCTTACTCGTAATCGTTACTCCGCGCAATACATGCTCGCAGGTTCGACGCTGCTGCCAGCTACTTCTGGTGCAACACCATGATCCACTGATAAAGTGTACACGCATGCAAATCGGTGAGTCAGCGGGGCAGGATTGGCGGAGGAATGGCGGTAACCGGTTCAAGATGCTGTCTTGCTAAGATTTTAGATGCCTAGTGTCTACTGCGGAGCTACATAGACTCTGATGGCAACAAGGAGTCGGAAATACTGGTTCTGCGTGTTGGATCAGTGGGATGTGAGCAACTTAGCTGACGGTACTAGATATGGCAGGATGAAGGACACTGTTGTACTTGCCGTGCCAGCCGGGCAGCAGCAGGCATCGAGAAGAGAGTTTGCGTTGAGCGCTCATCCGTAGCCTCTATAGGGCCGGGAACATGAAGGATGAGTCTTGTCATGCCAGCTAGCACCCTTCAATACGAATAACACAACTATAGGTGGGTAAAGGTTAGTTGATTCGGAAGAGAGGTCGAGGACCCGAGGTCTATCTACCTCGGTACATCCGTCGTCACTCGGGCCTATCCACAACCCTACTCTATCTACTACCCTACAACAACCGATAACGCTCACGTACATTCTATCATCACCCCTGGATCACTCCTTTGAATGCAGTCAAGTAGCTACCGTCGGTTTGCCGGCTCCCCTTATAAAAGCTTCCATCCACAACCCATTCATCATCCACCATCTAATCCTTCCCTCCTTCTCGAACATTACACATCACCAACGACCATCCTTCTCAAACATTACACATCACCAAAGACAACCTTTAGACACCACAAGAATCAATATGCAGATCCATTTGCGTATCCTCCCGATCCTCTGCACCATCGCCGCGGTGGTTTCGGCTGCTCCATCCGGCATCCTTCCACGCTCCGGTAGCGTCTCCACCACGTCCAACAACAAGGCCAACGAGCCCGCCGGTAAATGCCACATGATCGAGTTCCCGCACTTCGAGATCCCGGGCATCGACGACGCCATTACGAACCCGGAGCACAAACAGAAGCCTGCGCCGGTCGTCTACACAGACCCATCATCCAACAGCACCTTCAACTATTACAATTCGGCAGACGAAAATATTTCCACGCTGGTTTGCGAGACCACCTGGGCATCTCCCACCTACGACGAGATCGCCCACCTCATCTCAAGGGTCCTCGATATGGGGGAGCATGATTGTTACCAGACCAATTATGTGGAAAGCAAGTGCCCACGCTTGCAATCGTACCAAGGTGGTGATATCTCGCTGTGTGGCTGGCCAGAATGGGAAATCCCTTGCTCGAGTGTTGCGTGGGCCGCCCAGGAGATTCGGAATAGGTGCGCAAATGACGACAGGCAGAGGGCTGGTGGCCGCTTGTCCCAAAGGATTCTACTCCGTTGAGGACTGTGCTTCATTAGATTTACTCTGAACGCTGAGGGTGAATGGCTAGTAGAGAGAGATTCAGAAGCCAATTGATTCTTCCGCTACATTCCTACCTTTCTATCTCGATGTGACCTGGTGCATGCTGTCTGACTGTAGTGTTGCTCCCCCCGTGCTTCGTCACGTTTGCGAAACGAGATTTTATGCCTCCTCGCTCTGATAGTTCTCGTAGCTGAAGTGAATCCAGAGAATACCATTGCAATGTTGTTAGCCGTGAAGACGTATAGGGAACGATGAACCGAGCTGAATTATTCCACCCTCCTTTAGAGGTAAGTATATTCGCAAAACGAAAAAGCTCTAGATACTGTGCGACCTTGAATTTGGTATTATCGTGGTGATTTCCGAGATGTGCTATCATCTACAGAGCAAAAGAAGAAATAACATGACGAAAGCTGCAACCAAAGAAAATGTGTCATTCTAGAATCTTGACGACAACACCGGGCTGCCGCCTCCTCCCTCTCCTTCTCATTTTCGTCCTTCTCCTCGTCTTCGTTCTCCTCCTCGTTCTCCGTCTCGTTCTAGTTTTGTTCCTCGTTCTCGTTCGTGTCCTCGTTCGTGTCCTTGTTCTCCTTCTTGTACTGCCGCTCCCCCTCTCCCGGCCGAATTCTCTACGCGCCAACAACCCCCGCCACCAGAACGACCAGCAGTGCAGTACCCCAGAAGCGCTCAATCCCGGCTCAAAGGCTGAGGAGCACGTGCACGTGCACGTACGTCGACGCCACCCTTATAGGTACCTTTGTAGGTGGCGTAACGTTTCGCGCATACAACGTTTGATCATGGGTAACGCCACTGTCACGAGGAGAAGGCACTTATCCTCACGAACGGAGTAGCAAACGCCCACCTCTACGCCATGGTCAATTTGATCTTCGGTAGTGTCGTCTTCCCGCGAGACACATGTGGTACAGAAGTGCGGAAAGACGACCGTCTGCTGCAGCCCGGCAACTATTACATATCATACTTGGACGGAGTCCGCTGTGTATAGTATATGACGACGGCAGAAATGTTGAGAGAACGGCAAGAATGCTGAGAAAACCGCAAGAATGCTGACCGATGATATACCAGCGAGCATCGTCTTCGGCCAGCCGAGTATTCCGCATATCAACGGTCTGCTATATAATGATGTTTGGGATCGACATAATCTGTATATATAGAGGACCTCCAGATTCCGTTCCGGAGAGACTGTGGAATAAGAGCACATTATAAGGCGATACATCTTCTTCTTTTTGACACTTCATAGTCACTGCCAGTACTTTTCCTAGCCCTCAACCTGAGCAGCTGCTGAGTACCATCGCTGAGGATGAGGCCGAAATGTTCGACCATCGGCCTTCACCGTCTACTGACGCCTTCGTCAAAGCCTTCCGCGACTGCGTCCGTGAGCAGGACCGTGACAGTAAAAACGTTTTAGTGTCACAGAGTAATAGTTTTTATTGCCACGAGTGAGAAGTTGAGATGTTTAACAGCCTTGCTTTATGGCGTACCCCATACAGTTATGTACTGGTAATTCTAACCAGCCGATGCCTTATTTGCGATCAAGCGTCAGAAGCAAGCCCCTTTCCTTCGGGTTCATCTGGGAAAGAAGCAACTTATCTTCTCTGCTGAGCAACATAGCCTTGCGAGAAGCTGGAGTAACTTTCGAAGCTCCAGGAGCAGAAGCCGAAATTGAAGCTCCAGGAGTAGAAGCCGAAGTCGAAGCTCCAGGAGTAGAAGCGGAGCTCTAGAAGTAGGAGCACCGATGTTTCCTGCACGATAGAGGTTGACGCGTTCCTCGCAGGCCTTCTTCATAGCCAATCTCCTCTTCTCCCTCAACATCAGCTCGCGCCTGATACTCTCGGCTTCCTTAGCGCATCTGATCTTCTCATTGTTGAGGAACGCCTGCTTCTTGTTGGTAGTCTCGTCCCTCGTGGCTGTGTGCTGAGCGAGGAACTCAGCGGCCTTGTCGTAGGTCGTCTTGGCGGTAGCGTGCGCGGCGGCGTTCTTGCGGAGCTTCTGGATGACGCTGGGGCCTGGAGATTGGGGGAGGGGTCGCGGTTAGTTGGGGGATCGAAGGGGTCGGGCAAATATTAGAACTAACCATTAGGCGTCTTCTTGCAGAGCCTACGGAAGGCGGCAGTGGTGAATCTTCTAGACATGTTGTGTCTCTTGATGAATAGTTTGTGTGGAGTTGTGGGAGTGGAGATTGATGAACCAGGAGTTTTTGCGACGAAGGTGGAGATGATTTGTTGTCCTGGTGAGGAAGGAAGAACGAGAGAAGGAAGAAGGAGAGGGGATGGAGTAATCGCGACCCCACCGACGCCATCGCACTTGCCGTTGGTGGTGAGAAACCAGGATGAGTGAAGGCTGGAACCTGCGATCCACGAATTCCGCAAACAGTAGCCTCAACACAACAAAGTGGGTATGTAGTTCACGACGGCAACGCACGTTTCACATGACACGCTCATCCGGGTTCGCATCCACCGAATGGTTCAAAGTCCAGGAATCTCTACAGATATCTGAACCGGCCAAATCAATCTTGTTTCTGACTGGAAGATCACCATGAGAGAGAGAGATCTTCCTGTTTTATTTCGCATATAGAAGCATTCGTGTCTCCGAGCACTTGTACCCTCGGGCCTCTTCACCTTCCCGCATCTCTACCTCCAGTGATCTGTACCTCCAGTCATCTGCACCTTGACACACACGTACCCACATACGACTTTACTGGTTCACCTTATATTATCTTCACCCATGATCTTCCAGCACTCATTGGCTTCTCGCCAAGCGCGTCCCTTTCACTTGACCTCTCACAATCAATTCCATCTCACCAGCCGACCGCAGGGCATTAAAAAACTGCTGCATCAACAGAACACCATTTGTCCTCCGAAAGTCGCTGTGTTAACTCCTTAAAATCGCCATCTAACTCCACAACATTTGAAAACGGAAGGAAACACTCTAACAGAGCTAAAATTTCCTCGACTTCCAATATTATAATAATTCATTCGTACGCATCGGGAAAACAGCTGCAGGATGCCCAGCTTCCAAAAGAACGGCGACACACCCCGTTTCTCTCGTCATCAAACCACCATCTTATACCCTTTCCAGAGGGTAACCAAAGCCATTGATGGCATCTGCAATACTATTCACGAGGCTGGCGAGGGTCTTCACCAGCGCCACCCTGTTCTCCTTGTCCGACATGCTATATTCCATGCCAACCCCGACGCGAATCGCATCCACAGCGCTTTAGTGAAAGATCCCTCGCAAAACGGCTCTTTTCTACATATCGAAGGCAGATTCAGACTTGATTCTACACGGCGTGCTGCATGTACTCGTGAGGGATATGCGACCTCCATCATCCAGACCTGCCAATAGGTTTGCAGTTTAACCAGTTATGCAAATTAAACCTGTTCCTTAGTCAGTTAGTTCTAGACAGTGCAGCTGGCTTGGCGGATCACGCGCTGACTTCCCTCGGGTATCAGCAGATACGCTTCCTGCACCCCGGATACGCCGTGATAGGTCCATGGGTGACAACGATCGACTCGCCACAGAAGTATCAGGTGGCGCGGGAGTCTCGGCCCGTCCAGTGGCCGCAAGTCGCGCAATGACCTCGTAAACATAGGAGCTGATGGCGATTCCAAGGTAGAGCATGGCAGTCGTTGCGGTTCGGTAGATGGAAACTACCTCCCTACCCTAGCAGCTAGACCAAATGAGAGTCAGGAGACAATCAAATATCCTAGCCCCTTCCCCTCGAAAAACACGTCTCCCGTCTGAACAGCGATCGGTTCGCTATCTCTGTCTCCTTTCTGGCGATCTTGGATTCAATTGACGGTATGTATAAGGTTGGTCCAGATGGATTTGCGATGTGAATTGATTCTTCCATCTTCAGCTCGATACTGTGACTACCTGCTTATGCAGTCAGAATGCTGCTCTTCAAAACCGGCTCGTCGGTCAGTTTTAAGCCATTCGAGTTTTTTTTCGGAAAATTCACTGCATAGAAACATAGTAAACGCGCACGACTCGTCCCAAACGTGCAACATCCAGCCGGTCGGAAATGGCGAGTGATGATGAGTGATATGACTCACGCCGGGCGAGTGACAATCTGTGACACAGGCTCTCCTCCAGACATGTTCACTGTTTAGTCCTGCAGGAGACTGTTTGGAATGAAAGTTTGTCAATCTAGTGCTTCGGGTGTCATCTTATACTTCATAGTTGGCCTGGTACTATCGGGGCAATCATCATTTGCCGACTTCACTGGGCGGCGGCATACTAGGGCGCATCGGTCAGGTAAAGCACAACTAGAACGGAACTTTCATTGCTGAAACAAGTTGCAGGGGCGAGGGTGAAGGGCTTTAGAAGATAGCAGTATTTTCACGTTGCAAGATTCAGTAATGGTTAGTCTGTGTAAGGCGGATTTGGCAATCGCTCGGCCACAACAGTTCGACACATCAAGGGTTGAGTAGTTTCCTACGTCCTGAGATTGCCCAAAAGTTTGTTGTTTTTTGATGTGATTCTCAGCTCATATCTTAGGGACAGCAAGCAAAAAGAAGGAATGGTGGTCTTCCATTCCCAGCTTCTTCCCTAGAGTACATGCTGTGGGACACCGTGGAAACGACGGCTTGGTGCGTCGGTTTCATCGCTACTCTTCTGACCTGGGAGAGACTGATTGCGAAGAAGTTGTGAAAAGGCTGTGACTCGTTGAGACCAGCTCGTTTAGAGGGTGTGACCAGTGCGAACACAGTTGTTTTGATTTGAGCTGAGAGCGGGTGCTGTGTATGAATGATGTCGCCGACACAGGCGAGACCCGTTACAAAGTCCCAAACGTTGGACGGGCTGTCGTTTACTTTGTTGGTCTCATCAGGAAAAAAAAATCTACTTCATTAGGGTGGCTGCGTATTTATGTAGTGTCACGGTGACTGCGGCGGGTGCATAGGGGACGGTGGCAGGGCGTTCCACCCTATCCTGAGAGATATTCCGTGGACATGACGTCGGGTGGGCACTCGAACATCTTGTAGTTTCATTGATATCAAGGGGTTTATCTACCAAACAGCAGTATCCGCCCTGTCCATACACCCCGTCCGCTCCCTCCCTCTTCCTCTTCCGTGCTCCCACAACTCTTCCGCTCCCTCGTCCTCGACTGGCCGACTCCCGCAACCGTTCTGTGCTCCCACAACTCTCCATGCCGTCACCTCTTCACCGCACTTCCCCTTGACTCGCCCTCTTCCGCCCCCGCCGTCGACTGGCTCACTCCCTCACCCTTCCGTGCCATCACCTAGTCCAGCCCATCGACTAATCCGTGCCACTACCATGTCCGGCCAGGGGACTCGTGCGTACTCCCACAACCATTCCGTGCCGCCACCTCGTCTGTGCCGTCACCTCGTCCGTGTCGTCACCTCGTCCGTGCCGTCATCTCGTCCGTGCCGTCATCTCGTCCGTGCCGTCATCTCGTCCGTGCCGTCATCTCGTCCGTGCCGTCATCTCGTCCGTGCCGTCATCTCGTCCGTGCCGTCATCTCTTCCGGCCCATGGACTCGGGCGTAGTCCCCACAACACGTCCGCGCCCGTCAACCCGTCCGTGCTCACACAACTCTTCCGCGCCGTCAATTATTCCGTGCTCCCACAAATCATCGGCGCCGGCACCTCTCCCGTACCGTCAACTCGCTCCTTCAACCATTGTTTTCCTCGACTCTTCGCCGCCTTCACCTCTTCGCCCCCCTTGCCCTTGTTCTCTGCCGTGCTGCCACAACTCTTCCATGCCAACACCTCTTCCGGCCAGTGGACTCGTCCCTGCCGTCATCTCTACCTGTGCCATTATCTCGTCTGGCGCCGCCATCGCCTTCCGTGCTCCCACAACTCTTCCGTTCTCCCACAACTCTTCCGCGTTATCACCTCTTCCGGCCGTTGGAATCGTCACTGCCGTCATCTCTTCAGGCTCGTCGACTGGTCTCCCACAACTATTCCGTGCTCCCACAACAAGTGCTCCCTATAGTCCAGTCCGGACTGCAGTCCGGACTGGACGGACTGCATCAGTCCAATATAGTCCATGAAATTGGAGGACGGTTTGGATTCGGTCCGTCCAAAACATTTTCAGCCTGAGACTGCAGTCGACTGCAGTCGACTGACAGACTGTCACAATCCGAACTTGTCGGGATAACATGTGTTTCCTTGTTCTCTAACAACATCAATCCTTCCCACATTCGCTACTCCACAAATCCACAGACCGCACTCCCTATACCCACGGATCCATCATACCGGCTCTCTAACTGACTTCCAAACCGTAGGCAGCACAGACGATTAAGACGGCCTCCCAAGAGACCGGTACGACCTCCACCTCGGCATCGTACGACACCTCCACTTCGCCTTCGTCCCTTGCCTGCACCTCGCCCCCGTTTCCCTCCTCCGCCCCGCCCTTGTTCCCCACCTCGCCCTCGTTTCCCACCTCCACGTCGCCCTCGTTCCCCGCCTCCACGTCGCCTTCGTTCCCCGACACCATACATCGGCCGCCGCGGCCGACAAGAGACAAAGGCAACCAACAGCATTCAGCACGAGAATTTTGTTGAGGAGTCTTGGTTACATTGATCTTCACAATGTGGAGGATTCGGTGGCGATGAAAATGAGGGTATTGAAGTGGAAGAAGATAGGACGAGTTCCGACGGGAAGGACTGGGGGGGTTGGAGGGCTGGGAGGGCTGGGAGGACTGAGATGGCGGGAAAGGCTGAGTGTGTGTGGAAGGCTGAGAGGTTGGGAACGGCTGAGAGGTTGGGGAAGGCTGAGATGGCGGGGAAGGCTGAAAGGGCGGGAAAGGCGGACGGGATATGTAGGAGGATCCTGTATAATTCGCAATTACAGTATTTATCTATATGAGCAAGATCACTTGAACGTACTAGATTCCGCGCCCAGTGGGCGTTATACACGGTCTTACCTTATGTGCAGTACATGGCCGGTTTCCGTGACTCATGGACTGCTATCAATCCAGGCACCGTGCCTATTCAGTGAGAGTGTTACGCTGTGCGCAGCACCTGGCTAGCTACGATCATACCACGAGAGCTGCGGTGCGGCATGGACATCTGTGGTCACATGGCATTGTTCCTATCCAACCATTATGACACGCCATGTGCAATTCACGCAGTACAAACCTCTCCCCGCGCCCATCGGAGTTTTTTTTCCCTGATGCTGTTGTTTTGTTTTGTCAACTATACCGCTGAAATTTTGGCATTGCTCTAGCCTACCCCACCGTTAGATACCAGAAAAGGGAGCACGTGTCGGCCAGTGCGGCCTCCCAGCCGGTTACGATTACATGATGTGAAGGTTGTACTGAGCGCATGCTGGTTAGAATGAACGGGAGAACTGAAACCTCTGGACAGACCCCAATAGACCCGATGCGACGGCACTAGCAAAGTCAACCGACACAACACCGCTCAGACAGACGGCAACGATCAAACAAAGCAAGAATGAACGTGCAAAACAAACGAGCGTAACCACGCAGCACCCTGGTCGACAACCAGACATATCATCTTGGCAACAATTCCGTCCAAAGTCCACGTCCGAGGATCGAAAAGAGCCTTCCAAGACGACAGTGCAAGATGTGTCAGACAATATTCATGATCGAACGTGTGTGACCTTTCAAAGTTTGTGACCTTCAAAGTCCACGTGACCGCACAGGCGCTTGGCGTGTTAGTGTAACCATCCTTCTGTATTTAAGAACGGCGACCGCACACCCTTCCTTGTCTTTACCACCACACAACCCTCTCCCTACTTTTCACCATCTCAGCCACTTCGGCTTTTTTCTCCCAGCACTCACTTTTTATTTTTACTGCTGAAGTAAACAAGGGCACATGTTCCCGCCAAATCTATCCTCCCACAAAAAATCCTCCGCAGGGCGGAGGAGGGCATTCGTGCCCCCAAGAGCGATGAGACGCTGCTGGTCGTCGATCTCATCTACACTCATTGCTTCTTCGCTGTCAATTCCCGGCCAACTAGCTGCAGCTTTCCGAACAATTGGTTGGATCTTGCCGCAGGTATGTCGCTGATGTCATGATTGCTGCCAGCTGGCTGCGGCTAATCAAAGATGATGAATTCACAGGCGGTGAATTAAGGATGGAGCTCATCAGGCGGTACCCTGTACCGAGGGCGCTGCCACACACTGACGATGTGTGGGATCGATTCAGAACGATGGCCGCTAGTAAGACCGCTATTTGTGAGGTCCCAGAATTGAACCGCAGTTAACACCAGCTTGGCAGAGTCCGGCGACAAGGTGGCCTTCTGGCGCCAGATATTGCATACCGCTCGCAATATATCCGAAGGAGCCGGCGCCATTCGGATGGTGTTCGGCTACGATCCATAGGACGACAATTCGTCGGGCATCATGGAAATTTGAAGGCCAGGCAATAAAAAAACAATAAGCTAGACCTAAAATAACCTAGCAAGTAGACCAGATCGAGGTGCTCACCTTACTGGTGTACCCTGCACTGGTCGTCACCCCCGAGGACAATCGCGACGTCGACTTGCGGATCTGCGAATTCTGCGAGCAGATCAACAACAGCGTCGACTTGAAGCCAATTCTTACGGAGATGATGCATTTCATCTCCTACCACAACTTGCCTCAGGCTGCCCACTGGCCTCTTCCGTGGGACTATGTCGAGCACTGCAGCGATTCGGGCCGGGTCATAGCCAAGAGGCTGGTCCAGGTACGCAAGCTGCGTGCGTCGCTCAGTCGGTGTGGATGAGTCGGTGTGGATGAGTTGGTGTAAATGAGTCGCTGTGAACGAGTCGGTGTGGATGAGTTGGTGTGGATGTGTCGGTGTGGATGAATCGGTAGTGTGGTGGAGTGATGGATGAAGTGTGGGACAAAGGAGGAAGTAATTACTAATTGAGTGTCCCCACCAGTAGGGGCAAATGAAGCGGAGAAGTACCAGAAACAAGACTTTGTGAAGAACAATCTGCAAATTGGAGCAGACGATGATTTCGAACACTAGATAGGGTTGCTCATACACTTGATAGTCGGGTCGTAGTGAGGAGAGGCTAAGTACCGTTATCGCTCAGGTTTTCCTCATGTAACTACATTTCACATAGACTCTCAGGTGCTTGTCCTCGTATCGGTTGCACGAAGACTTCGAGGCATGATTTGCGAGCCCGAGCGTAACTATTGGTGATTCTTTGCATTCTCTCGCTACATAAATGATACACGGGGCGAACTGTTAGCATTGCCGACTGCAGGTCGGCAACACCTTCAAAGCCGACGATTGGCATTCGCGCCCGCGGCATCCGGTCGTGGAATGTCACTGTATGTGATGATTGCTGGCTACCACTAATCAGAGATCTCAGGCGGCGGTCTAAGACCCAGAGCGTCACCTTGCTTGAATGACACTACCCTGTGCGAAGTTCTTTGCCCCACGGTACGTATGCGTATGTACTCGTTTCCGCAAGATACCAGCTGGTAAAACCCCGTATCTCTAATGTCCCACGAATGACCCGCGGCTCACATAATCTTGAGGAAATAAGAAGAAGACAAAAGGGCGCGCTAGGAAATCCGATCCGTACTCTGTTTTATACGGGACAATGCTGACACCGTGGATTCGCGATTTGAGTCCTGTCGGCGCGGCATGATGCGGTTTTCACAGAGCTCTCAGGCAACGGCGACGAGGCGGTAGGTGCTGTCGAATCGAAGGACAGTACCGGCATCTGTCTGTGGGTGGAGGAGAGGCTGTAGTCGGTTCACCGACGCAGAAAGGATGAAGAGCTGTCCTGGATTGCACGGCAGGATATTAAGAATGTGACATGAAAGAATAAGATCAAAGAAAGGGCGTGACAGCAAAGCGAATCCTCAATTTGCCCCTCACTCTGTTTTTTTCCCATTGGGGAACCATCCTGCCTGGTACCGTTGATGCCCGATTGATGTCCGGTCGACGCGGCGAGATGACTGCATTCATAGACTGCTCGGGTGAACGGGCTGAGACGACAAAATCAGTCGGACGGTGTGGAAGATGAGCGCGACGGCGATGCTGATTGTATATTGGGATGCTGGTGGAGGAGTATGTGGGAACGATGCAGTGCACGTGAACGGTGAGAGTGTTCGCTTCCATATCACGTGATCCGAGCGTCATCTCGCATCTGCCCGACACCCAGCATGACGTTACGTACCTATCCACGGAATATCACAGCGCCCACGCGACTGCCACCTACACCATCACCTTTGCCGCCTACAAGCATGGGGCCAGCTTCACCGGAGACCGATGGTTCTGTTCTTCCAACTGCTCCGAAGCTACTGGTAGACACGAACCCCTTCTGCACTAGGTTCCCACGGCCCGTTCCGGCAGGATCGATGACGTTGATCTAATCTCCTTCGGCTCATTACGTTCTTTTGAGTTTCACGGAGCCGGCACAAAGGATTCAAGTCTTGTATGGATATGCTCACGGAGAAACCGACGGTCTACATACTCTCCCCAGCCACGAGCGATCCACGTACGGATAAGCCTGATTATAAGGATGGGGTTCGTCACTCCTTCCAAAACGTTCACTGAGAATGGCGGCTGATACTAGAATAGCTCTTCAGTCCCGAGCCCCCGACCTGCCACATTTCCGTACTGCCGTTGCTGGGACTCCCCATGCGTCAGGCATGGCGAAGATCATCGACAGTAATGGCGCTGACAAAGCGAAGATGGCGACGTTGTTTAGCAAGGATCGCTCGAATCATACTGAGAGGCACACGGATGGGATGTTAGCGATGATAATACAAGGTGACGAACTGATGAACTGATCAGGACTGACGATGACCACAGACCGGCAACATGAAGAGAGAAGTGGTCAGCATAGACAGATAAACGTTGGCTGACCGCATCGTGGTTGGAACGGGCCCCCTACATAGCACATAGGTCGCAATAAGGTCTCTTCCCTCCTGCGCTCGCTGAAGGCCGCAAGCCACCTCTGCCTATGCTGCGCCTCTGCAGCACCCAGGGTGCACAAGAGACATGACTCCAGCTCTCGAAGCATCCCTCCGGCGGATTCCGCAAAGATCTAACCGTTGCCTTCTTCACCAGCTTGCGCTTTCTTTCCGTTCCAGCCTCGCTCTCATTGTCTAAGTACAAACAATATTCCGAATTATCGTCCGGCGTACGTATCTCTCCCTCTTCGCTGCCGCCTTCCTAATCCACAAAATCAACTGGCTTCTATTTTGCCTTGATGTCTCCTTCCTCCGCCTTAGTAGTCTCCTCTTTCGTAAGATGGGATCCGATCGTCAACGTTGTCGTAGTAAACCAGCTCTCGATAGCTGCCTCAGTTTGAATATAGTGGATGTTACCCAGGCTCGTTCGCGGCCTCCGTTCCTTGGGGAATATCAAGGTGCCTCGGGAAGCTGTCGGGACGTGGTATAGCTGGTGCTCCTCCCTTTGCACCTACATCTTGCTCCACCATGCGTCTGCAACCGCATTCCTCACAATCATCTCCTCATTCTCTCCTTCGCTGTCCACCAAGCCCACACCAGTGGCGGCGTTGTCTTCTTCTTCTCTTCCTGCTTCATCTTCTTTCCCGACATCGTCTATCAAATAGACGGTGAACCCCATCTCCTCTCTCTCCTCTATGTGTTCTTCATTTCTCGGCAGGCCCGGGATTGAGTGGCAGGTTTGAAACGTCGGAGAAACTATGGCAATATAGACTATTATTCCAAACAATTATGGCATTAGTATAGACGTTTGCCGATGTTATGTTATTATGCGTCGATGTTCTACTCCAGATATGTTCAAAGCTGGTATCGGTGAAATATTAAGCTACCTCACCATTTGGGCAACATACGTGCACGTGCACGTGCCATTCAGCCTTGGAGTTGTGATTGAGCCTCGCCACGAACGAAATCAAATGGCTCCTACCAGCTTCAGGTGCTTCAATCCCACACCATCTACAGGTATACATTCGTGGGTAATCCCAGCTTTCCACTCTTCTACATACAACCACCTGCATACAACTCGCCCAGAAAGAAATCTCTCAGCTACTAATTGCAACCTCCATCCCCACAACCATCGCCAAATCTCCCTCGTGATGCCAGCAAACACCCAACCTCCCCGCCTCTGATGGTGCGTCTCCCTGCTCTACCGTCGTTGGTAATAGTTACTGATAGAATACAGGCGACAGCAAAACAAGTACCAGTCGCTTCTGCGCGAGGCGCAGGCTCAGCCAGGGTGCTCCCAGTGCGACGCGCTCCGTAAAGAGTGCACTGACCTCCAGGCCCGTTGCGTGCGGCTGGAGTGGCAACTTGCCGCCGCAGTGACAGTTGTCGACAACGGCGGCACAGACGCGGAGGGTCGCCAGGAGTCGCCGAGTACTCCAATTTCCGACCGCCCGTGACGCATGTAGGATTCTTCGGCATCGCCAGCAGACGATTGGATGTATACTGACACGGGATCAAGTCGCCGAAAGGCCGCCAGGGCTGCGGCACGCGCCGCCGCCGCCGCCGTCAACATCGCCGCGGCCAAAGAAGCTGATACTACGATCAATGACGCTGCGGGGGCCCTTAGACCCGCCTTGACAGAGTCGGGCAGCTCTGCTCCCGCAATTTCCTCGGTGGATCCAATCGAATCACCACCTGCTGCTACCGACTGACGGAATCCGATGGTGACGCGCCGGAGCTGCTCTCAGTCAGTGTGCAAGTCACACTGATCGGTGAAGTTCTGTATGCGGGCACTGGATCCCAGCCTCCCCCAGGATGGCCGCGAGGCTGTCTTCGGCGGCGGACCGGGAGCTGCGATGCCGTCGGCCGCTCCGGTGCAGCACGAGCAGGAAGTTGCGGTTGACCTGGATAGTGATCTAGCTCCATACCAGGAGGCAACTGTGTCAACCTAGATGTTGACCGAGAGAAGCTGTCTGCACCTGCGCTGGATTCGGACCGTATCGCCAGGGCTCCTGGTGGTGGCGATGCTCCTGTACGGGATCTGGCTTCTCCTGACAGTGACGGTGCAACTCCCGCTACTGGCTAAGCAGGCATCAGATATGGTTCCGGTCAAAACCTCCTCACGTCCCGGTGGCGCTGATGCCTGGGCGAACCAGCTGCCGGCAGAGACCCGCTTCTAGGGTACTACACTACTAGTAGTTCTGATTGCGGGAGCTGTCAGCGCATAGATCCGGCGTGGTGATGCAGGGAGGGAGGGACGAGAACGAGTACGAGGAAGAGAGTGATAACGAGGGGGAGGAAGAAGGGGAGAACGGGATCGCGAGTCATGGTGAGAACGAGGAGGCGAAGGCGGTGCCGGAGGTAGTACTACGGTGCTGTCCTCAAGGATTTAGAATGGAACATTTTCTTAGGTTGCGGCTTTCGTCAAGTTCTTTCTTGTGTTGCTTCGTAGAATTCCAGCGACTTGTAAATGTCTTCCGTCAAACTTGATAATCAAATATCTTCTACTGCAGGCTCTGGGTAGATATCCATAGGACCATAGATGATATCTACCTCAACGTTTAGGACCCCATGGCTACGCTTCTCTCATCTGATGGTGCTCTGATAGCCTCGAATTGACGCATCGGCGGCAAATGAGAATCCATACGGGTCGGGCTACGAAGAAATCTGTTCCTCAGGCTCTCGCTACGCACACTACTCCACAAGGCTCTTCCGGTGCTAGATATTCGATAACGTCCATGGACACAAATACCAAAACATCAGGATATCCGATTACAGTGTTAACCGGAACTGCAGCCGATCAGTGTGGGAACAGACGAAGTTCGAACTCGCTCGCTAGATCCGAGGAGGCGTATCCTCCAACCCCCGTCCTTGCTGACGAGGAAACTGAGGACAGCCGCACCACGTTCTTGATTCGCGAGGAGATTTTTGATCTTCAATCTTTCCGTGCGCCGGCCCGTGGCTTTACGGACCCTCGTCCACAGATCTTTCTGTTCTTTCTTCCACTATGGACAGCTCTCAAACAGACGCTCCCTCGTCTTTGTCTTGTATCCAAACCATCAGGCTCTGCCCTATACAGGCGGGGCTTACAGGAAAGCACTCGCTAGATCACGAGCGTGACTTCATGAACTTCTACGTGATGGCTCTTCCGGTTACAATCAGGATTGATTTATGATATGCCGAATACTCGGGTAGCCGAAGAAGATAGTCGCGGATGTATCGCCAGCCAGCATTCTTGCGTTCGTCGTTGATTTCGGAAGTCCAACTCTGACATCTAGTAGTTGCCGGTCTACAGCGGAGGATTGAGTTTCCAAACTTCTGTACCACCGTCGTCTCCCTGGGAGAAGCCACCGCCAAAGCGTGTAGGTCAGGATGATATCGGCCATAGCGTAGAGGTTGGCGATGGCTACTGCTTCCGTGAGGATAAGGTTGTTATCCTCACGACAGTGCCCATATAATATCGATGATCTAACGTGGTATCCTCGAAAATTTAAGCTACCTACCTATTTGGGCGACATGCCCCTCAGCCTTGGAATTGCGATTGAGCCTCACCACGAACGAAATGCAATGGCTCCTACCAGCCTCAGAAGCTTCAACTCTACACCGTTTTCTAGTATAAAGTCGTGGGTAATCCCGCCTTTCCCTCTCTTCTACATACAACCAGTTCAGGCAACAGCCCAGCCCAATAAAAGCCAGCCCGCAGCCCGGCTACAGCGAGTTAGTTATTATGATGTGTCTCACTGCTGTTCTTCGCTGACAAACATTTTTCCTCCTACATGGTACAAGTCACAACTCGATCAGAAATAAATCTCTCAGCTACTAATTTCAGTTTGCATCCCCACAACCATCACCAAATCTCTCTCGTGATTCCAGAAAACACCCAATCTCCCCGCCTCTCATGGTAAGTCTTTCTACTACCCATATCATCGTTGGAAATCGTTACTGACACACCGATGCAGGAAGCAGTACACTGAGTACCAGCGGCTCGCCCCCAATGCGACTCGCTCCGTAAGGAGTGCACCGAGCTCCACGCCCGTTGCGTGCGGCTGGAGGGACACCTCGCCGACGTCACCCCACCGGCAGCTGTCGAAAATGGCAGCACAGACGCGGAGGGTCGCGAGGAGTCGCCGAGTACTCCAAACCACGAGCGCCCGGGACGGATGTTGGTTTATTTCTATTTTCCGGGATCATTGGACGTACACTGACAAGGGCGCAAGCGACCGCAAAGCTGCGAGGGCAGCCGCCCGAGCTGCCGCCGCCGTCAACATTGCCGCCCAAGAAGCTGATGCTGCTATCGCCGACACCGCGGGAGTCCTCGCTAGCGAGGCACCCGATTTGGCCGAGTCGGGCAGCACTCCTAGTGGCGGCGATGCTCCTATTCGGGATCTCGTCTCTTCGAGCGACGACCACTGCTCGTCAAGCCCTGTATCCCTGACGAATTCCTCCGGCGAGCCCGACGGCGCCGCTAGGACAGTGCGCACACGACGCACAGATGTGGTCATCGGCGAAGCTCAACGCGGCCACACATTCTTTCCCCGCGGATGTTCACATCCCGGGAGAATTGTCGTGGCCGGTCAGCAACAAGAGCGAGTATTTCCGGGCAGTGACGGTGGAACTCCCGCTACCGGCTAAGCAGGCATCCGATATGGTTCACGTCATAACCGCGTCGCCTCACCGCGGCGCTGACGCCTGGGCAAGCCAGCTGTCACCAGAGACCCGCTTTTATGGTACTACGCTGCTGGTTGTGCTGGTAGCGGGGGTAGTTGGCGCGTAGAACATGTTCCCGGTTGAGGGGAGGGAGTATGGGAGGGGAAGTACGAGAACGAGAGCAAGAATTAAAATTAGAATGAGGACGAAGACATGAACGAGGAGTCGTGAGCAGAGGCTGTACTTCGGTGATGTCCTCCAGATTCTAGAATGAAACGATTTATTCGGTTACGGCTTTCTTCGAGCCGCAATTTGGCGTCTTCTTTTGTTTCGTAGAGCTCTAGTGACTTGTAGATATATTGCGTCAAGTTGATAATTAGGTACCTTCGACAGCAGGCTTTGGGCATGCGCAGAGTTTAGCACTGTTATGGCTGGTGAACTGAATGGTGAGCAGGAGGGAAGGAGTTGAGCTGGATGTCACTGAGTGCTTGGAGGGCATGGGTGGATCGATAAAGCTCCAGATGGGTGGATCCGTACAGCTCCAGAAGGGCATATGTGTAAAGTTACCCAATCTTTCACCCTCCCAGTAACCTCCTCTTCCCCGTAACGGGGCCACAGTCCCCCTCTGGAGTCTGGATTTTCCAGAGCTCTTAAGTCCATGATATCTCGGGCGCGACAAATTCGTACCCGTCCAGGGCATAGAATACGCCCGACTGGGCGGAATATTCTAATTTCACAGTCCTGTTGGCACCTCGCAGGTCAATCCTTTTACGGGCGTACAACGCAGCCGTCAAGCTGCACAGGTACTACGAAGTTGTCACTATCACGGAGGGTCGAGCTAATGAACGTGATGATATTTGGCGGGTAGCAGCACTGCTCTCTAGTCGCTGTGTTAGAACGTGGCAGAGCTCTCACGGGCTCATAACCGCGCGTGGTAAATTTACAGCACGGAAAAATGCCTGTGTGGCCTAATGGTCACGCACCTGGTGGAGTTAGCATGGACAGCGGTCCATCTATCGGGGTTTCCAAGCCACCCACCGGGGTGGTGAAGGTTTTTGGTTCGAGCCACGGTTCAGCTTTTTGCTTCCAGCTCCTACCTGAAGTCGTCTATCGTTCCCAAATATCCACCTGCACTATCCGAAACACCGACTACTTGTGAAGCAGCAGCATAGCTTGGTACAGCTTACCTACTCTTCTTTCTCCCCTTCCAGGACGAATATCAGAGCATCGAGAATCAGTACCGTGCGCAACCATCATATCCGCCAATATGAGGTCATTATAGTGATGTCGGTCTCGCGTCGCCTTCCACATTCGTCTTGCGCAGTTACGAGCCTGTATCTTCATGTACCAGGCCAACTCGAACCCAAGCTCTAAATTGTTCGAAAAAAGAAGCCAACCAACGAGTAATATCTCATGCATCTATGTAGCTAAAACATTTCACCTCGCCAGTTGGGGAGTCCGATCACTGGAGACAGCCGAGGCTTTTTCGGCTCACTAGACGTGTCTTACTTTAACTCAGCCAAAAGCTGCCTGTAGTATTCGAGAATCACCGAATTTCATCCTTTCCTGCACATGAGTACCAACAGTGAATTTTCATGATGGTTGGGCTGCACATTGGAGGACTTGTAAATAGCATTCCCGGCAAGAGTTGGACTAGAGGAGTAGTTAAATGGTTTTTTCAGCACAAGATCGCATGATAAGCCGGACCATGAGCGACTGGAGGCACGTGAAGGCCAAGAAAGAGTGTAATAATCAGAATATAGCCAGCTAACAACTAGACTTCTCGGCATCCCATTCTTCGCCGTATTATATCCTCAAAGCGCGCGGACTCAACAAGCGGAATGATACGTCGCCGGCATCGCGAACGAAGCTTTCGCGGTATTGTTGACCGCCAGTCTGACGAGTGTAGGTCTATACGGATTATAGGTGGGCTGTCATAAACCGTCAGCCTCTCGCATCATGCACCAGAGGGAGAGGAAGACACACCCAGCCATATCTAGCGAGTCCTCGTGTCGGATTTTTCGCGAATGCTACCCATGCCGCCTGGACGTACTTGCTCGAGGCGATTTGTTCCGAGGTTGCGATCGCCGAGTTGAAGGTGCCTATACCCTCACGTCAGCCGCTTGTGGGATTCTCACGAGATTGGAACCGGATGCGCTACCAAAGATGTTCGAGATTTCTGTTCCGTGGTATGGTCCCAGCGATGGGGCACCAGGATACGTGGGAAAGTCACCGAACCAGCGGAACATCCACGTGGGCACGAACTTGGCATGTCCGGCGGCATTTTTCGCAGCAGGGCAGGTGAATCCTGTCAGCGTGGCGTTGACCGCGGCGGGTGAAGCTCCAGGAATCTCCTGATCATTGCTCCCGATCAGAACGGACACCCGCGCAAAATTCCCGCGTTGCAGGCGGTGCGCGGTGTCGGAGAATATGGTTCCGTTGTCGGCCACGGGGGCGAAGGAGATGTTGTAGCGTGCTGTGGCGTTGAATAGCGTCGCTGCAGGGAGTTTGCGGATGCACTCGAGATTCGTGGCAGCTGGTGAGATAGGGCAGTTGACGGCTGCGCTAAGATTGTTCCAGTTCATGGTGCGCGGGCCGAAGCGGCTGGGTTCTCCACCTGATCCGGAGGGGATGGTTATTGCACCACTTTGCAGGATTGCGCCGCGGATGATCGGATCGTTTTTGGCCTGCATAGTCAGTATGGGTGGCGAGAGGCGCGGAATGGTCTTACGAAGTAGAGGTACGCGTCGATAGCTGCGGAACCGGCGGATTCGCCGAAGATGGTGATTTTGTGGGGGTCCTGTTGACATCTCAGCCACATAGTTCATCACTCGAACGAAGCCATCGACACGTACCCCTCCGAAGTTTGCGATGTTGTCCCACACCCATTCGACGGCCCTCCGCACGTCAAGCAACCCTGGGTTCAGTTGCGTGGCGTTCAGTCCAGGCGCGGCCGGGAATCCGAACAGATTCAGACGGCTAAAACATGAGTATGAATCTCCCTCTCGCATCCGGTCGAGCCTCGACTTACTAGCTGTGATACGGTCAGCAGGCAAACCATCAGTTGTCTGGCAGAGAACCTACTTGTACGATACGACAATCACGCCTTCATGATCTCGTACAATGTTGGCACCATTGTACATGTTCGTCTCGCTGGTGCCCCAAGCAAACCCACCTCCATGGGTCCACAGCATGACGGCGGCACCTCCATTGGTTGCCCTCGACTTACTCGGTGCCCAGACGTTAACTGTGAGCTATTTCCCATCTTCAGCCACGCCCGAACCCATCCGGCACTGCAAGGAGGACGAACACAATCTTCCGACTCGCGACTCGGCGGCGGCTGCCTGATCAGACCAACTTCGAACGGGGACTGCCAACAACTTGCGCCAAAGTTCGCCGCCACCACCGGATCGGACCATGGCGTTGGTGGCTGTGGAGGCTGGAATCGTAGCTCGCCAACCGGAGGCCGGCTGTATGGGACTCCTAGGAATTCGCGCACGACTGTGGAGATAACATCGTCAGTTCCAAAGAAGGCGAGATTGGCACTCGTCCTTGCTCACTCGTCAGGTTGCCGTTCTTTGCGTAGTGGCCTATGACTGGACCGGCGGTGGTAACGACTTGAAGCTCGTCGGGAGCAGCAGCAACCGCGGCGAGTCCAGTGAAAAAGGCTAGTAGTAGTGAATACATGACGACTGGTGAACGAATTGAAGATTTCCTTGCTGGCGGAAGATTCTACGCTTTTGAATGAGTGAACTGGCCGAGGTACTCCAGATGCCGAGGAGCACCGGCCGCCACAGAGACGAACGCTCGACCTAGGTTAACCATAGATTGGGATGGATTGAATGACGATTGAGTAATGAGGGGCAAGTGAATCGGGAACTCTGTTGCGTCTCTGCATATTAATCACGCTGCAGGTACCATACTAACGATTAATCACGGGGTATGTCTGTACCCCGCAATTCATCTTGGCCATCACGGGTGTCTATGTAAGTAGTAGGTGTGTCTAAAATTAAGACATATTTCGTACAGTAGTTGCCGAGGCTCATTGAGTCGACACCCAACGCCAGCCTACGGAGGCCTTAGGGGCAAATAGTCAGGCAATCGCAGGGTGATGTTCCCGAAATACGATATCCCAAAAGTCTGAACCCCGAATCATTCTGATTTACATCCGATCATGGCTGAGATGTGAGCATCATAATAATCTTCAAGAATTTACTTCCACCGGTTGATGCGAGTGATATATAGTGTTGCTGCTCGGTTATGGTGTGTTATGAGTGGTCGTAACTACAAGGTAGGTTCTGGCGGGGTATTCACATGCTCATTCTTAATCTTCGTTGGTCCTACACTAGCACCGGCAGCGTCGGTATGTATCGCCCACCTTGTGCGGGAAATCCTCCGAGCCCGTGCCCTACCCGAATATAAAAAACGTCTTTTAGCGGGGAAGGAGACCGTCAACGCTGGGTAGGCTGTACAGGTAGCCGGGCATCTCTTGGGCTCGGGAGAAATGGAGAGATACATGCTGTTGATCAGGCGCAATCAGGACATAGTACTGGCACGATATATTGAATCGCAGACCGTTCTGCCGCCGCGATTCTGTTCATACCACAGGCGCTCATGAAGTATCACTCGCGGAGAATATGATTAGTCACCGAGGTAGTCAATCTCGTCTCGCCTGGTGGCCCAGCGGAAGCCCGTGACGAAGCGTATAAATTCGGCTGGTGCCGAGTCACGGCTGGAGTTGTCTCGCGCACGACTTTAGGCCATCTAATCACACAACTGGGACCTAATGGGCTTGTTGGAATTTGCGCTTATCGTCACGGAAGAATGATCTTCGGCAATCTGTTATATTATCGGTAACGGGTGGCGGAGTTTTAGTATCGTCCTGGCTTTACACGATTCACTCTTGGTACGCGACCTTCTTTCGCTTCCCCGTCTAGGTAGTCGGCCCATCGTTGTTCCAGGAATTGATACCAACTGCTGGACCACCGTTCGTCCCGACTATTGAGATGCGTAAATCATACAGATGTTGTACGTCGTATCATGTCCTCCAGGTTACCGGTGGCGGTAATGCGAGCATGGAAGGCAATGGTCTCACACCAGGGCAAATGGGGTGGGACGACTGAGACTATGGCACTGTAGTCTCAAGTGATACAAATAACCAATTTCACAGCGACATCATGCTCGAGTAGAGTACAATGTGTTGAATGTCAAGCTGTATCCTTCACCACTCTTCCATAGGTCCAGCTTATCTGCGCGGGGCTGGAGATCAAGAAGCATTTTTTCCACCCACCCAACATCACTGCCATTCCTGAAAACAAGCACTGAATCCTGGGGTTGACGGATGGTAGTATCATGGAATCAGACTGAGATTTGGGTGTTGTCACCATCGGCGCTGTTCGGCCTCGTTAAGCGAACTGTGTTGGGCGGCGTCAAGCTTGTTTCTTCGCCCTAGGACAAGGCCTTCCACGCCATAAACCCTCCGCCGCCGCACCTGAAGTTCGGTGCCACAGTTGCCGTTCGAAGATTCTCTCTTGCCAAGTTACCTCGTCCATTTTCAACACGGAAAGGTTGTGTCGCAGTCGGCAAATCGTCATCTCCACGGGGCGTCGGGCGAAGCTTGGCAGGCCTCCTCGTCCTCCTCCTCTGGAACCCGAGGCCGCAGGCTTCCCTCCGCTATCGTCACCAAGAACACGTCCCTCTTGACGGTATTATGCTTCGAAGAGTGGCCGTACAAGTCGTCGTCGTTGCCGAAGAGGATGGGTGCTAAGCGAGCCTTCCTGCTGGTCGCTTCTGTCGGCGTTCGCCGTGGCGCCTTCTCGACGGACGAAACGATCGGTTCGCCGACACATGTCATCCTGGCCGTGTTCTGTTTTGGAAGAGCAGTTAGCGAAGTTACCGCGACGGAATAGCACCTCGGTGGAGATAAGGCCCCCCATCACGACGATTTACCCTCGTTTAGTACCTTCTCTTTCAGAAATCTGTGGCCGCGGTCACCGGGTTGCCGTCTCCACCGGTGGTGGGCCGTCCCGGCGCGTGTACATAGCGATCGGAAACCGGCGCGTCGTTGCGATGCCTGCAAGTCTGACTGCGGTCAACAGGTTACCGTCCCCGCCGGTGGTGGATGGTCCGTCCGTGCGTAGCGTTCGATAACCGCCACCGGAGTCGTCCTGTACTGCTCATTCTCTTCAGAAAGCCGGTGCTGTAGCCGTCGACATCCCATCACCACCAATGACATGGCCTCCCTCATCGTGTAGCGCTTCGAGGGGATGCGGTCGATCGTCGTCGATCGTCGCAAGGAGCGTAACGCGAGGTGGTAGTATTCCGAAGTGTTTTTGTGTGGATGCAGCCGAGTCGCATAGCACAGGAGCCTCAAAGGTACCTTCCGGTGAACGGCCGGGAATGCCGCGTCATTACCCCGGCCAGGTTGCATGAGATCGCCATTGCGTAGCACGGCGTGCGATTACTCTTCTCCACTGCGCCTCTTGCCACCACCACCCTCTCAACACATCACCACCTCGTCTTTTCAAACTCGGCAGCGATGGCGTCGGTTGCCGATTACAACAAAGATACCCCTCCTACCCTGATGACCTCGCTTCCCACGGACGCGGCGAGCGCGAGCGCGCTCGTGGACGACGGCGCGGCCGCAAAGTTGACAGAGATACTGCGGTCGGAGGTGCGCGCACTATTTCCCGTTGCGGTCGCTGCGGCTCTCGCTGACAGAGAATAGATCGGTGTCGCTGCACTCCTTACGCGTTTGAAGCAGTCGATTTCGTCGAGCAGGGTGTGTTCCCACCGCGGTGTACGCGTGTTACTACCGCTGACTAGGTGTGCGATAGGACTTTGCGGTTTTCTTGAAGAAGCGGGCGATGCTGGAGGACGACCAGGCGCAAGGTACGTGACGGTTGTCTATCTACGGGAGGTTTCGGGGCGGGGTGACGGACTGGGCCGGAGTGCGAATGCGCGTCCACCGAGCCGAGGCCTCTCACGCGTTGAGTGTCTGGCGACGAGGCAGGGGAAAGCGCGGGGTAGAAGCTAGTGCGTTCTCCCGTACAGTTCGCTAACGGACCGCATCTTCGCGCAGGTATCCGAAAGCTATGCAAAGCCACCATCGAGTCGCTGCGCAGACCGGACTGCCGGCAGGAATCGTACGGACATCAGTTCGAGGGGATAACGCGCTTGCACGATCGGCTGGCGGAGAATGGTCTCGACTTTGCGCTGGCTCTACACCAGATTCACGATGAGATGCTCGAGTTGGCAAACAACATGGAGCGCAACCGCAAGCATTGGAAGCAGACTGGGACTACAGCTGAGAAGAAGGCGCATGATGCAGAGCAGGCCGCGGAGAAGGTTCGTTGTTCCCGGGTTTCGAGAACGTGGGCAGGAGGGACCTGTTGGCTGATGGCGATGGCGACAGGCGAAAGCGAAATACATCAGCTGTGCAGAAGAATACGACCGCGTCAAGACCGGGGCGCGACCTACCAAGTCGTTCGGCTTCAAGGCATCCAGATCCGGGTCGCAGCACGAGGAGGAGCTTCACCGACGCGTCCTGGCTGCTTCTGCCGACTACGAGAGCAAGGTGCAGATCGCGAATGCCAACCGACAAGAGTTGGTTGCAGCCCTCCGTCCGCAGGCTGTTGGTGCTCTGCGAGAGCTGGTCCGGGAGTGCGATGCCGGCTTGACGGTACATCTTCAGAAATACGGTGCGTGTGATTGGATATTCTTACGGACCGTGATGATCGCTAACGGATACAGCCGAACTCAACGAGAAACTCATTCTCAGGAATGCTCTGACGATAAACCCTCCGGGCGAGCCAGAACGTGGTATGCAAATCGAGTCCTCTGTGCGCCAAGCAGTAGACTGATGCCTGGTGGACTAGAAACGCGCACGCTCCGAGATATGGTGGGCTTCATCGACAATGACAACGACTTCAAGTTCTTCTTGTTTGAGTTCTCGTCGAAGACGCCACTACCTCTAAAGGAACCAGAGCTCAAGTTCGAGCCTCACCCGGTACGTATGGGGTGGAAAGAGGCAGGTAGTGAGTATTTCATCTAACATTGTGTCTTAGAGTCTCGTTGCAACACAACCATTCCATCAGCAACAACAGCAGCAACATCCACAGTATCTACAGCAGCAACATCAGCAGCAACAACATCAGCAACAGCAACACCAGCAGCAGCAACACCAGCAGCAGCAACACCAGGAACAGCAACATCAACAGCAGCAGCATATGCCGCAGCAGCAGCAGTATCAACAGCAGCAACATCAGCAGCAGCAGCACTTCCAGCAACAGCAACTTCCGCAGCAACTTCCGCAGCAACCTCTGCAGCAACCGCAACCCCATCAGCAATACGGCATCCCGCAGAATACCCCCCCGCAAGGCGTACTGGGTGGCATACAGGGCGGCATACAGGGTGGCATACGCAACCTCCTTGGGAATGGCAACGGCAACCGTGGCAGCCCCGTCCAACTCAATTCACCAGCAGGAATGGCCCCGCAAGATCCCCAGAGCGCTATGGTTCCAAATGGCGGGGGGTTTGGAGCAGTCATTCAACAGCCGGTCACCTTGCCCATCGCTCAGCCCGTCCACCCCGGACAGGTACCAATGCTGCGCTCGGATTCGCAGCAAACCGCGGTGCACCCTACATCTCTGAACCCGATCTTCGGAGTATCCCTAGACGATCTGTTTGCACGCGATGATCTCCTGATTCCCAAGGTGATCGAAGAGTGCATACAGGCAGTGGAACTCTATGGGCTCGACGTCGAGGGCATCTACCGTCTCTCGGGCGATAAGAAGCATGTCGACCAGATCAAGATCATGTTTGACAATGGTAAGCCGGGACCGCGTCGACCCGGGAGTGGATGCTAATGTGACGCAGACCAGAACCTGGACTTCCGCCGTCCCGAAGATTTCTTCCACGACGTCAACAGCGTCGCGAGTGTGTTGAAGCAGTTCCTGATGGAGCTTCCGGACCCAGTCATCAGTACGACAGTCGCCAGCCCCCAGATCCAATATGTATCCCGCTGACTTGAAATCCAGCGAACGAACTCTACGCGCAATTCATCGGCGCATCCAGTACGTCAATCCGCTCCCTTGGGTTCCGCAGGCACTAACAGGTGTCGCAGAAATCGACGATCCCGTCAGCCGCCGCGATGCGTTGCACGGATTGATAAACCAGCTGCCGGACCCTAACTACGCCATTCTTCGTCGTCTCATTCTGGTTGGTTGTCTCTGGTCATCTGAACTCCTACTACCCGGTATTGACGATTCATAGCACCTCCACGCCGTCCAGCAGCATGCAAACACGAACCGGATGAACACCGGGAACCTAGCCATTTGCTTTGGGTACTGCCGCCCTTTTATGTTTCTTTTTTATCTTCGGGATCGAGATCGTTGACTAACCCGACACGACACAGGCCGACGTTGATGTGCAACACGAACGCGAACATGGCCGACACCGGCTGGCAGGTGCGCGCGATCGATACCGTGTTGCAGAATTGCTTTTCTATCTTTGTGAGTCAAGCCACTTTCCTGCAACATCGATGGTCATTTTCCGCTAACAGCGCGGGTGACAGGACAATGAGTGAACTGGGTATCGAGGTGGTGGTGGGGGTGGCAACTGTGGCGATTTTGGCGAGGGTGGCGTTGGGAACGTACGAGTTGGGAATGTATCGATTGGACTGTTGTAGTGTACAGAACATGTTTTACCAAAGAAATTGAATGCGCTTTGGAGCCCGCCAAACCACGGTATTCTTCAGATATTATGTTCTCCTCCGCAACCGGTGTAATCACGTGCGCGAAGAAGGTGAACAGCTTCCCTTGGTACGGTATTCTACCACACAAGCTCTCGTACCGGCAGTTCCTCCAGCCCATCATCCTTCCGCTTACCCTCCTGCTTCCCCGTTCTCCGCCTAGTAGTGACAATTTTACTCCACAACCGCATCACAGCCGCTATCTCGCTTTTCAGCCCCTGCACCACCTCAACAGCAACAACAGCCTTATCCCTAAGCACGACGTCATACGTCGTATGCTCACTTCATCATTGTCAGCAACCCACTCCAGCCCCCGGGCGTCTCCACAGCAAGAGCTTACTTCGTCCACCTTACGACGCCCGTGCTACTACTCCACGTGAACAGCACCGGCGCCACCCAGGAGTCTGTACCATGTCCGCTGGTACGAGTACAATCCTCCACCCGGCAGTCAGCGCGATGTGCTAGCTGCGCCTCAAAGACCCACGCTTCTATACGCGCGGTGCGCGAAGCTGGGTGGTTACGGCTCATGGACAGCAGGTGCGCTTGGAGGTGCGCGGTGATGAATAAGTGACGGCGTAGCGCCAAGAGGCGGGTCTGGGGTGTTTCTTGGGACCAGTAAGTAGTCGAGGATGGGGAGTGCTGGTTGAGGCGGAGGTGGTGGGAAGGGTCAATGGTGGGGGCGGAGGCGGAGGTTGAGCCAGGTAGAGGAGAGATGGAGGGAGGAAGGGAGGGAGCGGCGATGGGCGGGAGGGCGCCGGTGGGAGCTAAAGCTGTGGCGTGGGAAATGGGGATTGATGGGGTGCTGGACATTAAGGCGGGGAGGGGAGGTGGAGGTCGCTAAGGTTAGGATGGTTCGGAGTATCGGCTAGTGTGTGCGGTGGGTATCGTTGGCGAGGGTAGGGTGCGAGAAGGCTGACAGATGGAGGTCCATTGGTAAATTAGGTATCAAGTGCGGTGCGACCGAGCTCGCTCCACCGCCTTCGGACAGTTCGGACGTCAGATTGACGCATGCGTCGAAGCCGACTGCGAATGGCGGGGGTGGTCGGTGCATGGTGCGCCACAAACTAACGTGGAGAATGGCGGGGATGTGCCACAGTGGTGGCGCTAGGGTACTCGGCGTCAAGTACCGCTCGGCTATGACTGCGGACTACTGCTACACAGGTGGGACGGTCAACTGCACTCTAGTGTAGAGTACGTGATGACTGTGTTGTTCTACAGAACAATCGGCTCTTGCAATCCAGAAGCTGGCTGCTGTTCAATGACATCGCGACAGCATCGCTCAAATGATCTAGTAATCAGCCGCAAGGTCGAGCCAAGTACAACTATCGCACGGTGTGACTCGACGAGTGCATTCGTATCAATGCCGATAGCGATCACCAGCGTAACGTCGGATGTGGGGAGGAAAGCTCCACCAGACTTGGAGGAGGATGAGGATGAGGCGTCGGGGGCATAGCAACAGTGCCCAGGAGGGTACTGCGTCTGCAGCCGGTGCGAGGAAGGAGGAGATGATTATACGCGGTGATAGTGTCTTGGAGCGGAAGCGGAAGACGGGGGAGAAGCGATGGGGCAGGGGAAGTGGGGCGCGGCATCGGACTGGTCGGTATCGGGGCTTTCCCCCCGACTGGCCAAGGCGGGAAGGAAAAGGAGTTCGTTGGTTCGCCATAGTCTAGATAGGCTGCATGCGAAATAAAACAGGAAGATCTCTCTCTATCACAAGCGTAGCGGGAATGAGAGGTCGCCAATTCACAATCGAAATCTGCACTTCGCAGAGCCATTCATGATGCGGCAACATTCATCCCAATCCCCTGAGTATTGAGTTCCACGCGAGTCGGAACGCAGGATTCAATCGTTCCATTACTGTTCTACCGGGGGAGAGGGCCGGGCGATCTATACCTTATATACTCTCCACCTCTATGAACAATGTACGTACCAATAGTGCTGGTTTTAAGGGTGGACTTCGTCACTTCTTCCAACGATGAATAGCGGTTTCACTTTGAACGTTGTAGCAGGATGAACGATGTGCGACTCCCGGTCGGACTTCAAGAGTAGCTACACGGTGAAAGCGAAACCCATGTTGTCAGCGGGAAGTGGTGATAGTTAGGCAGGTGAAGAATCGCAAACAGGTGGAATGAGGGCAGCGGGGTTTAATGGGAGAGGGCATAGGGGAAGAGAAGAGGAGAAGAAATGAGGAGAGCGGGGCGAGGGGGGTTTATAGTCAGACATTTCTGCAAGTCGACACTTCCGGACTATGGGGTCTCGTGGGAGCTGCAGCATGCAGGTCGGCGGATTCAAACTACTCGTGGGTGTCGTGATCGTGGATGCCGTGGTCGTGGAGACGAACCTCGCTCAAGTATGATTCCTCGGACCGCATAAAGAGGGAATATGAACACGAAGTTTACGGTAAAAAAAAAGTGTCGAGCAGGAGCAGGTGATATTGTGTGATTATCCCACCACCAGCCGGTATCGAATTCCTCCTCTGATAGCATCTCAGCATTCACCGTATCTCATGAGCCGCGCAGAAACAGAGAAAAGAAAAGCTAACAATCCCCACATACAACAGGGCTATCCAGAGCTCTTTCTATCGCTCAATCCAAGCGGTCGCCAATTTCCAGCCCAAATGTAACTAAACGCATCCCGTAGTCAAAGACTACATCCGGACACCTCACGAAAAGCGTGAAGATCCACCACATCGAACTCTCACTAGGGAGCCAATCCTCAAACACCATCCCCCGCAGCTTAATACATATCCAACGCGAGAGCTTTCACCCGCCTAACCTGCCGATACAGCCTTCGTTGAGTCCAACTTCCGGTCGCAAACCCCGCTTCCCTCATCCGACGTTTCAAAAAGCACAGCGGTCTGTACACGGCACCTATCGTTTGCGCTACTTCCAAGCTCACCACAAACCGGAGCAGCAACCGAATCAGCGTGGTGAGAGGCACCATGTTGCATACGGCTCGTGTGGCCCGAGAGACGTTGCGCAAAGATAGGTACTCGCTGATGCTTGGAAGATGATCGATGATATTGAAAAGTACCTCCGCTGGGAAGTGGTAGGAGGGGGAGAGATCGCCGGGTTCCATCGTCAAGGAAGGAGAGGGATCTCCGGGTTCTCTCGTAGAGGAGGGGGAGGGATTGCCGGCTTCCATCGTCGATGAGGGCGAGCCGGGGGGGGGGGGTTGTGGTTGGTGTGAGGTGGGTGGTATACACTGTGGATGGTGCGTGGATGGTGCGTGGATGCAGGCAGCTCGGGCGTCGGTTGTCGTGGGTGACATTTCTCGGACCTAGCGCAGTTTGTCTCGGGCCTAGTCCCCGTGTCACCCAGATCCTACAGACTGCGACTGCCACAGGTGACCCCAGGTTCCCTCCCAAATAGTGGCCGTCAATATGGACCTTAGCTTCGGAGGAGACCTTGGGCACCGGAGGGCATACTCGTGCCGACAGGCCGCAGTCTTGCAAGCTAAGGGGCAGATGATGGGAATGTCGAATACCTAGGATTGAGCACATCGTTTACAAATTACCTCAATTCGTCCGGTAGTCGGTGCGCATCAGCCCAGCTGCCCCAACCAACAATCCTATCGTGCCTACAGTCTACACAAGTGGCTTATGATAGATCATAACGTGGGTACCCTAGTAGGAATGAGCACCGCGAAAGAAGTCTTAAAAATCAACGATCTAGTCATGAGTCATGAGTTACGATGTTTGAGGCCGGATGGCGGTTCACAGATATCACTCGCCGGAGCCGCGGCTGCGGATCTTGTGCCCTGTCACTGCAACTGTGTCGATTGACTGTTGTGGCAAGTTCCAACTACCCCGCTGAGTGGTTAGGTATCTGAATCCCATGGGTAGGAACGAATGGCATGAATCTTCCAATTTTCATGATCCGGCCGAACTTTAGTCTTCGCAACAGCTTTCTCGTGATCCACGACCTTCACGTAGGCCACCTTCTACTCTTCAGATCTACTACTCGGGAACTGGGATCTTTGCTGCACCCTTACAGGCGATCCCAGTAACAACCGGTGACTGGACGCCACGTGCCCAGCAATGACAAGACGCCAAGCCCACGTAATCTCTACTGTAACGTCGCCTCGTCAAGCCTCACGTGGCAACGCCACACGCACGAGAACTAGTCACTTGGATAGACAGACACAGCGAGGCGGCGACAGAGCAACACAGCGACACAGAGACGCGGCGACGGGACCACACGACAGAGCTACACCACCGCCTCTACTCAACTACTTTCTCGAGTCCTTCTTCTCCTCCCAACTTGTGATGGTAACACCGACGGCTGCTAGGTGGTTTTGGCGACGGAGATGTGCATCGTTAAGGTGGGAGGCCTGGGATGTTTGTTGCCCGAGGGAATCAGATGGACGGGAAGCGGTTGTTCCATTGTGACTATGGTGTGTTAGTAGCTCATCAAGGGGCGGTGCAGATTTTTTAGACTTGGGGGAGGAGGGGGTGAGCGTTCAGCAGTCATTGTAGTTTGCAAAGACACGGGCTGGGTGGTAGATATGGTGTGAAAGGGCTGGGGGGTCAACAGTGGCCGTTGTTTCGCCGGTATTCTTTGGAGGTGGGGAGGTGGTTGTGAATAGTGAATGAGGGGCGGTGCAATTGCGGGGTAAATTAGGTCGGCGGTGGTGAAAGGGCAATTCACGCCGATCCCGCCGTCATCCACCATGAAAGCCGGCTGTTCTGGCAGTGCCCCCAGACTACCACGGACCTCACCTTTCTCGCGAGGTATCAACGCGAACGGCAATCCGCAACCCTGACTACAAGATCACAATGCTCGCGAAACGGCTCCCGGTTGCTCGGCTTCTCTCCACAGCCACAGTGCGGGGCCGTTCAGCCCGGAAAAGCTATCGTTGAGTGTCCGAGCGTTTCCAGACTGGTGCAAAGTTGATTCGGAGGCAAAGGGCACACAAAAGCACTTGCTTTCCGATTCTTTAAATTCAATATGGTGGTCAATTCTGGATCGGGGCTATAGCTACAGGGCTTCACTAAGGTTGACATCGCCATTCCGTCATCCAGCCGCACGCATGGCGATCACGCCTCAAGGGCACATCTTAAGGCCACGCCCAGTCCGAGCGCCACATGGTGCACTTCCTCACTTGTTGATGGTTTCGACCCAACGACAACCAGCTAAATGAGGACTTACCTCCTAGCAGTCCGTGCGGCAATATCCGCATTGCGAGATACAGACGCGAAGCCCAGATCGACCAGCCGACGTCCAGCCAGGTGGCGTGACGTGGCGGTAGACGTGGCGGTAGATCTTGCTGGCATCCGGAAAGCGTTTTGGCTTCGAAACGGGGAAGGCGAAGTAGAGTAACGCTGGATGGCGCGAGGACTAACGGACGGCCATGCGCCTCGCTCGTGCCAGATGAGCGGCCCCACCTTCACGCTGTCTGGACGGTGAGCGGCCTGTTTGATGAATCGTGATGATGGGGTTGATGATGGGTGAACGATTGATTGCTGATGATGATCTTGGTCTCAGTACAGAAAAGGTAAACAAGAGAGTCGTCCGTCCCGCTCCTCGTGCCTCGTCTCCCACCACTAGTCCACCACTTACTAACATGATGTAACGCTCCACATGACCCCGAGACAGATGAATTTCTACCACCATGCAGAAGTGATCACTCTCCGTCGAAAAGCTCGCCAGCCGCCGACAAAGTTCACCCCCCGCTGAAAAGCTCATCCTCCGCCGACAAAGTTCACTGTCCCCTCTAAACCATCATCAACATCAGGTCCGCCTCCCTTTCGCTCTGGATTTCCTTGACCCGCCTCTGACTACCACCAGATGACAATGCAAACAAACAAGAAAAAAACACAAGGCAGTCCAACACACAATCACTGATCCGACCCGCTCAGCCATTCCCCCCATCTCAGTCCAACAAAGGATAATCGACAGACTTACCTGGCAAACATGCCAGCCATCCACACAGGTCATAAGTTAACAGTTAGTAGTTCGTGGCCGATGTATCTCCTCTCTCTCTCTTCTATGAGTTCTTCTCCTCCAACCACTCTCTCTCACTCCCCGGGCTGAATGAAGCTTCGACCCGGAGTTTATCCCCCTCCATCCATAAAATATACGCGCGTTGCCCCGCCTCGCTTCCTGGTGTCTCGAGACTCGATGCTAACGCTGTCAGGTTGTATCTCGGCGGAATCTTTTCGAGTCGAACGTTTAACGAAGACTTTTAAGTCGTCAAAGTGGTCATTCTTTGTCTTGTCCGGCGGTGGGTCGTGAATTTTCCGTACGTACGCCGTGTTGCCGTTCGGTTTTATGTGCTCCAAAATGCGAGGTGCTGACCATCTGTGCAACAGCTTATTGCCTTTCTGGTTGTCGAGTGCTTTGTCGCGAACCAATACTAGATCTACCTCCTTCGGCGGTGACCAGCGAGGTTCGTATTTCGATTCTCTGGAGTCTTGGGTTTCGCACAGCCGGTTCGTTGCTCGCTCGCCATCATCGTCGCGCTTCATCATATAGAATCAAAATTGGTGGGCATTGCACCCGATAATATCTTCGAGAGATGTCGCCGCTGCTAGCCACTGTCGTGCTGTTGCAGGTGTTGAGTGCGATGACGCCGGGTTAAATCTTAACAGGATTTCCGCTGGCGAGAATCCGTGGATTTTGATCTGGCGGGTGTTGATGTCGATTACGCCATTCGATATCATGAGTCCCCAATGATCAATGCTTCCCCTCTTCATAGCTTGCAGCCTTATCCTACCCATGATCATTTGCACATAGCGTTCAGAAAATCCCACTGACGAAGGTTATGTTATAAGTGCTGGTATGAGCGTCACGCCATGGCTTTCGAGAAGTGATCGGAAATCTTTGCCCACAAAGTGGCTGCCGTTATCGCAAAACACCGTCCTCGGCCAACAAAATATTGGTACTATCGACTCCAGGATCGTCGTTATAGTCATCGCTTGCGATGGCCACTCTTTGAAACCTCCTGCGAATAAAAATCTCAAGAAGTAATCCACCATGACCAGAATGATTCGATTGCCAGTCGTCTTGCACGGCGGGGAGATAGGGCCGATGTAATTCATCCCAATCATGTCGAAGGGACTGAATTGCACCACCGTCTTGAGATGTCCTGACGGTTTGATCGGTCGTGTCCGATGGCACATCGGGCAAGACGCCACCCAAGTGGCGATATCGTGAGTCCTCAAAGGCCAGTAATATTGCCCGAAAGCTCTCCCTGCCGTGATACCTGTGCTAAAATGACCATGTGTGTCGTGGATGTTTGCCAGCGTCGTCTCGATATCCCTGTTTTTAACACATAGATTAGCCGTCCATCTCTCTCTCTGTAAAACAAGGTGCGGTATTCGCCTCCCCCATGCCCCAATACAAATCTAGTCGACTGGTGTTTTATCTTCCTTTTCTTCTGCCTTCTCATATCCTCCTGTTCCCACGACCAAACTAACTCTCCTCCCAACTTGTATAACAGTATCTGTCGGTAATCCGGCTCGCTCAACCAGTCCTTCCACAATTGTTATTGGTTTTCAAATTCCTCTTTTTTCGAAACCGCCTCGTCGTTTTTCCATCCCGTTTGATCCTCTGTTGTTGGTAGCCCCACTGCCACCACCTTAATGATGCCCTTCTCTTCTATCATTTTCTGGTCGGCAGCATTTGTGGTCTACTCTCTTCCGTGGCCTCCGCAGAGTGCAGGTTCTCCGTGAGGTGCTGGTGGATATAGCATCCTGAATGCCTAACTCCGGGCTGACGAAGGTGGATTTGCATATATATACCCCTTGTTAATGGCCGGGGGTGTCTGGGGTGAAGCCAGATTATTAACCAGGTTTGCTGTATTAAATCGACGCTTCCTTGTTCGAGGTATGATTGTACGCAGTAGGCTGAATAATTGTTGCCGCAGCGCCGAGGACGCATCTAACAGCTGTGCAAGTGTTGTATTTGGTTGAATCGAGTTGATTACTTCTTCCAAATTGTATTGTTTATCACCTCTCAGCATTAGGATCGGTTCTGGCCTCTTGTATTCCTCGCGCTTGGCGAGTCTGTGTTGTGGTTGGGACGCTGATGGGCCATTCGGTGTTTCCCCCAAATCTTCCCGTTCCAGTGGGGATTGTGTGTCAGTGAAAATATCACCCAGTGTGTCCGTCATCTTAGGTATCAACGGGATTCCTGTATCTGCAGATAATCCCTCTGCAGCATCTTCCACTGTCGGTGGCGAATAATGAACTGCCTCTTTCTCCCGAGATCGATCATGTAAAAGAGGGGAGTTTTCTGTGGATGCCACCGGGCTCGCTGTATCTTCATAGCAAAGCAGTGTTTCAATCGCTGTGCCCTGGACGTTGTAGCTTCGCTGGGCGGGCGTGTCCGGTACGTCTCCAGTTTTCCGTTTCTCTGCCATCAACGCATTTTCCACCACTCCCCTAACAGCTGGTATCCTCGCTAGAATAGCACATGCAGATGCTGCATTCATGATATCTGGGCGTCTCACTACTTGTACACCAGCAGCGCGTTGAAACTGGTAGCCTTTCAAGTTTGGATCCACAGTAGTCATGTTTTCCTCAGTCGGACGCAACAGGCTCATAGTTGCTTGACTAACTGCTTCCTCAATTTTCGCTTGTTGTTTTGCTTTGGCCAGTTCTGTCAGAATCTTCCTTTTCAGGTCTCGTTGTTCTTCGACCGGCAGGATTGTTTCCACTGTGCATTTGTCTGGGAAACGGCCGAAATTGCTACATAACCAGCATTGAATACCACTTATGTCAAATGGATAGCCCATCCTTCGCTTTCCCTGTGACGCCGGACGGTCCCCACCGGGAGTAGTGTGGGCCGGCTTCTTAAAATCCTGCGCATTATCAAGTTTCTCAAGCAGTGATATCATTTTGGCCAGAGCTTCGTCTGTCCTGTTCGTCTCAGGTTGTTTGGGTTCCAACTGAGCTGCCGCAGCTGGGGCCATCCCCCTCGCTGGGACCAGATAGTCTGGAGTGGCAGATATCCCTCCCGCAGATTTACTGTCACTGAATGGGTCCGCCTGTCCTAGTCGCCTGTATGACCCCATTACTTGGACAATACTTGCGTAAATGTAGCTGTATATTTCTCCTCCCCCCGCGAGAGTTCCACTCTGTCTTTATGGAAATCATCCTGCATACCTCGAACAAAACGCATCGCTAAAAGGTTGCTGAACTCTGGGGTGTTTTTTTTGTTGATCAATTTTGCACGGTGCACATACGCCGCTATGGATTCCGATTCACCCTGGGCAAGGCTGGCTATCCCATTCTGTAGTTCACCCGTTTTCTGGCCCGCTTGTTGCCCATTTCCAAACTTGCCCTTAAAGGCTGCGACAACCTTCTGACAATCCTTCTTGTCGGCCTGAGGAACATCCAGGTTCCACCTATTGGAAGCGTACTCCTCCAGGTCCAGGTACTGGCGGAAGAATCTCAGTCGAGTCTTGTCGGTAGGTGCGGTGCTCTCCAGTTGCTCGGTGGTGAACTCAATGTCGTCTAGGAATTCCTCTGGAACCTCTGACCCGTCCCTAATGCCTTTGAAAACCTTGATCCTGATGGTATTCCCAGTTGGACGACGATGGTGCTCGGTATGATCGGTGGTGGCAGAAGACTGTATATGTAGGGAGGGAGTCAGCGAATTTCCTAATTCAGATGAAGGAATCACCGATGGAGGGGATGGAGGAGATTGAGATTGGAAAGTAATATGAAAGATTCCTTCTTCCAGCTGTAATTCGCAGTAATTCCCTTCTTCCTCTTCTGATCCGCTAGAATTGTCCGACAGCGTAAGCTGATTTCTGTATTGCGATGGGTTTGAAATAGTGGTTCTCTCGTTGGGGACAAAGCTACTTGCCACTTCTGTCTCGACAGCTGTGATATGCTTCTCGTCGAGGTAAAGTTCAGGGTGACCGTTGTTTGGTATGCGTGACCGTACGCTTAGCAGTCCTAGTGTGTAAAATTCAGCGAAGCCCTGAACGTATGGATTGCACACTGCTCTTGGTTCCAGCCTCCTGAACTGTTCCCTAGTGATCGTTTCGAAGGCCGGTGACTCCAATTTCACCTGCCTCCTACCGAACCGGTTTCTTGTTGTTGTTGTTGTTGTTATTGTTGTTGTTGTTGTTGTTGTTGTTGTTGTTGGAGTTGGATTTCTCTCCTCCCTCTTTCTCTGCTCTTCCTCTGTTGACACGGCACTGTAAACTGTCCTCTGCTGTTTTAATTCACTCCGAGTCAGAGCACCATGAGCGGCCGGTTTGATGAATCGTGACGATGGGGTTGATGATGGGTGAACGATTGATTGCTGATGATGATCTTGGTCTCAGTACAGAAAAGGTCAACAAGAGAGTCGTCCGTCCTGCTCCTCGTGCCTCGTCCCCCCACCACTAGTCCACCGCTTACTAACATGATGTAACGCTCCACAACGGAGGTGATCTTTAGGCTATCTCGCTCTAGTGGTTTAATCCTCACTAAACTTACACCTGGGAGGGTGGCCTGGCGACTTCCGTGTTCCGCTAGCAGCAATCGGCCCTCCCCTCCACCCAGCCCAGCAGTCACACGGGAGCCGGTCTTCTCGAAGGTTCAAACATCAAAAGGACGACACCGTGAAGCTGCCATGCACCCACCCTCACCGCTTCCAGCCCGGCGATTTATCCACAACCACTCCCCTCCATCTCGCTAATGTTCCACCTCACCACTTTCGAAGCACCAGTAGCGACTCAGCGATATTGGTTTCCACCTCGCTGACCGTGGAGTTGGACGTCGCTTGGCCCGCATCTATCAGCAGCCCCGCACAATCCTCGACACCGCAGAAGCCGTGGGCGCTGAAAGCCTATCTGCGCTTGATGGCGCAGCTCCGCGTAGGGGAGGGGGCACGCGCCACGTTGCACTGGCTCGAGAACGCCAAATGGAGCGACCTACCGGGCTGTCCTGGCAAAGCGGACACCACCACCACCACCCCCTCAGACGACCTGTCGCTCTACCAGCTCGAGTCACCCGGGCCGGTGACGATCTCGGCGTACTGTACAGGGTCCAACAAAACACTCCCTCTATGTAGGTAGGCCGTACCCTACAATACTAACTCCATTTCTGCCAGGAACGACACCACGTACGAGGCCGAGCCGCTGGGGAAGTATGTAGTCGGCGCGAGGATCACGCATGGGGCGTATGACTTCCGGAATCACTGGAGGCGTGTGGTTCTTTATGATCTGGACGAGAAGGTGTGCAACGGGTTGAGGCCTGAGGTGGTGGAGGGGGGGCGGGTGGAGGAGGCGATTGTTTATGAATTAGTGGATGGCTGGTTGGGTGGTGGGTGGGGGGGATATGAGGAGCAGGTGGAGGATGGTGCGATGGAGGGGGGGGAAGATGGTGGGAGGGTGGGGGAGGCCGAGGCGGATACGTACTCTTATTACTATCCGAATAGTAGCGACATGAAGCTTTGACAAATTTACGTCTTGTTGCTATAATCACTCGGTGACTCATTCACTCAGGATGTATTGCATGAGCGGTTTCCCTTAATTAATGACCCAAAGTGCACATGTGTCTCTGAGACGAGATTCTGTGTGTTTGATAGGATTTAGAATGGTGTCAATGTTGAGACGCGTGGTAATTTATCAGGATACACTGCGTATCACTCGGCTTCTTCCGGCAAAAAAAAAAAAGGTACTAAAACCAAAGGTGACTGTTGGTGCTGGGCACACTTGAGCATCGAAGGGGGCCAAAAAGCGGAACGATGGGTCAAACAGGCCGCGAACAAACCAGTGTCGAGTGGATGCGGTACAACCACATGTATGTATGGGAAACGCAAGTTCGCCATTCCGGCATCACTAGCCAAACAGAAGAGACGAATCGGCGCGAAGAGGTGGCAGGAGGAACAGGACGGGCCTGGGATAGTATTACCCATAAGGGTTTCAAGCCTCCCCTTCAATCCATGAAGAAACCCGACAACACGTCAGTAGGCTGTACATCAACCGAGTCAAGAAGCAAGAAGCAAGAGGACCACCGGTGATGGCGGTGCAACCCCTGCAAACAGGCTCGCGATCACCTCTTCATACCAGCGACCAGTGGAGGACCCCAAAAAAGGCGATGTAGACCAGGATCATGAAAGAAACTGGAAGGGAGACAGTGTTCTACATAGACCAGTCCCGACCAAATTTGGGCATGGTCGGGTCTGGTCGGGATATATCCCGACTAAAATATTTTAGGTCTGGTCGGGTCGGTACATATTCCGACCAAAACATTTTAGGTCTAGTCGGGTCGGGATATATCGCGACCAGAAAAGTATTAGGCCTGGTCGGTCAGGTTATATCCCGCCTGACCCGTCTGGTTGGCCGACCGGTCTGGTCTATGTAGAACACTGACGGGAGAAGAGGAAATGGAGCATGGAAGACCGGTTCGCAGACGAGCGCTGTTGGGAAGCAGTGTTAGAATACCGAAGGACGGCGAAGATGGGGAAGAAAACCTTAACAACAGAGGAGGAGGCCGAACAGGAGTTTCCGGAAGGGTACTGTGTCCGGGAATGGTGCAATGAGGAGTGTGGTCATGTTTTTCTTCTGTAATCGTGAGGTGGGTAGCGTGTGCGCGCGGTAGGCGGACAACAGGCTGTAACTTCATCAAAGATTAAACACAGTCCCGACAAGGCGATATTGACAGGTGCAAGAGCTCAGTTCAAAAGTAGTAGATGTGACGAGTAGAAGGTGGTCTAGGCGGAACACGGGGAAGCTTTTGCGAAGACTGAAGTTCGGCTGGATTGTGGAACGGTGGGACCTGGAAGATTCACACTGTTTGTCTGGACTATGGGCGTCGAGTAGCGACCACTCATCGGAATAATTGCAAATTGCGAAAACTTTCAATCGACAGAGCCTACGGGTGACAGGTCTAAGTGAAGCACTGGATGCGCAGCACTGGCTTCAGATCTTCGGCGCGTGATACGTGTGAACCGCTGTCCGCGATTCCGGCCTGGAATATTGTGACTGATGAGTTGATTGTTGGATTTCAAGGCCTCTTTCGCGGTGTTAATTATTACTGTTGAAATATATAGGTAGACAGATGATGATATTGTATTCGATACAGAAGAAGAACCCTTCGTTCACGGCGAAGACCCCTATTTAAGACTGAGAGGCCATGTAAGTTTGGCCGCCGAACAAAGTTGGCCGCTGATCAGACTTCGCCGAGCCCGCTCATCAGAGTTTGCCTGGCCGCCGTCGAGATTCTTCCACCACTAAACCTTAACTAAGATCTCCGGGCGACCAAAGTTTGACAGGTTCAATCCTACCAGACATCCCGAGCGTCTATCCCGTCTGTCCCAAGGAAAAACCGCGGACGGACTGCGGCAGGCAGGCAGGCAGAGTCCTTCACCATCCGAAATTCCCGCAGTCCGCAGCCCACCACCGGTATACGCATATGACCTACCACAAAGCTCTCATAGCTCATCATGACACATGAGCGTTGTCCACGTCAGGTACTCCGTTTTCTAGTTGGAGACCAAGCGCATTTTCTCCGCTGTGGAAATGTAGAGCCCCTGCTTCTTTTGATCACTCTCTGAGCGGGCATCCTGGGGAATCTATGGTCTTCGCAGTCTCTAGGTTTCAGAGTGACACACAGAATACCACCGAGGGACTCTGCGCTAGTTCCGAGAAACGGCACCGAGGGACAGCCGACGCCCGAGCTACCTGCATCCTCGCACGCTCCACAACTGTACCCCTCAACGAACGATCAACACACCCCCGACCCCCCGCCCCCCTCCTCGACGATGCAACCCTGCGATCCATCTTTCTCCTCGGCAATGGAACCCGGTGATCCCTCCCCCTCCTCGACGATGCAACCCGACACTCCCTCCACCTCCTACCACCTCCCGCCGGGGGTACTTCTGAATATCATCGAAGAGCTTTCGAGCATCAACGAGTACCTATCGCTGCGCAACGTCTCTCGGGCCACACGAGCCGTATGCGACATGGTTCCCTACTCCGTACTGCGTCGGTTGCTGCACCGGTACATGGTGAAACTCGACGTACCGCAAAGGATCGATGCCGGGTACATACCGCTGTGTTTTTTAAAACGTCGGATGAAGGAAACGGGGTTTGCGACCGGAAGTCAGACTCATAGAAGGCTGTATCGGCGGGTTAGGCGGAAGAAAGATTACGCGTTGTATCTGTTTGATCTGGCGTGATGAGTTCGGATGTAGTCTGTGGCTTCGAGACTCGTTTACACGAGGGCTGGAAAGAGGCGGCCGCTTGGAGCATATGAAATACGGTGAATGTTGAGAAGCTATGGGAGGAGGAATTCGATACCGGCTGGTGGTGGAATAGTCACATCATATCACCTGTTCCTACTCGACACTTTTTTCTACCGTACACTTCGTGTCCACATAGCTTCCTTCTGTGACCAAGCAACCCATACTTGAGCGAGCTTAGTCTCCAGGACCATGACACCCACCAAAACTTCCAACCTGTCGACCCGCAGCTCCCGCGCAAACCCATAGTCGGGAAGTGTCGACTTGCAGAAATCTTTGACTATAAACCCCCCCCCTCGCCCCGCTCTCCTCATCTCTTCTCCTCTTCTCCTCTTCTCCTCTTCCCCCTCTCTCTGGTCTCATTGAACCAGTCTGCCATTCTTCACCCGCAAACTATCACCACTTCCCGCTAACAACATGGGTCTCAATTCCATGGTGTAGCTACTCTTGAAGCTCGGCCAGGAGCCCCACATTTTTCATTCTTCTCAATCGTTCTATGTTCACAGTTAAACCACCACTCATTGTTGGAAGGAGTGACCAAGTTTACCATCAAAACCCGTACTATCGGTACGTAAATCGTTTCGCCGGCCCTCACTCCGGTAGAATCGCAATAGTCGACTTTCCCAACCTTCAAGCTGCCTGGACAGAGGTGATCTAAGTATAGGCTATTTCGCTCGAGTGGATTAACTTCCACTAACATTGCTCGTGGTAAGGTGGGTGATGACATCCATGTTCCGCTACCAGCAATTGGCCCTCCCCTCTACCGAGCTCAAATTCCAAGGGGTGAAACGGGAGCCTGTCTTCTGGAAAACCAAAACATTAAAGACGCTCCATCGTGGCCCTGCCACTTGCCCACTTGCCCACGCATCTACGTCCCCCCGATCCCCACCCCTTCCAGCACCGCAAGTACTCCAACCACCGACTAGATCCCCGCACAGTGGCCACTGCCTCCCATCTCGACAATGCCCCAACCCACCCACTTCCACAGCACCGGCAGCGACTCAGCCAAGTTACTGTGCAGCTCGTTTACCATCGACGCGGAGGTCGCTAGACGCGAATCGATCAGCAGATTCACAAGGTCCCCCTATATCCCCGAGAAGCCTCCGCTCCTCAAAGCATATCTGCGCCTGATGGCGCAGCTCCGTGCAGGGGAGGGGACACGCGCCACAGCGCAATAGCTCGAGCACGATCTCCCCGGCTACCCGCGCGAAGAAGCCACCACTACCACCCCTCAGATGACCTGTCGCTCTACCAGCTCGAGCCTCCCGCGCCAGTGATCATCCCGCCGTACTGTACCGGGTCGATTCTTCTTACAAAGTACTCACTCTAGGTAGGTTACAGCACATCTCGCATATCACCACGATAATACCCAATTCAAGGTGGCATATATTGAGCGCTTTCGTCTACCGAGTCTACATACCTCCAGAGGAGCGCGGAATAATCCAGCTGAGGTCATCGTTCCCTATAATTCTTCACGGCTAACAATATTGCAATGGCATTCTCTGGATTCACTTTAGCTACGAGAACTATCAGAGCGAGGAGGCATAAAATCTCGTTTCGCAAACGTGACGAAGCACGGGGGGAGCAACACTACAGTCAGACAGCATGCACCAGGTCACATCGAGATAGAAAGGTAGGAATGTAGCGGAAGAATCAATTGGCCTCCGAATCTCCCTCCACCAGCCATTCACCCTCAGCGTTCAGGATAAATCTAATGAATACTACAGTCAGACGGTATGCACCAGGTCACATCGAGATAGAAAGGTAGGAATGTAGCGGAAGAATCAATTGGCCTCCGAATCTCCCTCCACCAGCCATTCACCCTCAGCGTTCAGAATAAATCTAATGAATCACAGTCCTCATGTAACCAGAAGCCGCAAAGGCCAAATGGCCACCAGCCCTCTGCATATCGTCGTTTCCGCACCTATTCTTAATCTCCTGGCCTGCCCACGCAACCGAGGGGCAAGGGATTGTCCATCCCGCCTTGCCACACAGCGAGAGAGCACCGCCCTTGTACCATTGCAAGCGTGTGCACTTGCTCCCCCCATGATTGTACTGGCCACAATCATCCCTCGCCTTCTTGGAGACCTTCAAGACGACGTTGTCGATCTCGTCGAAGGTGGGAGACGCCCAGGAGGTCTTGCAAACCACCGTGTAGTGTGGTAACCCGTTCTCGTGTCTGTGCTCCGGGTTCGCAATGGCGTCATCGATTCCCGGGATCTCGATCATGTGGTATTCGGCGGTGGACTCGTTGGCCTTGTTGTTGGACGTGGCCGCGACGCTACCGGAGCGTGCAAGGATGCCGGAGGGAGCAGCCGAAACCACCGCGGCGATGGTGGAGAGGATCGGGAGGATACACAAATTGATCTGCATATTGATTGTTGTGGTGTGTAAATATTGTCTTTGGTGATGTGTAATCTTCGAGAAGGAGGGAAGGATTGGATGGTGGATGATGGATGGGTTGTGGATGGGAGGTTTATAATGGGAGCAGAATGTACGTGAGCGTTATCGGTTGTGTCATTCGTGTCAAAATAGAAGATAATCTCAATGCTTGTCATGTTCAATTACTGCACAACTCTCCGGACTGGAAGCCCTCTACATCTACAGAATCCCTCTATATCTACAGAATCCCGAGTCCGTCCCATAGGTCATGGTATAGTATACCGATGACGATGCGCGCCGATCGTCTGCCAGCATTACTGTGGTCTGCCAGCATTTCTGCAACTGTCATAACCACATTCCGGACGCCTATCATTGCTGTGGTCGGCATCGACACATTCCGCACGCACAAACTCTGACAATTTGCATTAAAGGCCCTAAAAATTCGCGGCAGGGCAATTGGTTGGACTTTAGCGTGCCTAAACGGGGACGGAAGTGTGGTGCAAAAGCAGTGTAATTGGCTGACATAACAAGTGTTTTCAACCAGGTGGCCGCTAACCTCCTGGGCCGTTATAGGGATAGGTCAGGAATGAAGTGCTCGAACACTCGTTGCTATGGTAACTTGAGAAGCTTTTGAACTTCGGATACTATCAAACCTCCGACACCATGCCCCTCCGAAATCATGCCCCACGTATCACGGAAAAAATACGGGACTCAAACGATCAACACAAATGTATGAGGATTACAAATTATCAACTTAATATTGACCGAAACGATGATACAGACCCTTTCGCAGAAGATTTATCTGTCATTCGTGATAGATTACAACAACCTGATGAATCTGCGCATTTTCGCACCTGATTCTGAGCAAATAATTGTATCGGGGGTGTAATTTCTAGTCGCAGTAGGTATATGATGCCTGGCAGAGCTGGTGATTTCTTCGTGTATTGAGGGTAACTATTGTTGACGCGTGTGGAATGTTGTCTGTAAGGGCGGACGTCCAGAATGATGATTCCATCCAACTATCTCCCAACCAGTCGCCCAGCCGGTCCCTCAGAGTCAACGCTGGTTATGAGCTTTTGAGTGGTTCCATTTTTTGTACTACTGGAATGACGCTAAAGTCCAACCAACCGCCACTCCAGCAATTTTGAGGACCCTGAAGGGTGCTAGCTGGCATGACGAGACTCATCCTTCAGTACTAAAACCAAAGGTCATTTAGTAAAGGCCGTATGCGACAATAAACTGATGTTTTCTGTCTCTCCCGTAAGCTTTGGGCTCAAGCAGTACGCATGTGTAGCCAAGACGAGATTGTGTGTGTTTCATAGCCGTCGGATCGGTAGGTCGTGGGCGTAGGATTTACATGGAAACACAAAGTATCACTCGTCTCCTCTTTGGCCGCATAAAATAAATACCAAAACGAAGTCGCCGTACGCTAACATGACGTGGTCGTAGTGAGCGCCTGTGAAGCTCGCGGCTAGGTCAACATCTCTTTCGTGGAACGCAGGGATGGCAGTTGCCAGATCGGCTAGATGGCAGGTGATTTCGTCTTTGCGCTTGTTGAAGGCGCGTTTGGCTCGACATGGTTGCCTCATGAACAGTGCATAAAAATCTACACATCACAGACTACTCGAGGCCGAAATTATCCGTTCTCTCTACATAAGATCTACATCTGTGAATCAATAAGTTTATAAATCAACCAATCCGCAACCTACAACTCAACAAACGCACGAATGCAAATGGGCAGCCAATATCTGACGGTCCCCGTCGTGATCTCGCCTGACAGCACGTCAAAGCTACACTTGGATTCATCCGCGGGAGCGAGCGGTTTAGTTTCCAATCCTGCATGTGGTTCCGGCAGCAGAGTCCGGTGGCGCGGGCGATGTGAGAGGCACTGCCGCTGTCGGTAGTACTGCCGATCCTACGGCGGGTGATCGAGCCAGTGAGGGATTGATATTGCTCTAATAGAGGTGAGGAAGGATATGCAGGATGACGCGTTCGATACCGGCACGGAAATCGACAGGCTCGTCTACAGAGAGGTCGAGTTGGCCTGCTTTCAGATTCTGGACATTGAGGAGGTGCCAGAGCCAAGAACGGTTTTTGTGGTCGGGCCGAAACCGGTTTGCTGGTACTAGAGCGCGAGCGCTGGTGGTTATGGGACTATTTTACTTAAACGGCGGCAAGGAGGTGGCTTTGGCTGACAACAGCAACCAAAGCGAATTACTAGCTGGCTAGTACCCTCTACTGCGGTATTATCATTGTTTCAAAACAAGATCAGATCAGATCACCTGCTGCAAACTGATGTCGCGGCATTGTCGCCTGGCTCGGTCACAGTGGGGAGAAGCGTGTGCGCATGTGAAATGGAATATCTGCGCGATGTTCATAGTTACCTGGAGTGAAGATGTATTTATCTTTCGAGGCGTGGCATGATGAAATGGAGCCCAAGATGGTGGTCACTCAAGTCGTTATCGTGGCTGTCAAAAAAACTGAGGTGTTTCCAAACAGGTGGCGGGCCCAGCCCAGGAGTAGGACTGCCGGTGGTGAGAACGTGGAAGCACCACTTTAATGCTTCGCGACGTTCCCAGTTCGGTATCAAAGTTTGGAAACTCTTTCTGAAATCAGCGGTAACACATAAAGCAATGAGTGTCCTGTCTGGCTTCAAAGGATACCTCAGGTAAACTTGCCCTTACGAGGGCATACAGATATCACCGGTGACCGGGCCGACTCGGCCTCCTGTCACGCGAAATAGTCTACAAGGTAGGTAAGTACCTTTGATATGTGGCCACGCCGATCACGGCGGAAGACTCTGGATATGCGCGAAAACATTCCCTTCAACCTGCACGGAGATGATTGTGTCATGGTCCCATCTCAAACTCAAAAGACTCCCGCATTCAAAATGATCCGCACGCGGCCACAATACTATATCTACGACTCTCCGCCGCCGCGCATTCCTCAAGCTCATATCCCACTTGTTACCCCTTTCCCTATAACACCTGATCAATCGCAACAAAACACACCGATGATGAGCAGTGCACAACCAACCTCCAGTCCTCTGCCGCATCCGGCAATAGAGGATCTCGAGCACCTTCCCGGCATCTACGAGTATCTCGCCGTACGCCACAGTTCGCCGCGTGGAATATCGCTGTGCGACGAGGTATCTGGCGAATACCTGCTCAAGGTGGCCTTGAAGGACTTTTTCCGTATTTATACAGAGGGGGGGCCGGAGGGCGAGGGGCTCGAAATTGTAGCGAGCTTTCTGATTACACTGATGGAGCATGTCATTGATCTTGGGTTTGAGACCAGCAGTGACGGCGAGAAAGAGTTCCTCATGATACTGCGAGCAATCAGGCAGGATATAGAGGATGAGTCGGGTATGGAGGAGGAGTCGGATTAGATGAGGACGGTGGATGGCGGGCGAGCGGCAGCTGTACTACAGTATGATCATGTGATACCTTCACTTGTTCGTTTCATGAATCGGAGGTCATAGCTTTGATTCTTTCAATCAGCTCGTGATTCTTGCGGCCGTTTCCGCCGGCCTTTGCGTGCAGTGTCCGACATGGTCCGATGTGAACTTGCTGGTTGCACTTGGGATCGAAGAAACACCCCTTTGTGTGCTAATCCGGCCCTATCACATGACATTCCAGCAATTTTTCCTCTGTCGACGAGCCTTACTTTGGCGTAATTTTTCACTTGGTATTTAACTGCAGTCCGTCCTACCCTCGAAATGTTTTGGAGTAGCCCGTTCAAATGCCACTCCCGGACGGACTGTCAAGATGAAATCCAGTCCAGTCCGAGGCTCAGGACGGACAGATTGGATTCAGTACGTCGAACAATGGTTTCATGGACTCCTTTCAGCCTGCAGGGAGGTGGTTGTCTCATTGTCACTCCTGAAGCCCACGGGCTTGGTATTTCAGGTTTCAACAGTTGTGGGCGCGACATGAGTGATCCCTCGGCCGACCCCCAAGTTTGGGTGGATCCGCACCCGACCACTATATATGCATATCCCCGCCGCCGCCCATTTCCCTCTTCATACTTCCTTATCACCCCATATCGCAACACAACACATCAACCATGAGCCTTCCACGACCCACCTTCGATCGCCAGTCGGAAGTATCAGCCCTAGAGGATCTTGCGGACCCTCCGGGCATCTACGAGTTGCTTGCCATACGCAATAGTTCGCCAGTTTTGAAAGCGCCATGCCAACAACTGTCCAAGCATGACCTGTTAATTTGGCAAATAAGAATTTCATTCGAATTTCTACAGAAGGGAAACAACAAACTAGGATGCAATGGCAAGCTTCACTGGTCGAGCACTTGCGTGAAGATGGGTTTCCAACCGGCAGTGTTGGAGAGCGCGATATCATCGGGACATTAGAGCGAATGCAGTGCGATATCTATGCTTACTTCGAGAGGAAGAACCCGGTGGAAGGCGGGAACTCGGATATGTAGGGTGTCCGGGGATGTTGAAGAAGGCGCTGTGGAGAACGGATGAATCATGAATGTACTTGGTAGTTTCATCGGTTGAAGGTCGAAGCTTTGAATGAGGTGATTTCTTGCGGCCGTTTCCGAACGCCTTTGCGCACGCACAAATACAACTCGCTCGTGACTGACTGACTTTCGTTAACACCGGCATAGGCGGTGGGGCGGTGATTCATCGTAACGTTTCGCCCACCACTGGTACATACTATTGAACCACAATTTGACTTCGTCAAACTAGATTCTTAACTGAGTGACTCGGGGCCGGTACCATGTTGAACCGTGACGCACGCACTGCCGCATCCTTATACGTTTCCAGTCAACCTTACATACAACAGCCACCAATTACTCACACGGCCGCAAAGAACAATCCCCTGCTTATCTGAGATTAGATCTGTGGCTGAGGATGAGCAATCACTATGGTTGAGCCAATCGTAGCCACAGATGTAATAAGGGGATTATTCTTTCCGGCAGTGTGAGTACCAAACAACTTCCAAACAACACAACCACCAACCCCAAGCAACGACGCAACCCCGAGCGACAATCCAACCGCGAGCTTATACTCCACCTTCTGTGACATCATGTCAGCTCTCCAGTCGATGATTTCCCGCAAGCGGCGGTGTGTGGAAGCCCTTGCGGCGCTAATGCCGTCGCTCACTCCAAGTGCTACACGCGAGGCTGTCGAAGCGAAACCATCACGCCCGCACTTGGAAAGCGTCCTGGGTGACATTCTCAGTATGGGCAGCGGCCGCTCTGACACCGGGGATCACCGCCACCACGCCGAGAAGCGTTCCCGCATGAGCATCGAGAGTTTCCGGCGCCAGTTCAGCTCGCACTTCCAACGCTCGGGCAGCATGCAGAAAACCTTGACCTTGCCCGCGATGCCCGCGACCAGAATCGAAGAAGAGGAGTACTATTTTGAGATGCCGGCTATTCGTTTCGTCGATCGGCTTAAGTCGCCGGAAAGGATTGAAGTCGAGCTCACGGTATGTGCTGTCAAAGCGTGGAGCTTGCTCAATGCCTGCAGTGTTAATTGACAGCAGGTGCCCCGGGAAGTCCATCTCGCCCAGGCTCAGAAGGTCCTGGACGCTGTCTTCTATGGCGGCTATCGACTCAGACGCCCCGATCACACTTCCAACATCCGCAGTTACGGTATTCGCCCCAAGACGGTCAAGGACGATGCGGTTGTGGAGATGAAAAAGATCATGGCGACTGTAAGCCTTAATGTCCCTCTGAACACTGGAGATGCTCCAAACCAGAAGATTTAATTTCGAACAGATCCCTCGCAACGTGGGCCGCATGGAAGGTCAGGGTGTGCTTGACGGCATCTTCGGTGGCGGATATGTGCTGAGGGATCTCAGTCAGGAGTTGAACGACGGCTACTCGTTTGCAGCGGCTTTGAACAACCACGAGAGCAACGGTATAGTATGATGGCCTGAAGATACAGTTTCCGGCGCCACGAGTACTGATTGTTCTTCTCTTAACTCTGTCTCTCCTTTCGTGTATCTTTGGCTGTTGTCTTTTTCTTATGCTCCGTGGAAATACGAATTGCAATGTTTCCTTCACCCTTGCTTTGGAAAGTTCCTGAGCCTCCACACATATCCGTTCTGAGTCAAGATGTTTCGGCTCTCCGTGTCAGCACGTGGATACTATACAATCCTCACACTAGGTCGCTAAACGGCCGTCCTTGCCCGCCCGGTCCATAGATGTCAGCTGTCCATCAGTTCCAGTCTGACGAAGAACCTTGAACAATACCACTACTGTGTTTCCTATCGGTCTGAGATGTTGTTAACGAAACGACCACCTAGCTAGATACCCGTCATCCGTTTTACCGTCTTTGACCTCCCGACTTCCCCCAACACAGCAATAATCCATCACGATTTGCCTTTTCGCACTCCGGCCTGGTCATCGTCTGAAAGTTTGTTGAACGGCCTAGATAGTCATTAGGTATGACAGACCAAGTCATTCTGCCGGATTGATGGAGTCATTCTGCCGAATTGACGGAGTCACTCTGAAGGATTGATGGAGTCATTGTGGAGGATTGATGGAGTCATTGTGAAGGATTGATGGAGTCATTCTGCGGATCGACGACGAGTGATGAAATATGACCATGCGATTGCAACTGGTGACTACGGGGTCGCCTTGATTAATGCGACGAATATAGGGTTGGATAATGAAACGAATTTTGAAGTTATTGCCATAATCTTAACTGCCAGCTGAAAACTTACGGAAAGTGGGTAATCCGAGTTGGAATACATGAGCGTTAGGTGCAGAATGAACTTTGGTAAATATAAAACATCCAGCCAAAACATACCAGTATTCTATACTTCCAGCAAAGCAGCCACGTCGAAGATGGGGATAAAACTCCTTGATCCGGCCCCGAGATACACCCCGATACCATCAACATTCCTCCCGGACCCTTTGTAACCCCACGGTTACCGTCCCTGTTGAACATTTATCTCTTCGGGTATCTGAGAACAAGAGGGGTTCGGGCGGTGAAAAGCAATCATCTGTGTTTCTCAGCTTCAAACTGACGGCATTCTCTAGCTGGCACGGAGGGAGCTTGAAGCTGTGGTTGATGTCGATGTACAAACTTGGAACCACGTGTACTCCATAAGGTATGGTGGTATATACCCACTGCATAAGGTATGAAGGTATGCAGGTAGGTATCGTTTTTGAGACGCGGTAGCGAGGCGCGAAAGAGTTGAACCTGTGAAGGGCGTCACACTCTACAGCTTGCGAGATGGACGTCAAAATCTTCCCTCATCGACCCCATTGAAGCTCTTCGAACCATCATCATCCCGTTCACCCCCACCGACCTCCAATTAGCCCTCATCAACCCGTCTCCGACACCAAGGTCTCCACCACTCCAGGCACATCCAACAGCAAACGTGCAACAAGCATCTTCTCGCGGCGACGGGCCCTCCGATCCGAACCAGGACAACCTTCCAGCGATCAGTACAATCGTAATTTTCGGGCTCCAACTCCCCCTTCGCACACCGCCGTCTGAGCTGATCAACGCAGTCAACCAAACCGCGATCACCTTCTGCTTCTCGAACGCCCGCCGCAGCCTTTCCTCGTCGTTCCTCTCCTTCCACCCGACCATCCGACTCCGCAACATTGCGATAACTGCCTAACAACTTACGCAGCCAGCGACAAGAACGTTGAGGGAGAAGAGGAGAGTGGCTATGAAGAAGGCCTACAAGGAACGCACCAACCTCTATCATGCGGGAAACATTAGTGCTCCTGCCCCTGGAGCTTCGGCTTCTGCAACTTGAGTTTCGACTTCGGCTTCTGCTGCTGGGGCTTCGACTTCGGCTTCTACCACTGGAGCTTGGACCTTGGCTTCTACTCCTAGAGCTTCGACTTGGCTTCTGCTCCTAGAGCTTCGACTTCGGCTTCTGCTCGTGGAGCTTCTGGAGCTTCGAAAGTTACTTCAGCTTCTCGCAAGGCTATGCTGCTCGGTAGAGACGATAACCTGCTTCTTTCCCAGAACCAAAAATGCCCAATTTCAATTAACCAAAACACACCCTTCACGTGGTGGAAAAACATCGAGTCTTTCATAGAAGCTTTAGAATCGCAAGATGCATCACATATAAGAATTCTGACAACTTTGCTCCGGACTGGTGGCGTATGGTATGGTGTTGTGTACGCGTTGGAGAATGATTTCGGATTTTGTATGGGGCCCCCATAGAAAATTATCGCGAGAAAACCAGTTTCAACACCATCTTCTCTCCCATACTGCATTATTCAACCACAACAACTCAGAATTATTTGCTCGTTTCGATTAAGGTTCTATACCTGCCTTAGGAGACCTTCTCATGGTCCACATATTTTTATACTACCTTATGGTTGCTGTATCTTTGGCGGGAAATGACCTGCCTCCATGAAAGGGAAATCCGCCAAGCCACCCTACCTTGCATACAATAATCAGCCTAGATAGCTGGAAGTCTCGTTGACGCTTTATTAGTATGTATTCATGATATATTTCCATTATTACCACTTTCTAATCTGTGGTTGTTGTGTTAGAGAGCTATATGTTTGTTGTGTTGTGGCGCTGTTGGGGAGGTGTACAAAAACCTTTGACCTGGTATTTTACATTGAGCTCTCCGCCAACGGTCGGCGACAGTGGGGTGGAACTGGATGTTTGTATACAGCCATGATCTGCAAAGGTCGAATGCTACGATGATGAAACAAAAAAAAACTTGTTGCACATTGCATCGCTCGATCACGTTACATCGGTCACACGTCCACTATATTACCTAGGGACATACATGACACGTCACTCTCGTCTTTATGCATCACTCGTGCACGTCATGCTTATCACTAGCTCACAATATGATTTGCGTAATTCCCGTCTTGTAAATATAACTCGCCCACGAGATCACCTGTTTGCGATAAACTATCGTGATTGGCATCACTGAGAAGGTCAGATCGCCGCTGAAATCTATCGAGGCTGTATACGACAATTGAATTGACTCTCTCTCTCTCGTGCTTGATCTCATTCAATTATCACTCGTTGAATTTATCACTTGGGTGATGTTCACCATGATATATCACTCGGAATTTTGCAACTGGACCCAGTCTGCAGATTCCATTTATCGATAGACTAGTTGTTTTTACGGATGGAAAGGAGTACTAGCTCGTGTGCGTATTGGTGTTGCGTTTGGCAGGGCTGCGTCTTTGTTACTAGAGATGCCATCGGGGTAACCACATTACCGTGCACTGCTGGATGCAGCGGGAGTGCACCGTGCTTGCGAGTATTACTCAAATCCCCTCTCACTACTCTCATGATAGTATCCAGTATTCTAGGACGTGACTGTAATAGGTCCCTGAGATAACCGTGTTCAACCGCTGTGCCGACGCCTGCGTCAGATACATCATACCAGCTCAGGACCTCTGGTGGATGGCGACGGCGACGGCGACGGCGATGGCGCATGTCATCACCACTCAAAGGCTAACGTGCAACAAGATAGAAGATGCGGGAGTTTGCCTTGTCCCTTGGCGATCGCGCGAATGGGAAGCGTAGCGAGCGATTGGATAGGAGGGACGAGACGGTGGGGGCCGGGGGTGGTTACATACGAAGAAGGAGGAGTGACAACATAGGTCTGTCATCGGTGGACGATCATCGATTCTACCATACTACACGGTGTGCATCGATACATTAGGGGCAATCCCCTTCGGTGGGACTACCCCGCAGTGATGATGACCCCGACAGTCCGCTGTGCTAACTACGTATCTCTCCGGCATGACAGCATGGAAAATGTCTCCTATCTGCACGCCCGAAGCCCTACCTCGGCCAACAACGGCATGTCACCCTACGAGAAACTGCACGGATACGCACCCGAAGTCATACATCTTCGACGCTTTGGATGCTGGGCGTACAGGACACTTCCGCCACTCCACCGCATAGCCTCGAACGTACGTTGGGACGAACCCGAAACTGGCGACGCCAGTGCAGACGCCGGCACCGATGCAAACTTTGAGTTTGAAACAGATTTTACAATTGAGGACGATGCCGGCCACCTACTAGACTCTGAGTTCGCGGCTATCACGCCCGACAGTGTCGGGACGATCGAGATCACCCGGGTGGAAGACAAGACAGTGTCGACCATGTCTGGCAAGCCGCAATGTCCCGACAGATACAATCTTCGGAAGAGACCAAGCGCGGTTGCCTACCAGATCAGGGTGGAACCAGCAATCCGAGGCTCGGCTAGAAGCGGGCCGCAGCTGTCGACGAGCAACTGCGGTCATTGACCGAGAACTCGACATAGGACCACATACCGTTGGAAGACGTTCCAACAGGTGTGAAACCTATAAGCCCCAAGTGAGTCTTTAAGACCAAGCAGCTGCCCGGGGACGGGGTTCGGTACAAGGCAAGACTTGTCATCCGGGGCTTTGAGCAACTGGCTGGAGTGGACTTCGATGAAACATTCGCTCCAGTTGCCAAGTTGCAGAGCCTCAGGATGTTACTAGCTCTTGCCGCCATCCATGACTGGGAGATAGACCAGATGGATGTTGTCACCGCTTTCCTAAACCCGGAAGTTGACGGAGATGTCTATATGGCCACGACCGAAGGTGTTGACGCGCCAGGTGGAGCGATGGTTTGAAAACTCAGGAAATCCCTCTACGGACTCAAACAAGCCCCCAGACTCCGGTATTAGCACATTGACAAGTTTCTCAGATCACTTGGGCTCCGGCGCTGCGAGTACGATCCCAACGTCTACATAACGGATGAGACACAGCGGGAACCGGACCACACCGCACCGGCAGTATCTGATCACGCGATCATACTACTCTACGTCGATGACATCCTGATCTTGTCGCCATCGGTCGCAACAGTGACGACACTGAAAGCCCTACTCAATAAGAAGTGCAAGATGACAGATCTCGGTCCCGTCCAGTGCTTTCTCGGAATAGACATCGAACCCGACCGTCAGAACTGCATCCTCCACATTCACAAGCAACGGGCCGTTCATCAATTCCTTGCTGAGTACGGGCTCTCCGATCGCAACGGCCATTGGATCTCCCAAACAACTGGAAGTCGGCTTCGCAAACTCGACCCAACGAACAACCCCGACCCAACGGCAGCACTGAATGCGGACCAGCAACGCAGATACCAATCGATGGTCGGTAGTCTCATGTGGCTAATGCTTGCGACACGTCCTGATCTCGCATCCACGGTATCGACGCTAAGCAAGTTCAACGCCACTGCGACTAAAGAGCATATGGCAGCTGCGACCTACAGGCTCCGGTACCTTCGCAACACCTCCGACCTCGCCATCTAATACAACGCTCCGAAAACAGAGAGACCACGGAAGGAAATCTTCGGCGCTGGTCAGCATGTTGGGATACGTAGGTTGTTGACTGTGTTGACTATGTGACGCGACAAAACTGGCGTACAGCACTTGCGATAGTGGAGATGAAACTGGAGTAAACGGCGTGGGTCAGAGGAGGAACAGATGGACGGATCTGAGAGGTAACCGGATGGACTGGTCGGAGAAGTAAACGGATAGACGGATCGGAGAAATAAACGCATGGACGGGTCGGAAAAATAAACGGATGGACAGGTCGGAGCAACAAGCGGATGGGCGGGTTTGAGGAGGACACGGTCTGGTGAGAGTGGTAGTCAGAAGGAACTGAGATGTCATCTTTGGGTTCGGGGTAGGGGACCACTTTTGTAGTCGGCTGCCAGCGCAGGATCACGCTTGGCTACGGCCGTGGCGTCTCCTCTGTCGCCAGACGCCTATAGTGCCGGAGGATGATATGCATGCCAATATGTCCATAGGTGCCACTGCAATCCGGCCTGCGGCCACATGATGCAGAGGGGCGTATAGCCGGTGTCTAGAACGGTAAGTAGGCGGTGTATTTGCTATGCACTCGTCTTTTGAGGTTGCATCCAAAACACAAGGAAATCCTGTTTGCGATCATAGCGATTCCATTGGAGTTCCCGCTTGTCCGACTGCTGAGTTGTGCTGATGTTCCAACTTCCGGATCTTCTGACGCTCGCAGCATTGCAGATGGATATGTGGTCACGGGCCGCGAGATCTTCGGCAGAACAGCACTCGGTGGCCCTGGTCTCGTCTGAAACACGGTCACCTTTCCCTTCAGACCCATGTCGCAATGTTTTGTTTTTCCGCGCTTAATAAACGGATTATTCCGTGAACGAGAAACCAAATGATATCGACGATACTCTGCATCTGAGTGCATGTCCAGATTCGTGGGCCAAATATGCTGTGAAGGGTGCCAGATGGCAGGAGTTTCCCGTGTGTGAGTTGTCACGATAAGTGCTGTATAGCCGGCTACATGAGAATGCTGACACGCAGCAAGCGCATCGATGGCCTACACCACCCCCCGTCACACGTCACCCACCCTCCCAAAACTTTGTTGTTGCTTTTGTGCACACGCCCTTCAAAATATGGATCCCGCACGAGCGAGAAGCTAACATCCCGTATGTAGTTATGAAGTATCGCACACTCGTGGACATTCACCACGGGAGAGGTAGACCCCATGTCTCAGAAGCGTGTATCCTTCACGGTAGGGTGGCGAGTCGAGGATGGCATCAAGTACTCAAAATATATGATGTCAGTTGCCTAAGAAACTTTAGCAAGATCCAATGATATCCGGGAGAAATACGCCTACCAACGACGTAGTAGCGGAAGATTTGCACACGAGTCGGTGAAGGAGCTGGATCGCTCGAGGAAACTTCGAATTTTTTCGGACAGACTTTTCAGACGGTTCATTCACGGACGCGGCTTCCACTTCTCCGGGGCTACTTGGACTTCGACAGCTGGAAGCTCGGACGCGAATTGTGCACGGCCTGACGCGATCCAAGTGGCAAGCCAGGGTGAAAGTGCTATTTTCAGGCCGACACTTGCGAGTGGTGCGGCTGATGGATCAACATTCCGCGGTGAATGTGGCGTCACAAGGGTTGTCGAAGTTCGCTTTCTGAGAGTGGGGTTTCCACCTTGCTTTTTTTGAGTGTGCGCAAATTTGACCCAGTCAGGAGGCAGATGGTATCGAATTGGGGTAGTCCGATGCACTTGGATCTTCGCTGCCTTTTGGGGGTGTTGAGGCTGGCCGATTCATGCTCGTCGATATGCATAGATTGACGATCCGTGCGTCGTGTATATTCTCGAGAATGTTGAAACCCCCTCCTGCTCGTGATGCTAGGTCTCATGCGGGCTCAGTCTGTGCAGCTGAGCGCAAACGAGCGGCGCTCCGTTCGCTTGGGGCACAACCTATTTGTCCCGTTTGCCGTGAAGCGTTATCATCCACACGTAGATTACCCGCTGATGTCACTCGGATTAGTATGATTTTCCTTCAGTACCGTACTCTAAATGAAAGTTGTGGGGCAGGCACATGGAAAGTCATCGGCCCCGAAACGGTGGTCTTTTACCCGGGGGACTGGTATCTCTTTTCATTGGATTATAATGCCGCACTTGACGGTGCGATTGCCTGCGATGAATTGCAGATATCCTGCCGGACCCGGTCGTGTTGTGTCACTCAAAAGTAACAATAGTAACGGGGATACTCGCTGAGCCGGGCTGGTGACGGTATTGAGGCTGGTGGTGGGGCTGTTGGCTTCCCCGCTGCGATCCTCCTGGACTTGGAGGCCGACCACTTCCAGATCGAACAGTTTCTTGGGATCATCATCCTCAGTGGAGTCCGCTACTCTCCGTGCGGGCTGTCTGCGACGAGGTGACTTGTGAGGGTTCGCGTTCCCTAGACACTCCGTCAACCCAATTATCCGCAGCCAAACAGGTAGCACTCGTACATACCGTGACCAGTCAAGCTTTTGCATCTCTGTAGGAGACTATATTGACCATCACGCATCGGCGCCGAGTTTCGGAGATGGTTCGTTTGTTGGTACCGGCCGGTCCAACGGTCGGAGAGCATAACACCACAACATCGCTAAGCCCGTCATCTCACGGTCAGCAATATTCCCCGTCGTCCGCTCTGAATCTTCACTACTTACTACGAGAGATTGTCGATCTCAGTCTTCCCTTTGTTTCGTTGCGTTGTTCGTGGCCGCGGCTGGTGTTGGTTGGGTTGGGGGATTGGGCCGATGGTTGTGTGTCGGAGGTTTGGCCAAGGCTTTGTGGCTGGCGACTATTGGGCCTAGCCTCAGCCCCATCAGGCTACGGCCGGATAAACGTTTGACCGGCCATACATTGTCTCACCCTGCACACAACACGGACATTGAACAGGCCATAAATTTTCTTACTCTCCACACACATCATCAACATCTAAGAAGCCATATTCCGACTCCGCACACACACCAACACCACGAGCCCCCTTACACCTCGAACAGAATCAATACCCGAACCAAATCACACCGAACAATCTCCACGCCCACCATCCACAATGACCTCCCACGCTGACCGACCTCGCACGAAATCCGATAGGTTTTCCCGACGGCTAGCGGAATATCGACAGCGATGGCCGGAATACCACGAGCCCCACCTGCAGGGTATGGAGAGGGTAGAGAGGAAGAGACAGCGGTGGCAGCAGATGGAGCTTACCTGGAAGATACGGTTCAATCGGTTCGGCGCGCGTGTTGCTCATAGGGTGACCGCTCGGTTGGAGACCATACCAGAGGAGGAGCGGGAGTATGAGGATGATGGCCGGGAGCAGGTAGGAGAGGAGCATGTGGAGGATGCCATGGCGGGAGAAGATGATGAAGATCATTGGAAGGATTTAGAGGGATGGAAGGATGAGAGGGGAAGGGAAGATATAGGAGAGTGGAAAGTGGGGGAAGATAGCAAATGTAGTGAGCAAGAGGAGGAAGGGCAAGATGTATTGAAGAGGTTTCCAGTCGATGCGGACGTCAGTCAGACGAGGAAGCAATGTTGCACCGATGGAGGAGAGGGGAAAGGAGATGAACAAGAGGTGGAGTCTCGCAGAAACGGCTTCGTAGACAATAGGCGGACCTGGAGGATCACCACCGGTACTATCGATTATTCAACGGGTCTCAGCATGACGACCAAGCTCGGGTCACGGACCGTCAGGGGACCAAAATTCCAGTCAACACATACCTTGGAGTGTGGGCGAGCGGAATCTGTTGGAAGGTTGAACTCGATCGCGGCCTTGTATGCTGTTGTGTCATCGGAGTCGGACGGGTCCTCTAAGTTTGTTGCAAGGTTGAAGTCGATCTCGGCCACGAATGCCGTCGGGTCCTCAGAGTCAATCGGGTCCTGTCAGTCTTCAAAGCCGATCAGCACCGATCTCCACACACCTGTATCCCAGCAAGCTCATCCCGAAGCGGCTCGGTCAGATTGCTCGACGGCGTCACCGATGGCTAGCTCCAGGTGTTTGTTCCGATGTTCGAAGCCGTCACGACTGGCTAGCTCCAAGTTTCTGCACCCAAAGGCGAACGCGTCACTGATGGCCAGCACGGAGCGCATGTTCTGGGAGACCAAGCCGCCACGATCGGAGCCAGGCACCCGGCCTCGCAGGCTATAAACTACGGCAATCAGGGATTGCGAAGTTTTTGGCGGGAGTAAGACGGTCGATTGCGGCGAGGAGTCGAGGTCCAATTCATCTTTTTTTCTTTCTTTTTTTTCTCTTCTTTTGTTTGTTTTCGAACGGAAGATCTCACCCAGTTTTACACTCATGCGAGAGTACTGACAATGTTGGGTCGGTTTCGACGGAGAACCTGGGGACGCCTAGTGAGGCTTGAGACACGATGAACTACGGGGGTGCTTGAGGACTTTTATTGCACTTTCATATACGCGTATCACTGCGGGAGCGGCGTCGAGGGCGTATCACTGGGTCTGGAGTGTTCAGTGGTTGCTGTACAGGGATGAGAAGGATCACGCTGGGAAGGAAGCGGGTGTGCATTATTGGATAATCAGCGGAGACTGAGTTCTCGGCGGGCGTGGAGTGTTTTATTGGTTTCTGTACAGTATTGGCCAGGGCGGGGGACGATGGATGCGGGTGGATATATGGACAATATGAAGGCAATATGATAGCCATATTCATCATTTTACCCGATGGCCGCCGCGGAAGCAGATGGCCTACCTAGGCGGCCAGTGGGCTTGCCACCCAGCGATGGACAATAACAACACACCGACGACGTGACAGTACCACCCGGCTCACTTACGAGAGGCCTGCCAGACTACACATGGTGGATGTGACGGCAACTGTGACAATCGTTCGGCTTCATATCGTTGATGCCAGATGCTACGGATTTTACTCATACACGCAAAACGTTCCGATTGGCTGGAAGCATGCTCATCATTTATCACACGGAAACTCCGACAAAGGAAATAGTGGGATGTTTGAATAAAGAACAGTGTGATGTACTAGACGCAATAATGATAGGTGTTTCTTTTACGGAAATAGTGATGGTGGTAGACAAAGCGAGCGCTCTACTAGGGACCTCTATGTTCACACAGAGATCTCCGAGCTCTCCAGACGCAAAGCAACGGTGCTAAGCTAGCGTGGAATAGGCGAGTTTTGTTTCTCCCTTGATAACCTCACAGGAAATGTTGCAGCATTACGTACTATATAGTGAAGGGGGGGGGGTAAAAAAACGGCCGAAATACTGTGTTTTTGGCGAAATGGGATAGCGCTCGTGTATTTTATCAGAAGGCGCGTATAAATACGGTCAAAATACGTATTTGCACCGTATCGATACGCTTTTTTCCGTATCGGTACGGCCACACAGCGTATTTTTTACCCTCCCCTTCACTATACAGTACTTCCTAGGATCAGGTTGAACGTGAAGAGCTCACAGAAAGTTAAACCAAACCTTATACATACGCGGACTCGATGAAGTCTACCGTGTTTCGATGGGGATGTCATGGTAGGACCATTTGCTTCGAGAAATACCCATTGTCTGCTTTGTAGATATACGTCGGGATATACTCTCGAGCTCGTGAACATACGGCTATGATTTCTTAGGTGACCTAACCAACCACTAAACTCATGTGAGGTATAAAACTCGTGGAGTATCGATCTAGCAGCCCAGTCACTGACACCAGCCGACTAGAGCTAAACCTCATGATCCGGATAAGAACGATATGAAAGTTATAATCAGGCTAGGAACAAAATCAAAATCACGATTAGGGTATGAACATAATGTAGATAATGTGGTATAGATAGGGGTTGTAACCTATGCTTTTGATTCACATGTTTAGCCGTCTGGATTCCTCCATTACTACTCCTTTACTCGCCCCCCTCTCGTCCTCCTCTCCATCCGCTTCTCGTGGCCTCATCTCCTCAGCACATACTTTTCTCTCGTCAAGACAACCCACAACTCACCGCTCAAAATGCGTCTTCACACCAGCATCCTTTTCGCTGTCGTCTCGACCTTCGCCGTCGCCTCGACCTTCGGTGCCGTGGCCGAAGGAGCCGCCATCGGAGCCGGCATTCCCAATGGCGGCGTTGAGAGCGATATGGACGTCAAGCACTCTCTTCCCGAGACACGCTCTCTCCAGGACAACCAGGGCTATGAGCACACCGCCTTTCTTTTGACCGACAAGGACGCCCAGGGCAACTTGACCTACCAGGGCAACTCCACCATGCCCTGGCATTCGTTTGAGACGCCGCACCACCCGGTCAACCCAGTCGACTGCAAGACGTCTCACGCGTCTCCGACGTTCGAGGAGATCGACCAGCTAATCCCCAAGCTCGAGAACCGCAAGCACGCCTGCGACCAGAACAACGCCGGCGGCTCCAAGTGCCGGCGTCTCGAGAAGTACAAGGGCGGTGAGGTCTCGCTGTGCGGCGGCCACCAGTACGCCATGACCTGCAAGAAGATCGCCTGGGCTGTCTTCGAGATCAAGAAGTACTGCGGCAACAAGGGTATGCATAGGGCGGGCGGCCAGATGCGTTTCGGTGGTGAGGGAAAGCTGCGTGTCGTCGTCCACTAGACGCCGCGCCGTTTCGGCTGCGGGCTGGGTGGTGTAAAAAATGGTTGTAAAAACGGGGGAGTTACATAATGTGCAAAGTTGAGATGATGGGTGGTACTTTCTTCTTTCTTTCCTGACACTCGCTTCGCAGAGGAATATCGCCTCTTTGTATAGTTTCCGTGACTACCGCTCGTAAATGAACAGTGACATATCTAGACCACATTGCGGAAAGAGGGCAGCATGGGGTTCCACTCGCAGACATATTCCGATCCACAGCTGCGGAGACCGAGGATCAGGGCGGGGAAAAAGTGAAGAGAAATGATTGCAACTCATCACAAATTCTTCGCGAAGAGAACCGCTGGGTCCTGCCGAACAGGTGTGGGGTGCACACGGCAGGGCTCGTGGTCGGCGGGTCGAAGACGCATGCTGATCGGAATCCCGATCGTGGGCGAGTAATTTTTCTATTTTCTCCAACGGTCAGTCTTTTTTTTTTCTTTTTTTCTTCTTTTTGTTTAAATCCTCAATGGAATGGGACCCAGCAAAGAATGCACACCCCGCTTCGACGTCGCTCTCTGACCCAAATGCCATTAAGCGGCCCGATGCGGCTTCCCGAGACAACAGGCAGAGTGCACATAAGAAATAAGGCGAGGAAAACCATCTCTCCTCCAATCCGGTACCGAGCCCGGACACGACGTCTTGTCGTTCCATGTCCGTGCGTGTGCACGAGTTCATGTCTCGAGCGGACTAACATGCTGGCTCGGCATCTCCTTCCATCTCTGCTTCTCCTTCCGCCAATACCTCGGCTTCCAAGAATACTTCGTCTCCCCCGCCGGCCCGGCATCTCTCTCCACGAATATTTCGTCCTCCCTGGCCGGCCACGACGCAGCCCAGGGCATCTGACCCAGTTCTCTCTGTATCTTGACGGCTTCCATCGCAAGGCTGGTCAGGATGTCAAGGAACTCCGCCCTATCCTTTTGGATCGCCATCCGATACTCCTTCGTCACCTCGATCCGCACTCCGCCAATAGGTTTGATGGCCTCTCCAACCTTCAGAACTCTGCTCTGCTCGAGGACTTCGAGGAATTCATTCGCAACCGTGATCCTGACCAACGTCACCTTTGCGTAGCGCACGGACACCAAACAAGCAACAAACTCCTCCTGGCCCGGTTCCATGAATTCCTGCGTCAGGGACAACGCATACGCCGTCTCCTCCGCATAGTTGGCCCTGCAGCGATGCGGAGCAAAGAGCCAGACATGCGATCCGATGCGTCCGCAGGCCTCCCACCTGACTTCATTGTCGTGATACCGGAGGACCACGAGCAACAGAAGTTCATATAAGTCACCGCAAAGACAGTGAAGCGTCTGATGGATCAGCGTTGCACAGATCGATTAGCGCATCCATATCTCCTCCGGCGAGGGGTTGAGGTGCGCGATGTCGTAAGCGTTCCACGCAACGTATCCAAGTACGCCGGGGAATCGGGCGTCGACCTCGGCTGCGAAGGAGCCTGGGGTGGAGGAATCGCCGTATGGGGACGTGGTGTTCATGAAGGCATCGATCAGCTCCTGCGGAGGAGTGAGTGGAGTGACTTCGAAATTGAAGCTGAGCATTGCACCAATCACGGCCAGATAGTTGCTGTTCCAGACGTATGGCTCGATGCGAAGTGTGGAACGACGCCTTCTGCGGCATTGCGGACTCGAGGTGAAAGGCAGAGCGGTTTCCGATTCGATCGTGGTGGGGCTGGGAGGCGTTTCCGCGGTTGGCAGGATGTGAGTGGTGTCATTCCTGAGGGAGAGACACGGAAGGGTCTCCATTTCGACTTTGCTTGGGGGCAGGGGCGGGAGGGATTCAATTTCGACATTGCTGAGGGGCAGACACGGAGTGGTTTCTATTTCGACGGTGGAGCGGGAGGGAAACGGAGGAGCTTCCATTCCGACATTGGACCGAAGGAGGGGAGGGGCCTGAATTGTGGCTGTCGAGCGGGGAGGACGGTGTAAGTCTGATGGGATGATGTTAGTGGATGGGGACGTTAACTGCTTCGTGCTGGCTGTGGTGACGATGAGAAGACGCTGGGAACGGGGGCAGGCTGGCACTGACCTTGAGAGTCTACAACGTCGCTGAGAAGGACAGTGGTGGGGAACTGAAGGGAGGGTTTGGAACTGGAGAATGTAGAAGGTCTCTGTGGAGAATGGAGAGAGTCTCTCTCTTCGGTGGAGAACGGAGAGGGTCTCTGTGGAGAGGGCTTCTGTGTCGAATGGAGAGAGTCCCTGTGGAGGGCTTCTGTGTCGAATGGAGAGGGTCTCTGTGGAGGGCTTCTGACATTCCATTCTCCTCAAGCGAGACAAATGACATTCGCCGCCGATCGCATCGCGTCGCGACCAGTTATCTTCGTCGCTCGCATCTATCGCAACTATCGCCGGTGTGCGGCTTCCCCACTACCGGTACCCCGCAACGTGCCCCGCAGATCTGGACTCTGAGGAAGATTTCAGCTCGCATCCCCTGCGCTGCCGCACACCCTCTTCTGCCATGCGGAGTGATGTGCAGAGTTAGGTGTGCTGGGTGAGGATCGGCTAGAATGACCGACGCAAGGATGAGTAATCTAACTGTAAGTGCGAGTGCACCCAGCCAAAATTTTCAGCCCCTCTTCGATAGATAGATAAAAAAAAATAACTATTTGCGAAGATTCCAAAGATTTCCAAGTTTCCAAGATTCCAAGTTTCCGATTCCCTTACGCGTTCAGCCCTTGTTCACACTGGCTGGTATTCTTTCTCCCCGTCTGCCTCTGCGTATTGGAACGAAATGCGTAGATATGTACTATAGCTCCTCTCGTCGTCCGCCACCGTGCTTTGAAACAAAACGTGCAGGCAGCATCTCACTTCCGCGTATCGTTATCATCTGCCATCACCCACAAAGCTCGAAAGCAATCATGCTTCAACAAAACAAAAAGCTGAACCGTGGCTCGAACCAAAAACCTTCACCACCCCAGGTTGGTGGCTTGGAAACCCCGATAGCAGGACCGGTGTCCAAGCTAACTCCGCCGGGTGCGTGACCGCTAGGCCACGCGGGGTTTTTCCCGTGCTGTAGATTTACTACGCGCGGTGATGAACCCGTTCGAGCTCTGCTTCATGATCTAGCGAAGTTCGAATACCGTGAGCAGTAGTGCTACCTACCGCCCATAATAAACCATCACACTGTAAAATGCTGAGGTATGTAGAAGCCGATCATGAATTCAGTACAGCAACAATATCGTGAGCAGTTCGCCGGCACCTGAAAATTATCTGTGAGACTACGGCTTCCGGAGCACATGAAGGATCCCTCCTCATGTCCGCTGTTAGATAATCGTGAAGTTTCATCGAGCACTGTTCTGAAGGAGTCAAGGACTCAGTCATGAAAACTAGATCCGGTGGACGAGATGTTTTCTGCTGTTTTGTGTCCGTCATGCGAACTGTATCCGGAGATGCTCTCTGTTGTCTGGTCTCGCCGGCGGGTCGATCAACAAATGGCAAGAATATCCTGGAACCTGAATAGGTATATAGAAGGGCACCAGCCCGGAGAAGAAAAAGAAGAAGCAAGCAATAAAACAGCTCTTTCTTCCTACTAATCCTCCTATCTAAATATGTCAATACATTTGAAATATGTCACCGATGATTCGCTCACAGTTGGACACCAAAACCACTCCATTCGTTAATCCGTCCGTATCTACTATCTGAATAGGTAGTCCGCCCGTTTCTAGGATACCTACAAATGCTCAAACAGGAATTTTCAAGCGATAGAATAACACAATCTGTCCTACGATCTTACTTTCGCTTCCTTCTTGTAGATTCTCCTTCATCCGTCTCAAAATTGCATCTTATTCGCCTCAAGACAATATCCTTCATTTGTCTTCAAACAAATATTCAGACACTCCACCCGAACCCCAGTAAAAACGACGCACGCATGATCACCCACCTCACCACTCGCCACCCTACCTTCTCACCACTTTCCCCCTCTACCGACCGAAATCACCCTTCTAAGCTACTGCACATGTCCCTCGGAATTACCCCCCCACTAAGCCGCGCGGAAGATCGGACTTCCTGCCCGCCACTCCTTATTGGCCATTTCCACGAGGCCAGCCAACGCCTCCACAAACGCAATCCTGTCGCTCTGTTTCGCCATCCAAAACACCTTTGTGACCTCGTTCCTTAGCTTGTCCTGGGGTCCGCCCAAGCTTCCCAGCTCCTCGACTCTCTTCACATCCAGCGGCTCCAGGAGATCCCCCGCCACTGTCGTCTTGATCACAGCTGCCTCGCTGGGCCGTATCGATATCAACCAGAACTCGAAATCGGCTTCGTCCGTCACCGCGTCCCCAGCCTCCTGGGCTAGCGAGAGTGCATACGCCGTCTCCTCGGCGAAATCGGTGGAGGGACGTTTCGGCGTCCACCAAACATTCGAACCGACGAACCCGTACGGCTTCCACGTGGTCGTCTCGCCGTGGAAGCGCAACTGAAGGGGAAGGGATATTCCCTCGTAGTTCATGGGGGATAGGTATTGGATGATGAGACTGGTGAGCTTGGCGCACAGGGACTGGCGAAGTTTCGTATTCTCGGGGATGGGATCCAGGTCGAGGGGAGCATACGCACACTGGAAAATGTGTAGGAGTGCAGAGGTAAGGTACACGGAGTAGCAGGATATGCCGAACGGGCACACGAGGTGGATGATTTCGAATAGTTCGTAGGACAAACCGCCAGTAGGGATAATATGATCCCGGCTGACTGTTGCGCCTATCCCGGAGAGATGGCAGCCTTCCCAGAGGTGGAGCTCGATCAGGCGGGTCCTCGCAGGGTCATCGTGCAGAGGAGAGTCTTTGACTGTCTCGTCGGGAGTGATATTGTGGGGATGCGCGATGCTGGAGGCCTCAACGGTTGTCTGGAGTGAGGCGTTCACAGTCGGCTGGGGAGAGTGATCCGATCGCTTTTCACGAGATGGTATGTTCTTGATCTTCTCGCCGTTGAGGCGGTTCACCTCGGCGGGTGATGGCCGTTCTATACCGAGAACGATGTTTTCGTTCGCGTGAGACATCAGTGAGAGTGGCGGTTGCAGGGGAGGGTGTTCGATCGGGAGGAAAATTGCGGGACTGCGGACTGCGGAGGAGATCCCGGAGGTTGCAGTTCGTGATAGACGGTGAGAGGATGAAGACTGATGAAAAAGCGATGATTGTCGTCGGCGCGAGGTTATGCGAATCGTGTGTACCAGATTGTTTGTTGTCATACCCATATGCAGCCTGCTGCAGTGTTCCTCCAATTTGCTTGTCTCATGCAACGATACAAGTACATACTCGTTCTTACGCTCAGAGCGTTAACCATTGCCCCGACGGGGGTGAGAACTACAGTCGACGATCAACACACCCAAGCCACAGCCTCCTAGCGAGCCACCGTCTCGAGTCGTCACCGTTTTCTTGACAACATCCACTCACCCCCTGTCACCCATCACACAGAGGATGGAAAGATCACCGTCCCCTCCCAACGACGGCCAGAAGCTTGACGAAGATGCCATCCCCGAGGAACAAACAATCCGCATCGAACCCACCATCTGGACCGCGAAGCGGCACGCTGCAGCCGTCGCAAAGGTCAAGTTCGGGCTTCGCGTTCCCACCACTACGCCAGCACCCGAGCTCCTCTCTGCCATCCTCAACAGCGACGACCCCGACAGCAGTGCCTTCCTTGACCGGTACCACACGGAATCGCTCCGCAACATCGCCTGGGCCGCCTACCAATTCGTCTCGCTCGATCCCGCGGCCACCATATTCAGTTCCCTTCCATTCCCGCATGGTTTACACGGCCTCAACAGCTTCCGACGCTCCGCCTCAGCCGCTGAATCCGACGGCACACCGCACACCATGGAGCTGCGCAACCTCATATGCGTGCAGCTGATCGAAGACGTGTTGCGGTACCTCTGCACCGACTACGGCTGGCCCAGCCGCCCGCTCGTCCTCAACTACTCCGAGAAGACAGACAAGCCGATCTCATGGAAGACCCGCGGTTTTATCAGCTCGCGCGTCTGGGTGATGACGCCGCGCCACCGGAAACGGGATCTGGCCGAGGAGGCGGCGTTCGTGCTGTCACTTGCCATGGACTTTATCGTCCCCGGGGAGAAGTACGAGTCCGAGATCTGGGTCGTGTCGGTGCTGGGCGGGAGCGCGGTGTTGGCCAGGGCTACGCTGGCGAGACCGCTAATGGAAGCCCTGGAAAAGAATGATGTTAAGAAGGCTGGGAAGCCGAGTGGTCCAGATGGGTTCTTGTGGATTACTGCAAGTAAGGAATATCGATTGTCGGATGAAACGCAGAGGGTGGAGTTTGTGAAGGTTCTGGCAGGGCTTCCGCAGGCGCGGCCTCGTGATCGTTAAGAACGCTTGGAGGCATCAGGATACGCGGGTGGATCGGCAGTTAGATTGGTATATCACCCAGGGTCGTAAAATGGGTGGCATTTTCCTGTGCTGGTATCAGCTACTGAACCTTATGCTGGTGGATAATCGGACAGTAGGAAAGATGACCGTTGGAAGGAAAAGCGGAGTTCTTCTGTGTGAGTATGTTTTGTGGATGTCTATGCGGGCTGGCTCCTGGCGAGGTGAAGGTATTGATGTCTCCTTTGTGATGGGTTAACGGTAATCCGAAAATTGATCTTCGCGTCCTCGTCCTCGTCATGGTCCTCGTCCTCGTTCTCTTCCTCCCCTCGTTCTCGTTCTGTTCCTCTTTTTTTTTCTCGTTCGCTTCCGCGTCCTCTCGCTCGTCCGCCCATCCCCCCTCCCCACCCGGCCGCATCTATGCGCCGATAACGCCCGCTATCAGCACGCCCAGCAACGCAGTACCATAGAAACGGGTTTCTGGAGGCAGCTGGGTCGCCCAGGAATTGGCGCCGCGTAGAGGCAACGAGGTTATGACGTGAACCATCTCTGATGCCTGGGTCACTGGTAGCCGGAGGCCATCCGCCGTCACTGCCCGGGAATGCTCGCTCTTGTTGCTGACGGGCCACGGCAATGCTGGCAAACAGTGTGTTGCCGTGTCGAGCTTTGCCGACGACCATCTCAGTGCGTCGTATCGTCCGTAGTGTCCAAACGCCGCCGTGGGGCTCAGTGATGAGAGTGGGCACACGAACGGGCATAGGGCTTGACGAGCTGCAGTCGCCGCTGGAAGAGACAAGATAATCCCGAACAGGAGCACCGCAGCCACCAGGAGCGCTGGCCAGACGATCAGCATCCGCCGCAGGGCAAGACAGCTTCTCCTGGACAAAGCAGCAGGTGGTGATACGATCGGATCCAGCAAGGAAATTGTGGGAGCAGAGCTGCCCGACTCGACCACGACGTGCCCATTATTGTCAGAGACAAAAAGGACACCCGCGTCGTTGTCAAGCGCAGCGTCAGCTTCTTGGGCGGCGATGTTGGCGGCGGCGGCAGCACGCGCAGCTGCCCTCGCGGCTTTACGACGACTTGATCCCGTGTCAGTGTTCGTCCGATGCTCATCTGGTGGTGAGAAACCTACATACGCCCCGGGCGCTCGTGATTTGGAGTACCCGGCGACTCCTGGCGACTCTCCGCGTCTGTGCTACCGTTTTCGACAGCTGCCGGCCGGGTGGCGTCGGCGAGCTGCCCCTCCAGCTGGACGCAACGAGCTTGGAGGTCGGTGCACTGCTTACAGAGCGAGTCACAGTGCGAGCACACCGGCGGAGCCTGGGCCTCCCGCAGGAGCCGCTGGTACTCGTTGTACTGCCTCCTGTGGTTTATTAGTAAACGTTTACAAGGATAGTATATAACGGAGATACTCACCATGTGAGGCGAGGAGGCTGAGAATTTGATGGCATGGTGTGGGGAGAGGAAAGTTGCTGATGGTAGTTTGGTGGTTGGAAAGATGGTGGTTACAAATGGCCGAGAGAGTTGTTTCTGAGCGCGTTGTATGTGGAAGAAAGGGAAAGGAAAGGTGGAATTCCCCACGGCTTTATAGTGGGAGCCAGTGTGCGGCCGAAGCATCTGTGGGTGGTAGGAGACGTTGGGTCTCGTTCGCGGTGGCAAGGCTCAATCGCAAAACCAAGTCTGAGAAACACGTGCACGTGCACATACGTCGCCCAAATAGGTATGTTGCTAAAATTTTCACAGACACCATGTTCGATCATCAATAAGGCGACTGTCGTAAGGAGAATGCTGTTATCCTCATGAACGCAGTATCCAACGCCAACCTGTACGCTATGGTCGATATTATCTTGATCTTCGGCGGTCGCGTGTCCATGAGGCCCGACGGTGGTACAGTAGTTCAGAAGGACGACCGTTCGCTGCAGCCCGCAACTGCTACATGTCAGAGTTAGATGTCCGCCATGTATACGGCGGCCGCGGAAATGCTGACTGACGATATATCAGCGAGCATCGTCTTCGGCCGGCCGAGTATTCGGTATATCGATGGTCTTCGAGAGTTAACATCATGTATGAGAACGAGAGAAACCGTGTATATAGAGGACCGCTGTTTCGGAGACTGTGGAATAACACAGCATTATTAGGTAATCTATCCTTCTCTATTTGATACTACATTAGTAGTCACTGCTGGTAGGTTTCCTACCTGTCGCGAGGAGCAGCTGCTGAGTATCTGGGTGTCATCTGGGTCGATGACGATGGCTGGCTCTATCATCGAAACGTTTTGTGATGCTGTCCGTCAGCGGGAATGTTGATGCTTTATCAATGCTCACAGGGAGCAGGGAGTAGTAAGCTCTCGAGTCTCCTAGGTGGGGTTTGATGCTGACCAGATCTTCCCGCGATAGGCGGTGATCACCAAATGTGAGGGAACATGGTGAGTCTCCGTTTCGGCTTGAATGAATACCTGCGGCGGAAGTGGCGGGGCCGTGGGGGTATACATCTCACGCAGCTTGGTCGAATGTTTCTTGACTGAATTCGGACCGTCCGCTGTTCCGGTTGATTCTGTGATCAGATATCCCAATATTGTGGTATTTGGCTCAAGGGACGTTGTAGAATACCGAGCACCGGCGGAGCCTTGTAGAGGTACAGCCGTCTGCGTAGCCTCAACCCGCTTGGGTTTTGATTTGCCGCCGAAGCGTAAATCCGCGGCTACCACATCACCCTCAGATCGGTGAGCTTAGCCATAGAGCCTTATACGTGTATGTAGGTATCGTCTAGAAATATGCCAGACTCTGTGTATGCCTAGGGCCTGCCGTCGAAGCCTGAAGTACTTGATTATAAATTTCGACGGAACACATTAACATAACGGGAGCTCTACGAAACAAAAGAAGATACAACTTGAAGAAAGCCGCAACCAAAGATATCGTTCGATTCCAAAGGCTTGAGATTAGCACCGTAGTTTCGCCTGCGCCTCCGCCTTCGCCTGCGCCTCCTCGTCCTCGTCCTAGTTTTCTTCCTTCTCTCGTTCTCTTCCTCGTTATCTTCCTCTTTCTTTTCTTCTTCACGCCCTCGTCCTGTTCCGCGTCCGCCCAACCCCTGTCACCATCCGGGCACAATCTCTATGCACCGATGACCCTCGCCACCAGAACGACCAGCAGTCTGACTTGAACACCGGCCGAGATCAGCTCCGGCTCGTCACCCTCGGATGTCGACAGGCCGGCAGCAGCAGCAGTTGGTGATGCGACCGGATCCACCAGGGAAGTTGTGGGAGCAGAGCTGCCCGACTCAGCCATAAAGGATCTATTCCTGTCGGAGACAGCAAGGACCCTAGAAGTGTCGTCAACAACAGCATTTGCTTCTTCGGCGGCAATGATCTCGGCGGCGGCGGCGCGCGCAGCTGCCCTGACAGCTTTGCGACGACTTGTCACTTGTCAGTGTACGCCCAATGATCCGGATGCGAAGGAAGCCTACATGCGTCCCGGGCGCTCGTGCTTCCGAGTACTGGGCGACTCCTGGCGACTCTCCGCGTCTGTGCCGCCGTTTTTGACAGCTGCCTGGGTGGTGACGAGCTGCCTCTCTAGCTGTACGCAACGAGCTTGAAGGTCGGCGCACTGCGTACGGAGCGAGCCGCACTGGGAGCAACCTGGCGGAGCCCGGGCCTCCCGCAGGAGCCGCTGGTACTCTTTGTATTGCCTCCTGTGGGTCATCAGTAACCATTGCTAAGGATGGTATAGGTTGCAGAGAGGCGAACCATGTGAGGTGGGGAGGTTGTGTGTTTGTGGGCATCACGAGATCAGTTGGTGATTGAGGTTTGGTGGTTGGGAGTTTGGATGTTGCAAGTGACTCAGAAAGTGATTGCGGAGACAGTTGTATGAAGGTGGTTGTATGTGGAAGAGAGGGAAAGGTGGGTTTGCCTAGGGATTTGAACCGGAAGTTTGTGTGCGGTTGAAGCACCAGAGGGTGATAGGAGCCAATGGATCTCGTTCATCGTGAGACTTAATCCCAACTCCAAGGCTTAATCGCAACTCCAAGGCTGAGGGGCACGTGCCCGTGCACCTGTGTTTCCCACATACGTAGATCGCTGAAACATTCGCCGCTGAAATATTCACTGATTTACGTTTGATGTTTAATAATGCCACGGTGGTGAGGATAACGCCCTTATCGTCATGAACGGAGTAGCGAAAGCCAACCTCTATGCTATGGTCGAGAAAATCTCGATTTTCGGCGGTGACTTCTGCCAGCGAGACGAACGCGGTTCTGAAATTCTGAAATATGACCGTCCCCTGAAGCCCGGCAACTACTATTTATCAGAGCATGACATCCGCAGTGTAGGTTTATCACGACGGTAGCAATGCTATCTGATGCTATATCAGTGAACTTCGTCTTCAGCCGGCCGAGTGTTTGGCATCTGACGGTCTGCTATCAAGATGTATGAGAGCGAGAGACTCGGTGAATAGAGGACCTCCGGTCCTGGAAGACTGGGGAATAAGTGATGATTATCATCCAATAAATTCTCTTCTATTTGACATTAAATCGTCATTGCCGTTAGGTTTCCTATCCGTCTACATGAGCGGCCGCTGAGTATGTGGAATTCATCGCTGTCGATGACGACGACAGGCGCGACCGTCCATTATCGCCGTCTACTGGCGCCTCGGTCGAAGCGTTTCGTGATGCTGTTCCTCAGTGAGACTGTCGAAGCGTCATCAATTCCTACTCGCTCCCGGGAGCAGGATAGTCCGCTCTCGAGTCTGAATGGTGGGGGTCGAGGCTGCGCTGATCTTGCGGCTTTACCTGAAAGATTACTGGAGGTGTGACAACTACGGTCGGTGCTGGCATTTTATACAGGCGGTGATCGTGAATATAAGGGGTGATGGCGAGCCTCGCGGCCATCGCGGGGATCCTAGGATCCAGTGCCCGCACCCAGAGGGACCCGATCATTGAAACCTGCACACCGACCGAGATCTTCTCCGGCGCGTCACCATCGGATGCCGCTCGAAGGAGCCAGATCATGGCGATATTGATAGTAAAACGTTTTGCTGTCACAGACTAATCGTTTTTATTATCACGAGTGAGAAGTGAAGATGTTTAACAGCCTTCCTTTATTGAGCCCCCAGTATTCCACCCCATACAGTTATTACTGGTATGATAACCTGCCGATACCTTAATTATCGAGTGCATTGCTGTAAATAGCCAACACCAGCCTCTACGCTATGGTCGAGATCATCTGCACCTTTGGTTATGGCTTCTCCCGCTAGACGACGTTGGTAAAGAAGTTCGGAAAGACAAACGTCCTCTCCAGTCCGGCAACCAATACATGTCACCGTTGGACGTCCTCAGTATATCTGACGACGGCAGCAATGGTTACTGACGATGTAGCAACACAAATCGTCTTCGGGCGGCCGTGTATTTGGCACATCTGGCCGGCCACCGAACCAAGTAACTGACCCCCTACCGAAGTAACTGGATATATGAGGTGACCGGACTGGCGAAAATCTCTACGGGCAGACCGGTCTAGCCACATATTGGTGAGGAGGCCGGTCTGCTCGTAAATACCCGGCGCTACTCGGTAACTAAATCGTTTTATGGTGCCGTTACAGAAATGCTTTTTCTCGCTACCTTGAAAAAACCGTATCTCTTGACACCATGAATAGACACATAAGATATAATCTACGGCTGTGCTACACTCTGCATCGCCAGACTGTAGTCGAAGGTACTCTTCAAATTATCACGTTTGACGGAACACATTTACAGGTCACTAGATTCCTATGGAACAAAAGAAGAGTTGACCTGACGAAAGCAGCAACAAAAGAAAACGTTTCATTCCAGGCGTTGAGGACAGCACCATAGTGCCGCCTTCAAAAACTAAATTCTAAGATATCTGTCCGTTTCAGAGGATATCCATCCGTCCCATCATATCCGTTCGTCCCATCGTATCCGTCCGTTCCCAACTCCGTCTGATGATGCCCGAGCACATTAAACCAGATCACCGACTGTAATGACCGGAACCATATCTAATGCCCGCATCCAGAGCTTTCCCAATCTGTGTGACTTGCACACCGACCCTTCTAGGAGATGAAAAGTAACTCAAAGAGGATTGTGATGCAATGCGAAAACCAGACATTACCTGTTGCTGCCACTCCACGTAGTGGTGAAATGCGGCATCTCACCGCCCTTCAATCCGACAATTCCCCCAGGTTAAAATCCAAGCTTGCGCTCTATCATTGAAACATAGAACGTTCCATCCTCATATTTTCCAAATGGTGTCAGCCACGTGAAACCATACTTGAAGTCGTGCTCGCCTTGATGCGGTTCTGTCAGTAGGTTGATCAACAACCCTCGCAAAGAAAATAGCTCCTTTTCGATTGTGGAGGCGGCTTCCGTGTCCCCGGGACTCGAATAGTAGGCCGCGAACAATGAGGACCCGCGCAGCCTCGTCGAGAGCAGCTTCAGCTTCTTTGGCGGTGTCGATGTTGACGGCGGCGGTGGCGCGAGCCGCAGCCCCTGCGGCTTTGCGGCGACTGAAACCCTTGTCAGTCTATGTAAGTCCCATGGCCTGGAGATACAAAAGAAACCTACATGCGCCCCGGGCGCTGGTGGTTTGGAGTACTCGGCGACTCCTGGCGACCCTCCGCGTCTGTGCTGCCGTTTTCGACAACTGCCGGTAGGCTGCCGGCGAGTTACCCCACCAGCCGCACGCAACGGACCTGGAGGTCGGCCCACTCCTCACGGAGCGAGTCGCATTGGGAGCACCTAGGTTGAGCTTAGGCCTCCCGCAGGAGCCGCTGGTACTCGTTGTATTGACGCCTTTATAGTTGATATTTATCAGTAACTAATTCTAACGATCGTATAAAAGAGAGACTCACCATGTGATGCAGGGAGGTTGGGAATTTGGTGGCATCACAAGGATAATTGGTGATAGCAGTTATGTGGTTGGAAGGATCGAGGTTGCAAGTCGCTGAGACTGTTGTTTTTCAGGGAGTTGTCTGTGGAAGAGAGGGAACTTCAGGTGGGAATGCCCACGAATTTATACGGGTACTTAGTGTGGGGTCCAAGCACCAGAGGCTGGTAGGAGCCGCACGGCTCAATCACACCTCCAAGGCTGAGAATCACGTGCAAGTGCACGTACGTCAGCCAAATGGGCTGGTGTATAATTCGTTCTTTTAGGTAATTTGCAGTGTTATCAAATGCATTGCATGAATCTATGATAGTACTAGATACATATGTGCCTTGTCCTCCTATGCCTTCCTACAGTTGCCTCGCTACATACCGCCCTCTCCCCACCGCTAATAGCGGACTCTTCCCGCCATGGATACCACACTCCGCCCATCTCGGCAGATAGCACATTTCCGTCGCCGGTGTCATAGTCATCCTCATCGCTGTTCTTTCTGTTCTACGCTGGCTGTCAGCCTTTGGTCTTCCCACACTCAACCCGCCGGGGATACTACACAAATCCTTCTCGCCGCGGATTGTACACTGTTATGGCGGAGTGGTGATGGAGCTGTAGGTGAGAGGAGGAAGTGGATGAGGAGCTGTCAGCTAGAGGAAACAAATGTGGTAATAATGGGTATCAGCTTTGGTAGGCATGGCGGGGTTAACAAAATCACGAGGGGGCCTAAGTCGGCACCCACGGATTCTCTTCTTCTTTCTTGATCATCATCTATCGGATAGACGGTCAACCTCCCATCTCCGCTCTCTCCTCTGTGTGTGCTCTCTCCACTGTCACCTGTGTGTTCTCCCCATCCTCGTCACGCCGGTCGACCTGGAGACGAATCAGCAAAAGATGTTGATGCGAATGTATGTATTGACGCTCATGTAAAGGCAGTGTATGATACAGAAGTAAAAGAGAGAGTGTACTATGTACAAAAGGACACGGTGTGATAACGAGCTTAAGTTCCTGGTGGCGAGGCCACGAACTTAGCCATGGTAGCCTACCGCCGCCGGTGCTTCAACAAAAGAGCCCTCGCTAATATCCTCGCCGTGGATCTGGCGCTCTCGTTGAAATGAGTACTATGTAGAGAGAGATGAGGTAGAGGTTGATCGTCTATTCTGTAGATGGTGATGATGATGCTAAGATTGAGAAGGGTGTCAAACTTTGGACGCCTGGAGATGTTGGCACAAATAAGGTTCTGTGGACGCGCATATGGTTGCGCGGCAGGCAGTCGAGGGATCCCTGATTCGGCCGCACAGTCGCCTCACCATGCCACTTGACAGCAACTCGACATCATGACCTACAGACTACTCACACGGCCAGAAGTTTAGGTCCCCCCCCCACACTTGCTCGCCCTTGGGGGGGGGGGGGGGGTGGGGGGCAGAGCACGGCAGTATAAACAGGAGTACTCCAACATCACCGTGATACACATCGCGAAGGCCAAAATCATCGCACTGTTGACATAAACGTTAATAGACTGTCGAGGTTGGGTTTTTATTCGAGTCTCGCAGGTTTACTCAGTCATTCCTACTCGGTGACTGGAGTCATTCCTACTCGGTGACAGCAGTCATTGCTACTCGGTGACTAGATTCATTCCTTCAATTGCCAGAGTCATTTCTTGAATAACTCTAACGGTGTGGGTTAATTGACTCTTCCGCGTAACGAAGACCAATACAACAACTTTCTTTCTAATCGCTACTCCCCATCTAACTTAGACCAGACAACCTGTCACCTGCGAGTAAAGCTTTGGCAGGATTCACGCATTTACTAGCAACAACGCAATTATCACAGCGCGTATCTGTTAAAAACCGATGTGCAACGCATTTTGCGACAATCCGGGTGCATTGAATGCGTGATTAACTCATTGCTTGTACCCTAGGGGCACCACGATATAGGAAAATACATCGTTGATTCGACCCCGTCGTCGCTGCACTCAATCTTGTGTTCCTGAAATGGGTACATGAAAACACACGATGTCACTCTTTTGCGAAGGTAATAACCCCCGAGAGTGCCCGTACGGACTATTGTGATGCGTGTGTCGTAGAAGCTGAGTCACTTTCGTGAAGATAAGGCACTTATCCTCACAGGCGGAACAATCAACGCAAACCTCTCTGCTATGGTCGAGAGATTGTTCACCTTCGGCGGTAGCTTCTCCCTGTGAGATGAAGGTGGTAGAGCAGTTCCAAAAGACAACCGTCCGCTACAGCCTGGCGGCTGCTACATCGTCACTGCCGGTATGTTTCCTCCCCGTTTACTTGAGCGGCTGTTGTCGAAGCGTTTCGCTATGATCTCCGTGAGCGGGACCATCGATGCCTTATCACAGGACCGGTAATCATGTGTCCAGCCAGCGGACGGAGTCGACACTGTGTTCTGGATGATATCTATCCGGCCCGGCGAGGCGGCGGTGATCAAGGCGATGGTCAGTAGTCGGTATGGGAGAATGCGGTGAGGTGGGGAATGGTGAGATGTTGAGGTGGTCGATCGTGCGTGCTTGCGTCAGTTCTACCCGAATTGGAGTGACATGTCCGGATGTTTGTTTGAAGACGGATGGATCATGGAGGATATTCATCTAACGCAGATAGAGGATATTGTCTTTGGGTCAAATGAAGATGTTTGCTTCGGAGCGGATGAATGATATTGCTTGAGGCCGACGGGGATATTGTTTGCGACGTATGAGGGATGTTTGGTCCAGAAAGAGGAAGAACAATGGTGCAAGAAGGAGTAAAGGGCAGGAGAGAGATTGTGCTATTCCATCGCCTGCGAATTTGTTTTTGAGCATTCCTAACTATCCTCCATTCGGGCAACTTGGGCAGATACGAACGGATTGACGAATAGAGTGATTTCGGTATCCAAATGGGTCAGATTACGGCCTGGGGAGGAAATGAAGGATCTGTCCTCATCTCGGCTATAGCGTGCTGGGGAATCGTCAAGGAGTCCGTCATACGAACTGTATCCGTTGGTAGAGATTACTTCAGTTGTCTGGTCCGTTCCCTGGTCTGTGATCTGGTCTCGCCGGTGGGCGTATCTCCGAAAGACCGACATACTCTGTATATAAAGAAGGGCAACGGCCCACCGAAGAAAACAAAGCAAGGAAAAAATATAGTTCTATCTTTCTACAAAACCTGTCTATCTGAGTACGTTTGGCAATTATACAATTTGACGGCACACATTTACAAGAAACCGCAGCTCTGCGAAATAAAACAAGAGAAAATTTGAGCAAAGGGGCAACCAAAGAAAATTTGCCATTCTAAAACCTTCACGATAAAACCAAAGTGCCGCCTCTGGCCCTGCCTTCGTCACCTCGTCCTCCTTCGCATTCTCGTCCTCGTTCTCGTTTTCCCCCTCTTTCTCGTTCTCGTCATTCTCTTCGTGATTCCCCTCCCCCTCCCCTTCACCCGGCCGCATCTAAGCATCGAGAACCCTCACCACCAGAACGACCAGCAGTGCAGTGCCGTAGAAGCGACTCTCCGGCAGCAGCTGGGTCGGCTAGGCATCAGCGCCGCCGGGGGGCGACAATACCATATGTAATGCCTGCTTTGATAGTGGCGTGAGTTCCACCGTCACTGCCCGGGAATACTGGCTCTTATTGCTGACCCGCAACCAAAATTCTCCCGGGATGTGAACATTTGGGGGGAAAGATTGTGTAGCCACGTCGAGCTTTGCCGACGACCACCTCTGTGCGTCACGTCCTCCAAACTGTGCAAACGCCGCCGTGGAATTCGGTGATGGAAGTTTGCACGAGAACGTGCACAGGGCTTGACGAGCAGTGGTCGCCGCTGGAAGAGACGAGATCCCAAGCAGCAGCATCGCCGCCACAAGGAAAGCTGGGCACACGATCAACCTCCAACACAGGGCAAGACAGCTTCTCCTGGTCAACATCTCGGTTGAACCAGCCGCCTCCTGGTATGGAGCTGTGTCGAAGACCAGATGCTCCGAGTAACCAACGCCAACCTCTAAGCTTTGATCAAGATCGTCTTGAACTTCGGCGATGATTTCGGATGATTTTGAATGTGAGAGAAGATGCCGAGCCTACGTTTGGGCATGAATTTCCGCCTACTGCTGACACGGCGGGGGTATCAGGGTAAATCCCGCGCGGCTCGGACCAGTTTCCGGACTGACCGTCCTCTGCTCCGGTGAATACTGTAGTGTGAGTTCCTGATGATTTGGAATTTCTTTAAGGCACGTTGTCGCATAGCCCCGGCGGAGCCTCGTAGTGAGCGTAGCGAGAGCCTCCCTCATAGCCTTGTGTTAGCCATAGAGTCCTAAACTTGTATGTAGACATCATCTATGGCGGTGCTGGACTCTGTGTATTCCCGGAGCCTGCAGTAGACGCAACTGAGATACTTATTTCCAATATGGCGGTCGGAGATAAGGTCCACGGCATGACGGCCGACCAAGCGCGGGAGGACTAATGCGCACCGGCGCTGCCGAGGACATCACGGTCGGCTGAGAGTCCGGTGCCTCTTATATAGAGACGTCTCGCGGTTCTTGATGATGTTACGGTATCTAGAACATCGTCTATTCAACGATTATCACGTTTAACGGAACACATTTAAAGTCACTGGAGCTCTACAACAAAAAAAAGGTGACACGACTTGAAGGAAAGGCGCATCCAAATACAAATTAATTCTACAACCTCGTGGACGGCACCGTAGTGACGCCAGCGGCCCGGCTTTACCTCCAGCTCCTCGTCCGTGTCCTCGTTGTCGTCTTCGTTCTGCCACTCGTTCTCCGCCTCACCACCTCCCTCGTCCGGCCGCCTCTTCTATGTGCCGATAACCCCCGCTACCATCACGACCAGCAGCGCAGTACCATAAAAGTGGGTCTCTAGCGACAGCTGGCTCGCCCAGGCATCAGCGCCGCGGTGAGGCGCTGAGGTTATGACGTGAACCATATCGGATGCCTGCCATTTTCGATTGACCAAAACCCACCCTTCACGTGGTGGAAAAACATCGAGTCTTTCATAGAAGCTTTAGAATCGCAAGATGCATCACATATAAGAATTCTGACAACTTTTCTCCGGACTGGTGGCGCATGGTATGGTGTTGTGTACAGGTTGGAGAGTGATTTCGGATTTTGTATGGGGCCCCCATAGAAAATTATTGCGTCACAACTAGTTTCAACACCAACTTTTCTCTCATACGGCATTACTCAACCACAACAACTCAGAATTATTTGCTGGTTTCGATTAAGGTTCTCTATCTGGTTCAGGAGACCTTCTAATGGTCCATATATTTTTATACTACCTTATGGTTGCTGTATCTATGGCGGGAAATGACCTGCCTCCGTGAAAGGGAAATTTGCCAAGCCACCTTATTTCGCATAACATAATCAGCCTAGCGGGCTGAAAATCTCGTTGACGCTGTATTAGCATATATTGATCATATATGCCAATTATTACTACTTTCTGATATGGGGTTGTTGTGTTAGAGAGGTATATGTCTGTGGTGTGGTGGCGCTGTTGGGCAGGTGTACAAAAACTTTTGACCTGGTACTTTAGCTTAAACCATCTGTACCTTCAGTCATCAATCATCTGTACCTATACACAAAAGCCCACCAAGAACTTTACCGACGCACCCATGACCACCGGGCACTCCTGAGATTCTAGCTCAACGCGATCCATTCAGTTCACCGTTCAGTTCAGCATCCATCTCACCACCCATCTTGCCATCCATCTCCAGGACATCAAATAACTGCTCCATCAAAAGAACACCATCTTTCCTCCGACAGTCGCTATGTTAACTCCTTACACTCTCCATCTAAGTCCACAAGATTAACGAAAAATGGTGGGAAACACTCTAACAGAACCAAAACTTCCACCAATCCAAAAAGTAGGTGCAACACTTTAATCCTAGACTCAGCCAGATCACCAGGAAACCAACTACACGACGTGTGGCCGTCGATCACACGCGCCATCTTTCCAGCCATCCCTCAGGACATCACCACAATCTTATACCCTTTCCAGAGGGTATCCCAAACCATTCACATCATCTGAAATATTCACAAGGCTGGCCAGTGCCTGCACTAGTGCTACCCTGTCATCATTGTCCGACATGTTATATTCCATGCCAGCCTCGACGCGAATAGTATCCGTGGGACGGAGAACCTCCCCCGCTTTCGCGACTCTTTTGTTTTCCAGGGTCTCCAAAATTGCTCTCGGGGAAGTGACCTTAACCACCACGGCGTTTCCGTCATGTACCGACACCAACCACACTTGGAATTCCGGCTGTTCCTTATCCCAGAACTCGATGGCAACATTGAATGCGTAAGCCGCCTCTTCGACAAAGTCGTATTCCCGTCTGCCCGGTACTACCAACCATACATGCGACCCGATCAAGCCGCCGGCATTCCAGCCCACTGTCCGGTCGTAGTAACGAAGGGTCAGGGATTGCGGGAACCATTCTCTGTAGTGGGGAGCCAGGTAGCGAAAAACATCCTCGATCAGTTCGGCACACGTAAATTGGTAGAGTTGTCTGGCCTGCGTTGTGACGTCGACGCCCGTGATGTCGTGGGCGGTCTCGGTGATGCGGATGAGTAGCTGCGTGAGCGGGCTGCGGCTAGCGGGGGATGCGCGGTGGTTCAAGGTGGTGCTGATGGCGTGGAGTAGCTCCGCCGGTGGTTCGGCGGCTGGTAGTCGAAGGGTGTAGCTGACCATTGCCCTTACTGAGGCCAGATGTTTCGTGCTCGTGCAAACACGGTTGTTGCGAGACGTACGATAAGGAAATATGATGGGGAATGTCGAGGGGCTGTTCCTGGATGCATCGAAGGGCTCCGATTTCCGCCCGGCGTGGTTGCTCAGCGCCGGCTGGGGCGAGATCGCATCTACTTCTTGCGAGCCGTAACTGTGTTCCTCCGTTCGGGGCGAGATGGCATCGTGTGACTTCGGTGTTGGTAGAACGAGGTGAGTATCGATATCCACGCCGTCTGTCGTGCTGGCTGTATCTTTGAGCTTCCTACACCACCGGCAGCGTACTCTGGGTGCAATCGGACGCTCAGGCGCCCCGCTGCGGACGGTGATCGTTATAGGGGATGTAGCAGAGACTTTGCCTGTAGGTGGCGATGCTGGTCGTGGAATGAGAATCACGCTCCTTCTGCGACGGTCTATGCAGCTGAGGAAGGAGCCCATAACAGTGACGAAGACGGGCGAAGGAGCTGCTTAAGAGAGGAGGGTATAGTTTCTCTAGATGGGGTGCTTATAACAATTGTGTCGGGAGCTGGCCGCCAATATTGCTGTCACCCGGGTCTCGGAGCTGAGGTATATAACTGATGGTGAGGATAAAAATGATGAAGAAAAGAGTGACTGTGGTATGAGGATCAGAACATCAAGAGCTCGCGTTGAGGAAGGCATCCAGTGGTTTAAGGTCTGACTTAGGTTCTGGCGAATATACGTGCAGTTCACTCCCAGCATGGTTAGCGCAGTATGTGGGACATCACCTTGGACTTCTAGAAAGTCCAGCAGCTTCACCACCAGACACCTCTCAAGTTTGTCCACATACGCCCCACGTAGCGCGATGTGTTTGTATTACGCTACAGCACGTTCATGACTTCACCACGGACCCCCTCAATTCTCAGGATTTCGTCTTCTTCAATGAATCCTCGTTTCTTAATGATTATTGAAGTTAATACACGCAGTCCATTTGCTGACTCCATTGACCATCTACACGAACGTTTTTCTGCCCATATCTAGTATCCACCGGCGTAGAATTGACAAGACAAACACAAAAGAAAGATGCACGCTCCTATCGTGGACTCTCCAGCCCCATCATGCACCTCTTTCGCACCCTCTTCGCTGTTCTGCGTGATTCGAACCTGCCATGCGGCATTCATTACACCTGTCCAGTCCAGCGCCCGAGAAAACAATATTTCCTTCGTCCCAAACCAACATCTCGCGCACAAACAAAGCTCCAAGCACCACAGCCTAACAGTCGGCTACAAAAACATTAGCTATCGGCGACACGAGTCTATTACGCCCGCAGGTCCGTTCGAGCGGAATAAGGGTATGAAGAAGCCCCTCTGTATTCCGCGTCAAGACTCAGGCTCTATGCGCCGCATACATTGGTTAAGTGGCCCGTGGGATTCCGTGCGATTGTCAACGCCGAATTACACTCTATCCTCGTCCGTTGGATTACTTGCGACCGTCTTCGCTGTATAAATAGAGTGGCTATGCCCGTGCCATCCACCTGTGACCGTCTTCGCTGAATACATTTGAACTGATGCCCGTGCCATCCACTTGCGACTGTCTTCGCTGAAAAGCATTCCATCGCTGCCCGTGGGAGCAGCTTGCTGAACTGCACGCCTGAACGCACGGCTCGAATGAGGCTCGATCCATCAAATCCACCGTTCAGGTAAAGAATTCCAACGAATAATGTATTGTCTTTGTGGTGGTTTTGCCGAATAGGTTGGCGATATCCTCGGACTAGACTTCTATGTGTGCTCACCCGAGAACCAAAGGGACAACTTTCGCCAGTGATAGATATGTAGTGTTCGCGGATGTTTCGGCATCTAACCCGAATAACTTGAGTCCGTTATGCACGCTGCAGAAAACTAGAATAGACATGTCGGAAGTCGCAAGTTCATTCGAGGGCCAAGCGCAAATCCCGCATTGAATATACGCGCCGGCGTACGTTTCCAGAATGTTTGAGGGGAGCCTATAGATAGTCTAGAGCTTCCGTTACCTTCCGTCGCTGGGGTGATTCGTCCACGGGTTCTGGCCGTTGAAAGCCTGGATGTAAGGAACTGTGTGCTTTTCGTACATACCACAGTTGCGCCGCGGGATGTGCGCCATATGCACCCGCCGCGAGTGCTCATTCCCGTGGAGAGACGGTCGCATCGGCCATGCCCTTCCACCGTCCAACTGACTCTCCTCTGTGGCAGCCGAGTACGGCGTAGGAGGTCGGTACGCACTCCGGCCAGCCGGCGAGCTCGAGTCTCGAAAGGAAAACAAAGAAATTCGCAGGACAGACGTACGCCAAAGTCTAAATAAAGACGTAGCTCTAGGCAGTATAGTTTCACGTTTCGAACAAAGACATGAAGGTGAGTAAGAACAGGGTTATCGGCACGAACGACTGGAACTAGAACAAAGGATGGACTTCGAATTTTGAAGGCCGGTCTCTGGTCTGGTCTGGTCTGGTCTGGTGCTGAGTGCTTAGTAATCCCTTTGTCGACCGAGAGAGTGAGACTACTCCACATAACTGGCTGGACTCTCCACTCTGGACCCACGTGAGCCAACACACGTCCCACAATCCCACTTAATTTACTCTACTTTACACGGATGGACAGTTCGTTTGGTTTCGGAACTTAGTTTGGTGTCGTCATTCATCACATGAGGCGAAACCATGGCAATCGATATACAAAAGGCTCACCGCCGCTATTTCATTGATTTTCTACTAGCCGCAGTGTTGGTAACAAGTCCATCGAGTTGCGATGTTTTCTTACCCCTACAGAAGAATCCGCATATGGCAGTGTACGGACGAGATAGCGCAGGGCAGTCTGACGCGGCAGAATCGCTCATAGTCCCTGTTGGGCACTCGATCTTTCACCGATGTCCGATACGACCAGCCCACCGACCACGACCACGATCGCAAGGTACAAGACCGCATAGGAAGTGGTGGCTGCGATTCCACCTAAACTTGGTATGGTCACTGCTGATGTAGCTGAACTCTGTGAAACCAGGCGGCCAAACAGCGGTATAGAAAACCCTAACGAGGGCTGCGTTTAGAAGTCACGCACAATGCCCACTGCATGAAGCTGCAGCATTAGACAGGAGCTCCTGCGAGCTTCCTCCTTCCCTCTGGAAGCATCTCAGAAACCATCAAGATCATCTTTTTTTTCGACACCTTTCCCTCGTTCTCCTAGAGATACCGGTCACTACAACCTTTTCAACGTCGTTACGGGATACTGTAAAGTAAGTTACCTTCTCATGGCCCGACGTGAGCTTATTCCAATTGTCACAGGCTCCGCTTCCGCTTCTGCTTCAGGTCCCGTCTGCTCGACAAACACACTTCAAAGTAAGTTACCTGTGACATGCCCAACATCGCTTTCGGCGACGAGATTACGCACCGCGATGTGCTGGTCATAGTATACGGTTTGGGGTGCACTGTCAACCACGCGTTCCAGTACCTCGCCGATCGAGTTGCGGAGGCGGAGGCCGTGAAGGCCGACGCCGAAAGGAATCTGGTGCACGTCCATCTAGAGATGGTGGAAATTGAGTCAACCATGCTCAGGAGGATGGTAGCGGTGCAGATCGCGGTGGGGGAGGAGGGGGACGCCGCGATGCGTCTCACGGAGGCATCCATGACGATTAACTGCGGTCAGCAGCTCCTAGCGCAGTGGAAGGAGATGAAAGTGGGGTTGGAGAAAGAGGCGGAGGAGAAGCTCAAGGAAATCGGCGAAGCGGAGCAAGATGCCAAGCAGATCGTCGAAAAGGCCCAAGAGGCCTACGAGGCTATGGCTTACCAGGCGGAAATGGTGAGACTCCGCGAGGGTATCACTGTGGACCAGTCGAATGCTATTTGGGAAAATATCACGGGCATAATTGAAGCTTGAATGTCACGGGGGCAGAGTTTGGGTCCTGGGAGATGGGAGTTACGGTCATACATGGGGTACCATCATCAGATTTGGACGTGTGATACGCGGATCTTGAATGTATTTTAAGGATGCGTATACCCATTGTCTTTATGATCGCAACCAATAAGTTTTTCCTTGTTATTTGGCAAACATAGCATATTGGTGTAATGTTAAACTGCGTAAAACCACGGGCTTGGAGGAGAGGGACTGTCACACTGGAGGTGTGACCGGGCAAGATTGTCGTCAATGGGGACATTTCCGGAGGGGCTGTGTTTGGCACGTCCAAAACATCTGGAACATCTCCAACCCGGCTGTATTCAGCCTTTTTCGTCATGATCTAGCCTGGTTTTTGAAGATGACGGTTTACATTGCTTCAATGGTGTTTCATCTGAACACGTACTTGGATGTTAGATCTGCCGAATTGGAAGAGGAGCGCTCTGTATGGCTCGCTTGATTCTCCATGCGTGATCACGTTCTTTCCTCAACCACCAACTCAGCCGTCATCACGTTCCTTTCATTAATCCAACTCAGCGATGATCATGTTATTTTCATATAACCATCATCAAATCCTTCTCAATCAATCAACTCCTGGACTAGATGCTCCCGAAACAAAAAAAAACATGGAACAACTCCACTTCTCTCCATGATCGCATCACTCTCACTTGGTACCCCATTCTAAATCCTCCAAAGCAAAATCATCAGAAAACAAATCATCAAGCACAGCAAGCTGACAACAGGAACATGACACACTACCACTGCTGCCGGCGCATTATTCAAAGGAATGGTTGTCGAAGTAATCCTGGACAGCCTCCTCCATCCAAGCATCCGTCTCAGGATCCTCGGCTGCGGCCGCCGCAGCCTTAGCGTCGTGCATCTCCTTCATCTTCTTTGAGGGACGAGGATCAAAGCCGCCGGGACGACCGAAGATCTGGAATGCCAAATCAGTACGAGACAGCAGCGCGGACGTCGAGCCGTAGACACGCCTACGGTGGCCATAAAGATACCGGAATAGCTTCATAGGAAGAATTAGCATATCGTCAACGTCGAGGTGGTCGGATATCGCATTGCCATTGCCGTGCCCATGTGCGAACCTTCTCTAAGGCCGAATTATACTCACTGCGGTTGCCCGCCAGAAGGACATCTTCTCCGAACCCCTCGACCAAGAGCTAGTCCAGCTTGGGAGTCTCCGGAAGCGAGAAGCACCTACCCCAGGTGACACTGGCATGGTACTTGAGGAGTTGCCAGTGCCCTACATAGTGAAAGTACGGCGGTCGAAAGCGGACAAATAGCCAACCATGTACATTGTGCATTTGCCATTTTGCATTTGACATTTTGATACGCGCCGTCTTGCAACCCACCGTTTTGCAACCCAGCGCTGGTCCCCCCAACCCACCCCACACCACAACAGAGCGCCCACCGAGACAAAAAGAGGGAGAAAAATAGAGAGCAAAAGAGAGAGGAAAAGAGAAAGAAGAAGAGAGAGAAAAAGGGAGCAGAAAAGAGAGCGAAAAAAGAGAGCGAAAATTGCGAGAGGACACTGGGTGTCAGCGAGGAGCGGAGTTGGTGGGGTGGAGATGGGTTAGAGTTTAAATGTCGCAGAGACTAAGTACCTACGCCACATAGCAGTGTCATTACCATCACCACCTCCACCTCTTCCTCCCCCACCATGCCACCCAAGCCGTTTATCTGGATAACTTCCGCTCCAAAGTAGCAAGCGCAAGGCAAGAAGTCAGGGAGAGAGGGTGAGATTGATTGCAAACCAAAGTTGGTCCATGTGCAGAACTGCTGGCGCAGGTAAGTCGGATATCACATGATACAGGTTGCTGGCTCCTCCTCAGAGGGGCCAACCAGATCCATAACACGAGACAACGTTCGCCCTGACTCCTCGCTACCCGCTTCCAGAGCTCGTCCGTTCCCAGTACGCGTCCGCGTCCTGAGTATCGGCTGCTGGCTCCTCTGCTGCCAGCTTCGCCCATTCGTCTGCCTTTTCGTTGCCAGGCACACCCTTGTGAGCAAGGCACCACCGTATCGTAATGATCATGTCCGGTCTATTCCTCCAGAGGGAGACATCTAGCAGTGGTGGCAGTAGTGGTGGTACATATGGGTGGTGATGGTATAGCTACTATATAGTGGTGATGGCACTATTTTATCGCATGGGGGCTACTCGAGTTTCTGGGATGTAAACCCTAACCCATCTCCACCCCACCAAACTCCTCTCCCCGCTGTCACCTACCGTCCTTTCGCAATTTCGCTCTCTTTTTTCGCTCTCTTTTCTGCTCCATATTTCTCACTCTTCTTCTATCTCTTTTCCTCTTTTGCTCTCTATTTTTCTCCCTCTATTTCTCTCGGTGGGCGCTCTGTTGTGGTGTGGGGTGGGCGGGGGCGGGGGGGACCAGCGCTGGGTTGCAAAACGGTGGGTTGCAAGACGGCGCGTAGCAAAATGTCAAATGCAAAATGACAAATGCACAATGCGCATGGTTGGCTATTTTTCCACTTTCGACCGTAGAAAGGAAATGATTACGACAAAGAGGACAACACCAGGTTGTGTAAGCTCTGCGGTCGTTGACATTGAATTATCCCGTGACTTGACATCAAAAGAGTCCACTAGTAGTTAGGCGAGCTGCTCGCGCATATCTCGGCGGGCTGGGATTCCCCGGAGGAATTGTGGCGTGCCTTGGTGCGTGCGTTGGCTGCAAGAGGCTTTGGCGCCTTGGCAGGGCCATAGCTAGGAGAAGAGCTCCGAGTGAGGACGATCACGAAACAATCAACCACTTACTTCGCCTTTTGCCTCAAGCCCACCCACTATCGCCGGCGAACGTCATGAGTCGCGATCCCTATCCACCCGACGGCTTCACCGCGTATATCTAACACGTAGATGTTCATTCCAGCGACCGCTCGATGATGGCATCCAAGCCGCGCATCGAACAAGCCTCCGCGACCCCGGTCATCATCGCTCTACTTGAACGTACGGTTGTGCCAGGTGCCATTCAACTCTCGGTACTCGACATGATTGCTTCCTTGAGTACGTATTCTCCCTCGCAGACCGGTTGCGCCCTCACCATACCAAAGCCCCATCACGATGTCGAAACGACTCCATCAGCCTACTCCACCCAAGGCGAAACATGCGACTTACAAGACGTCTACCAGTAGACAACGTCCCCTCCGTTCCAGTCCCAGAACTACACGCACTACTATCGTCCCACCCCTCCCAAGGCGCCACGTGCTACTAGTACCTTCAAGAGGTCCCACCCGTCCCACCCGTTCCCTCTCCGCAGTGTCCGCACCTCACCGAAAGCGACGCTCTCCACCATCGCGTCCCTCCGCGGAATCACCGCGTACCTATCCCTGCGCGACTCGTCGGCAGCCAACAGAGCGGTCTGCGACACCGTTTCTCCGCGTACCCTGGCCACGCAACTGCAAAAAGAAGTCGCAACGGTTCGCCATCAAGGGGCAAACGCGCTGTGGAATTGGCTGTGTCGGTTGAGGTTGCGTCTGGGCACCGCCGATTTCGCGTGTGGGAATGCCGGGCAGAGCGAGTTTTACTACACAGTCGATGCCGAGCTAGCGGAGGCGCTGTTGGCGGTCTACAACCAGCCGCCGAATGATGTTGGTGGCGAGGATGGGGAGGACTTTACGCTACAGTGGAAGGTTTAGCCGGAGGATTCACGGGTTGTTTGACCATCAAGACTCGCTTCTTGTCTTCACACTGTACGTACACAATTTCGAACGGAAATTGAGTCTTATCTCCTAACGACCACTAGACTCGAACCAGCATGTTTGACCTCGGATGCATTCGCGACGTCCGACAAGCCCACGATGCCGCACAGCGGACGACGAACCCAGCATGAGAACAATCATCATCTGGGCCGTTCACTCCACAGTGCGGCGTCGCAGACATGTCGGCAGCCGCGAGTGCATCCCGTCCTTCAACTAACCAATTGCACCCTCAGCCCTGGCAGATGGTTGATTCCCTCCGCACCCTCCGCACACTCCTCTTCATCCTCTTCGATACTATGCCATCCTGGGTGTCGGTCCGCATTGCTGGATACAGTGCTTTGTTGCACGCGCTTGTTTTGCCTTACCGCATGCTTGGCTCCCCTCGATCTGTCGTCTCGATCGTGCCAGATAATATACTATCCACTGGCTGTCGGTCCGTATTGCTCGATAGAGTAATGTGTCTCACGGGCTTATCTTGCCTTGCCGCATGCTTGGCTTCAGTCCACCTTTCTCGGGGTGCCCGGTCACCCAGTCACCTTCCTCCTCCCAGCGAATATGGCGTCTTTGTCCTGCTGGATTGAGTGTTATTCTGCACGGGTTTGTCTTGCGTTTGCCTCCCGTCCATTTTGCTTGGGGTGCCCGGTCACCAGGTCGCATACACCCCCACGCACACCCAAACCAACCACGAACTCATCAGAACGCCGGATTTGGAGCTTAGCTTCCCCCCGCCCGAATAAAGTCTGTATGTCACACGGCGTACGGATGCCGAGCGACTGCTGCGCGGTGCAGGTGCCACCTTAGGGATGAACGGGTGGGGGTTGGCCGTGCTTGAACTCCGAGTTCCCTCTGCCCTCTGTCGTCTATAGTATTGAGGAATTGAAGAAATACTCAATAGTTTTCCATCGTCTCTGCACGTTGAACTCGAGGTCCGCGGGAAGGTGCTGGGACTCTTCGAAAAACGTCCGGTCCGGTTGAATTCCCGATCGAACCTCTTCGCGCCCTTTCCCTCCTTCCGAGTGTTGTCGGGACCATCTGTTTCTTGGCGAACAGGGCGGATAAATGAGGTTCATGAAAACTCAATCAAGTAACAAACCAACCCAAGCCGATAAGTCCTTAGCTGCCACCCGATACTTTCTATAATCCGGCTCTGGAATCCGCGTGGTCAGCTAGGCAGGTCGGTCAGGGAATCCGGGAAGTCGGGACGTCGGGATTCCGGGACTCCGCCAGTTCGTGATCCGTGATCGCGAGTTTCGGGAATTATACTACTACTGCTGATGCTGCTTGATATTATGCTCAGCTCGCAATTCCGAAAGCTCACTCCCCTTCCCAGCGAGATGCGTTGTGGGTGCGGGCGTAGACATGTTGTAAGTCGCGAGTGTCTGAGTGCCCGAGTGTCTAGACGTAGCTGCGACTCGGGGACTCGGGGACTCGGGGACTCGGGGACTCGGGGACTCAGGATGGACGCATGCCGGCTGGCGACGTAGAGAAGCCGCGTCAGAAGACTCGGGCATGCAATGGATATTCGCAGTTTTTGTGGTGGCCGTCGACAATGAGTGCTTGAGGATGAGAGGGGAATGGAGGCTGGTTGTCTGTTTCACGGATATACCGAGATGTAGCGGGTTTATATACACGGCGAACCGCGGGTCCATGACAGAATTCGCTCTCCTCCCCTTCATGATTCCGACAAAGCAAGCTTTTCTTGAGAGATAAACAAGCCGCCGAACCGTCTTGCAACACTGGGGAAGTCCTCGGGCGGGAGGGCTTGGAGGTATGAATCCGGCCGGAAGTAGGCGGATGGGTTGGGGCCGCGGGTACAGCTGGATTGTCATACTATCAAAGAACGGCGGTATTACGACACTATCAAAAACGTCATTTGCAAGAGAGACTGGAACAAAGGGTAGACAAAGAGTCGGCATCGAGCCCAGTTCGAGGTTGGGAACAAAGACATTATAGATGTTCGTATGTAGGTTCGTCTCACGCTGCACAATGCTGGTTCACTTCTGATGGTCATTGTTTCTAGTGTGACCGCAATATTTTATTTGGACACTCTAACGGTAAAGGTAAAAATCACACAACTGCGTACCTGCTCGTACTCGAATTTCTGCTGAATGAGACACTGACAACCAGAATCTGGAGTGTAGCTATGCACTCCGCATCATGGCATATGATTCGGTTTTCCATGACGATCGTCGAGCGCAGACTTCCGATATCCACACCCGTACTAGAGCCACCGTTCCTGACCGCCAGCAAAGACGCCGCTGCCGAAACACCTCCGCTTCATTCACGGAATTGTCACACTTACCTTCTCAAGCGTTGGTTTCGCGGTTGTCTGGACAGGCCGAATTCGACGATAAACCGTTGTCTTCTCTCTCTCTCAAGCGTCGTCTTCACCGAGTCCACTCAACAAAGGACTAGTATATACTTTCGTTTCGACCCACAATGCTCACATTCCACATTCTCCTTTGTTCACCCAAAGCCAGAACACTCACACAGCACGTAACGCCCCCCCGTTTCGGGTGCTTGCTAAACATGGACACTTGAAGGTGAGAGAAGCTGAACATCCTATTGTTTATATTCCCGAGGTAACTCACAATCATGACAGGACGAGCTTGATATCCCATCTTCCGTGCAGCAGCAGTATTGACGACCGGCGCGCGACGGATACCACCACCAGCGCCACCACAACCACCAAGTCACACATCCGGGAGTTTCGAGGAAACCGAAAATAACTCATCATGGTCAGAAGCAAAAAGAAGCAGCAAGAGGAAGAGGAAGAGGAGGAGGAGGAGGATGAGGGGGTGCCGCTGGTGAAGGGGTCGCCTGAGCCGGACGACGTTTCGGATGATCTTGACGCAGAACCCGCGATGGACGGCACCGAGCGCGGCCGGCCGATCATGCAGCCGCCCATAGACGGAGAGTCGCAATGGGATCAATGGCGGCAGGCGGAGCGGGAAAAGCACGCGTTGCCCAAGGGGCTGCCACGCGATTGCACCGACCGGCAGATACGCAATTCGGCAGCGCGCGGCGAGATCTGGATGACCTTGTTCTACGCGGTGATCGAGGAGTGGCCCGAGTTCGTGAAGCGGATCATCGCGCTGGGCATCTCTGTGGACGTGATGATTCCAGAGGGTATGCGGAATCCTTACGGTGCGTTCTGGAATGACGGCCCGTTCATAAGGATGTGGTTGTCGCCGTCGGCGCTTCACATCGCGTTGATATACCACAGGGAGGACATGGCAAGACTACTGGTCGAGTCTGGCGCCAATAGCATGTATCCCATGTACACGACTGTCAAATTCCGCATGTCGAGGCGAATCTACAAGTGGGAGTACAATCTGCCTCTCAACCACGTCCTCCTGAACGACTTCAGCGAGAGCTTCTTTCTGTGGTTTCATCGTCAAGTAGTGAAGAAGCTGTCAGCGGATACGGGGAAACCGGGCTCGGAACCGGACCGTTGGCGTCCCCTCATAGCGCTAGCTAGATTTGCGAATAATCACTTCCATTACGATCGGTTGAACCTCATCCTCACCAATCCACGATTTGAACGTCACCAAAAAGTCACGCTCGAGCACCTGAAAGTCGCGGCGGGGGGAGCTTTCCCCTTGCGCACGAACCGGATCACACGGAACGCCGTCAGGGAACGCATTCTGAATCGACTGATCCTCGAAACGGGAGGTGGTTACGAAGGGAACAAGTTCGCGACCCTCATGCAAAACCTCAAGGGCGACCCTACAATCAGAAAATCCGAAAAAAACCTAAATCTGGTGACTAGACTTAGGAGATTGAAGGCAAAACGAGTCGAGACAATTCCGACCAAACGAAAGTCCCGCTGCGGTATTGAGAACAGGCATGAAACCGTAATTCCCATTGTGCACAATGACAAAGACCAATGGCGGCGGATGCAGAGGCAATGGAGGCACCCGAATGTGAAACATGGGGAGGAAGAGGGGGGGGAGGAGTGGGAGGATGAGGATGGGGTTGGGGAGGATGAGCCGCTGATCCAAAAGACGAAGCGACGGGTAAAAGTGGACGATGAGGAGGATGAGGTTGGGGAGGATGAGCCGCTGATCCAAAAGACGAAACGACGGGTAAAAGTGGTGGAAGAGGAGGAGGAGTAGGAGGAGGAGCCGCCGAGGGTGGCAAAGGCGAAGAGATAAACGCGGAGAGCAATCAGACCTGCTAGTACTAGTAGTTTTGCAGTTTAACTAGTTATCTAGTTGAAATGGTTCGTAATTCGGTTACGTAGTCTTAAACAGTGCAGTTGTACCTACGGCGTTCGAAAGTGATCAAATTATATAAATAGGTAAGTAGCCACACAAAAGTTGTGGTGGAAAAGCAAAGTTGAGTTGGTGGAAACAGCAACATAAATGGGTTGCCTGGCCCGGCTCAGCAAAGCCCCCAGAGACTGCCTCCTCAACCAAAACTGAATATGTGTCTGAATAAAGGAGTTGATTAGTGGCCTACTGAATGACATCAGAAACGGTGTGGAAAATAGTTGATTGATTCTGTGGTGTGTAGGTGGATCATATGATGCTGTTCTGGAAGTGTGTAGGCGGTTTTCTATTCAATGTGAACACCAATCTAGAGTTGGATGTGAGGTAATTAGCTAAAGTTTGATCACTTTCGACAGCCATATGTCTATCACTGTTTAGGACTCGTCGAATTTCGCCTTGTCCTCGAAACCGCGAGTGTAAGTGGATGATCTAGATGACCGTCACTCACCACGCTCTGATACAATTGAGGCTTTGGAGTGCTTCTAGAGTTACTACCGCGATTAAATAGTACTATTATCCGCTACACAATGTGATGGACATACTGCTGCCCTACGTTCCGTCAGAAGTTGCAGCTATTTAAATATTGCCTTACGCGTGATCTCTGTGAATTGGCGTTCAGTTGGTGGTCTTTGCATCGTCACTCCCATCACTATCATCGAGAGTAAACCGACTAGAGGCTGGCTGTAGGACGGCCGCCACTGACTCTTCCGGGTCGTCGCTCATCCGGCGGTCCTGCTGGGAATTTGTGGCAGCCGGATTTTCATCACTTCCGTCGCTATCATCCAAGACAAACCGACGGGAGGTTGGTTGTAGGAATTCCACCGTCTTATCCGGGCTGTCGCTCCCCTGGCGGTCCTGTTGTGAACCTGCGGCAGCCGGATCGCCATCACTATCATCTACGACATCGCGCCAGCGCCAATTGTCGGTGCCGAGCCCCGTAAGATATTCCAGAGCGAGCTTCGGGTTGTTTTCAATGCGCTTGGATTTGAATTTGTCGTTGATGGTGGCGGACCGGCATGTAGGCTCCAGCACCGGCCCAAGATTCGCGAGGAACTCATCCTCCGTTTCGCAGAGGTGTCGTTTCCCCGTCATCGGCAGCCAACCCATCGCACGACTGGTCCGTCCTTTCGTGGGTTTGTCCTGTGGTATTCTCGCATTCTTGAGCAGGTCGGCTATGCTCTGCTTTGATTCACCGGTGCCTATTATGGCACCGATTCTAGCTGTACTCTGCCTGGACATGACAGCGTTGAACACCCTCGTTCCCCACGAGGGAACATGATGAGCCTGCCAATTGACTTCACTCGCCCTACGTCGATCCGCTTCCGGACCTTCTCTTTCCTCTTCGGACTTCCACCAGCCACTCCCGCGACAGCCGTACAGCTTTTGCCTCTCGCCTTCCGGTAGAGCCAACCACTCGGCCTCCCACACCTGCATCCTCCAATCGTTCTGCCTAAGTTGCCCGTACTTCTCCTCGCACCACCCGCCGTTCTCCAGCTCGGGCTGGAGATCCGCCAGTTCAGCCATCCACACTGGCTCTGTATACGCGGCCCATTCATCCACAGGCATGAGCGGATTGGGCACCACTATATTGCCATTCATTCGTTTCCGCAGGAGTCCAATGTAGTCGTAAAAGCCGATGACGGCTAGGTGTGCGAAGCGTAGTTTATCCCTCGCCTCGACGAGCCTCTTGTCCAGGTCGATACTCACCTTCACCAGCTGCGCGTGCAGTATGTGCGCCAGCACATCCCCCGGCCCTTGTGATTCGAACCGCGGATCGCCAAGCGTCTCCTTCAGTTCGCCGGCGAAGAGGAGGTATTCGTCCCGCAGTGCGATATACTCGAAGAGGTGAATGAAGTACTCGTTCTTGATCGCTATAAAGTGCCTCTGGGCCGTACGCTCGCCGTTCGGCCAGTCGTGGTAGGCGGTCTTAATTGTCGTCATCACCCTGCGTGTACCGGCGAAGGCCATGAGTCGCGCTAACGTCTTCAGCATGGGGCCGATGCCGGCGAGGAAGCCGCGGATCTTGCGGCGCCAGTACCGGATCGAGTGCAGATGCGAGAGAATTCTGAGTGGCAGCGGCGTATGCAGCCAGGGGTCATCGGTAAGTAAAGGGGAGAACGAGGGGCCTTCGAGCTCCACATCTTGACTACTGGATTCGGTGTAAGTGCTAGCGTTGCTAGAGGATGAGGGTGGAGATAGTGTTGCCATAGTTATCGATCGGTCGGAAGTTTCGAAGATATCGATCCTGGATTCTTCTGAGGCGGAAGATCCTCTACTTGCACTGATGTTATTAGTATGACCGACAGGAAAGCTGTATGAAAATACGTCGGAGGGGGAGTGAGTCTACCAGGACTGTTATTATTACGCCCCAATAGTTGGGGTTGGTGGCACTTGATGGTCGATCCGGTTGAATGCTGCTTTCTTTGGGGTCGGATTTCCGCGGTTCATCATGATCGTCTAATGTATGTGAGCGACATAGGACGGCTGACTGGGGATACCGAACCGTACAAAAAGGTGGATAAAACTAGTCAGGATTCGCTTGGATTTTTCGACCGCGGGTGCCGATTGTTTCTCGGGGACGGTTGTTTGGGCCTCCAGACATGGTAGATAGAGTTGAAGAATAAATGTGCCGTCCATTTCTCTGTATTCCTACTATTTCTATTCATTATCAGTGGTGTAACCATGTGATTCTCCAATATCATTGGGTGTCTGACATTACATCATCATCGCGAGTGACATCCTCCTGGCCGCAAAATCGATGGACTCCAATGGTTGCAATAGGTAAGTACAAGAGTCACTCTGAAAGACCTAGTGATAGTACGCACTCATGATGACCGTCCATCTCACCCCGATAAAACACCAACATCACCTCGAACCGCGATTTCAATTTTTTTTTGGAAACCCCTAACCTACCACGAAGTGTGACTAACCACAGCTTCAAAAAGATGGACAAAACGACAACACCCACGAACACCTCCCGAAGGCCCAGCAAGAATAAGGGCCGATGCAGAAGATTTTGCAAATTAATAATTAAGACCATTGTTTTCGTTACTTGCAAATACCCGCTGCGACTGGTCAAGCATGGAGCCCTGAATATTCTGGACTGGATCCAGTCGTTGGGGCGTTCGATCTGGAGATGCGTCCAAATCACGGAGTACGTTCTCCGAAGCGCACTGCGCCGCCCGCCCGACCTCATTGCGGGCTGGCTTATTTGCGCAACCGACGATATCGTCCACTGGTTGAACGGCGTGCGGGCCTACACCGCCCAGTCGGTATTCTCCCTCTGCCACCAAATCATCACCCATATTCTTCCCACCAGCACCCCCGGGCCTGTCCTCACGAAACAGATGGTATTAGTAACCACTACACTGATTTTTAGCATGTGGATCCTCCCTCGTCCGCGCCTACGTAGTTGGTGGGAGGATCCGACGGGGCACATTACAATGTTGATGGTGTTCGTATTGCAAGCATTGAAAGTCTTTGGGTACGGCGTTGGGTGTACGGTCGGCAAAGATTGTGTTATTCACATGTTCACTCTGCTGCTGGTCATCATGGCGATACAGTTGGTGGCGAGGGTGGCCACTGATCGGTTGCGTACCGGACGCACCAGGTGGTTTGGGACCGCGTGGGAGGAAAATCGGGCGCTATCACGCAGGTTGGTGGAGAAAACGAAAGACGTGGACATAGAAGCGCTAGTTGAAGAAGCGGACACCAAAGAAGGGGATACGAAAGAAGCAGACACGGAAGAAGCGGAGGGGAACGTGCTAGAACAGACGGAAGCGGACGTGCCGCCCGAGAAAGAGGATGGATACGAGTCCACCAAAGTCGACACCGATATAGAAGGAGAGTTGAAAGCTGATGCACCACCCGAGGAGGAGGTTGGATACCAATTCACCAAAGTTGACAGCGATTTGGAAGATGAGCTCCGAAGGAAGAAGAAGCCCTGGCGAACGATTCTCCTAGAGGCTCAACGGAAGAAAGATAAAAGGTTAGCGCGCAGGAGTGCGAAGTTAGTGCGCAGGAGTGTAAAGTTCCAGCCGACAGTCATAATTGTTCCCCCGGATTATCCACCTAGTCCGGGGAGTGTAGACCGAGATGTTGATGACTCTACAAGATCACGGAGAGGTTCAGCCAAGAATTATTCGCAAGCACAGTTTGGCGAAAAAGCAGAAGAAGAAAAAGACTACGTAGAAAGAGGTGGTCCAGTACTCGGAAGCTCGGTCCGACGGATGCGCCTAAGCAGCCTAGAGGAGCCGTCATGGGCGATGTCGACAATAGAGCAAACACCCAGCGAGCTTTAGAGGCGGCATTGAAGAGGAAGTTTGGGAAGTCGTCCCAACCGATATCAAAGGCGACAATAGAGAAGGCCGTGAAAAAAACATTCGGGGAGCTTCAGCTGTCGGAGGAGAAGACGGCGATAGAGAAGGCACTGAAGAAGACTTTTGGTCAGCTACCGCTGACAATAAAGAAATCGGCGGTGAACAAGGCACTTGAGAAAACGTTTGGCCGGGTTCCGTAGACAATAAAGGAAATGGATATGAATGCGGCACTGGAGAAGTCTTTTGGCCGGCCGCCGTACAGATTAGGGTTGTACAATGCCTCAGTGTCAAATAGTAGCCATCGAATCGCCGCCAATGAAAACACAGGAACCGAGGGGAAATCCGAGTCCGAGACTATTGTGGTGACGGAACACGAGGATGAGGAGAACACGGAGCCGACAGAGGCGGAAGAGGAGGCGGAGGAGGAGTAGAAGTAGGAGGCATAATTTTCACTACGAATGGGTTAGCTTTAGAAAAAAACGCCATAATGACCAGTAACAAAACCGCACCGAAATCACCAACACACGTGTATCCTCACCATGACAACTCAGCGAATATCCATTCTGTTTTGCCAACCCAGATATCAAAGAGTGTACCTCCAAAGCGAGGGAGAGTAAAAGGACCTTCTTTCCACCGCTTGCCACGTGGTTTACTAGAAGCTTCCACAGAATCCACTTCCCCTGTGTCCCGCCGTACAAGACCTAGCCCATGAACATGCTTCCAACGGAGACGGCGACCAGGGGGTTGCTTCCGAGCGCGCTGGGACGTGATACCCGGTCCGGCCAAGGTGAAGACATCGCCGTATGTCAACGTTCGGTCGTCGGAGTCTCCGGCAAAGTTTGCGTCTCCGGCAAAGTTTGAGTCTCCAGCAAAGTCTGAGTCTGTATAGCCGACAGGGAGGTTCATGGTGTCTGCGGTTTTGTACTGGATGACCAGATCGGCCGTGTTGCGCAGATAACAGAAGGTATAGGTAGCTGGGAGCTTCGAATGAGGAGCTGTTGGTGGATACGTAGGGTTCGGTTCGTTCCGTCTCGCTCGATTTCGACTCCGAGAAAGCAGCGCGCAGGACCAAGATCTGTCACACTGTATTTGGCGTGGAGATGATTCTTGGGTACAGTTACCCGTTCCGCAGAGGGGATCACACTCGCATCGGCGGAGTCAGAGAGATCTGAGAAACTCGTCAATATGTTGATACCAGAAGTGGGGAGGTTGCTTCAGTCTGTATAAAGAGTTTCTCAGGTCTCCGACATGACGTCAGTTCCAGTCAGTCGGCTCGCGGATGCCCTCCGACATGGCCATGTAGACACTGCCCTCCACCTCTGGGTTCAGGAAGGCAGTGACCACATCCATCTGCTCCAGACTACTTCAGGTCGAGCCCCAGATGCTCAATAGCCTCCCGGTAGCTCACCGGATCTGCAGAATCCGATGGCTCTTCCACCCAGATCCACCTGTCAGTATGTGTACCACGGTACACAGGTGCGCACACATCCGTGCCGGCCGTAAGGTTATCGCATCTGATCTCTCATCGGCATGCGCTCATCAGCGCGGTGGGGAATCGTGTCGAACTCTTGGTAACCGAGAGGCTCTTCATCGGATTAGCTAGTTCGTGACGGATACTCATGAATCTGGAGATGTAAACGGTGACAGAGGTATCTTCCTCCATGACGGGAGTGGGGAAGCAAAGGAGCCTGTCGATGCGACTGGAAAGTGATGCGGCCGAAACTTGATGCGACCGTATTGTGCTTCTCGTTGATCTCCCAGATACGGTCGGGATCGTTTCGGTCTTGGAGGCTGTTGTCGATGGATGAGTAGATCATTGTCGCTACTTTCGTAACTACCTATGCCGTGGCATTCGCATTGGGAGGATCTTCGGTTCTGAGTACGATTTCGCGCGCGTCTTCGCCAATAAGGAACATCGTGATGTGGTTCTTCCGCGAGTAGTAGCTATGACCGTTGCGCATCTTGGTCGAGTCGTAGTTGCAGATGTACAGCGTGGATTCGGCCCTGGTATCGATGGTGCGCATTTCACGAGTGAGGAGGACAGGCGTACGGAGCGCTGACACTGTGATCCGCGATTGTCGGGTGGGAGGAAAGAGGAGAAAGAAAGAATTGATAGGGATTAAAGTGTTCAATCCGAAACCTTATGAGAGCCAATGTCTCCGGGCGTCCAAAGTTTGACACAATCTTAACCCAGATCACATGAGCCAGCTTGTTGCAAGCCTTGACGCTGTCTTTTAGCATCGCCACGTGATCATGGGCCATGGCGAAGACACGCTACAAAGCGAAGCACCGCCAACGTTTAGATTTTATATCTCACTAAATTGCATGCACTCCAGCTAAATCATATTGGACTCACCCCAACTATGTCTCCTCTGCTTAAGTCCATTTCGCGTCTCTTCCGCACTCCTTCCGAAATACGGGGACTAAATTTTGTGCTTGTTTGGAAAACGCCGCTCCGAGTGATATCTCTGGGATTTGTAGTAATAGTCGATTGTGTTTCACACGGCAGCTGCTGCGCGAATCCATTCCTCTCCAGAATACTCGTCTTCATCGTCCCATTCCGCAATAGCCGTCCCGCCCAATCCCATCTCACTGACTACACCCCCGACCGCCACCAGTAATACAACGAGACAACTGGAGCCGCCGTTACCGCGATTGCCGGGACTTCTTGACTCGCAACTTGATCTTTATTTCCTTCTTCGCTTGAATTCATGCTACATTAGCTCTTATCCTAATATCTACATCGCAGCGAAGTGGTGGTTCTTTCCTAGGTTTTCAGCGCGTAGCGGTCTCTACCGCGCAACCCGCTTTCTCTTGACCAGCCTTCCTCACAGGCTACACTCACAAGTTCGTATTCAGTTGCCGCGCTCGAAAGAACGCACCGCTTCCGACATTACTACTGTCCCGCACCATGGTTAGGGGAGCCAACAAGCACCTCGCTCGCTTTATCAGGTCCGCCATCCACAGAGCAGGATTGTAGACATGTCGGAAGTGGCGAGTGCGTCCAGCCAGTCAGCCAGGCAGGCATGGGTTCGCCTTCTTCGTCACTAATCGTCTGCCGGTCCATACATTGGCATCGCTGCTGTCCCTGACGGGACGTTGATTCTCGGTCCCATCTCCTGGCCCGGATGCGTTCATTCAACCAACAGGAAGTTGCTAGCTGCCTCCCCATCTCTCCGGATCCTCTCTCTCTCCTCGCAGCGTTATTGCGATGATGCTCGATAATCCGTATGTAGTAGTTTTTCATTTGTGTTTTCCCCGGCGGGAAGAGGGTTGGTTTTCTGGGGACAACTATTACGTCGTGAGGTGAAGGGTATATAGATACACGGCGGAAGATGGCATCCAGTCCTCTGTAATTTTTATCGGCGTATCAGGTTTCCCTGCAGTTGGAGCTGAGGGTGGGCTAGGTATCGAGTGTGGCCGGAAGTGACAGAACCACAGCATGCACTCAGAAGGTAGACGTTGTGGGAGAACAAACCTGGGGTGTCGGTGAAGGAAAAGAAAGAACCACACTGTCGGGGAAGACTGACAGGAATGCATGAACAAAGAGTTCGCTTCGAACTAGTTCGAGTGACAAAAAAAAGGAGGTATGTACAGGAAAGGCCCTTCTCAATGAGCCGAAAACAAAGGATTCAAACAGCCGGTTAGTTGAGAACCGGTAAATCAATGGAATGGACTCAGTACTGTGCCTCTACTTTCCTTTGTTCGTCAAGACAGGGCGGGGGCTCCGGCCGGGTTTTGTTTTTTGAGTGGGTTATGTAAGCAGCTGTTCACTTCGAAGAATCATGATTAGGGATTGCATCGAGATAAGGGAAGGTTATGTGTGGAGAATATCGGGGCTGTTGATTAGTCTTGTTCTACGTAAACACAAGTAAGAACTTAGAAACACCTGTAAGTATCTTACATTAGTTTTGCGAGCGGTTCGTAGGCCAACACTCCTCCAGGTCGGAGGCGTGATCTTTGGAAGAGAGTGCAGTGTAGGAGATCTCGGAAATCACTACGATAATACCCAATTCAAGGTCGCATATATAGAGCGCTTTCGTCTGCCGAATCTAGATACCTCTAGAGGAGGGTGGAACAATCCGGCTGAGGTCATCGTTCCCTATAATTCTTCACGGCTAACAATATTGCAATGACATTCTCTGGATTCACTTTAGGTACGAGAACTATCAGAGCGAGGAGGCATAGAATCACGTTTCGCAAACGTGACGAAGTACTGGGGGGGCAACACTACAGTCAGACAGCATGCACCAGGTCACATCGAGATAGAAAGGTAGGAATGTAGCGGAAGAATGAATTGGCCTCTGAATCTCGCTCCACCAGCCCTTCACCCTCAGCTTTCAGAGCACATCTAATGAATCACAGTCCTCAGGTGACGAGAATCCGCAAAGGCCAAGTGACCACCAGCCCTCTGCATGCTGTCATTTCCGCACCTATTCCTAATCTCCTGGCCGGCCCACGCAACCGCGGGGCAAGGGATTCCATTTGCCACCTTGCCACACAGCGAGATTTCACCGCCCTTGTACCATTGCAAGCGTGTGCACTTGCTTCCCCCAACATTGTCCTGACTACATTTATCCGTCGCCATCTTGGAGATCTTTGAGACGACGTGGCTGATCTCGTCGTAGGTGGGAGACGCCCAGGAGGTCTCGCAGACCAGCTTGCCAATCACGCCGCCTGCCAAGGTGTAGTAGTTGAAGGTACTATTAGAGGATGGGTCTGGGTAGAAGACCGGCACAGGCTCGTGTTTGTGCTCCGGGTGCGTAATAGCGTCATCGACGCCCGGCATCTCGAAGTGCAGGAACTCGATCATGTGGTATTTGGCGGCGGGCTCGTTAGGCGTGTTGTTGGACGTGGCTGAGACGCTACCGGAGCGCGAAAGGATGCCGGATGGAGCAGCCGAAATCACCGCGGCGATGGTGGAGAGGATCGGGAGGATACACAAATTGATCTGCATATTGATTGTTGTAGTCTGTAATTGTTCTCTTTGGTGATGTGTAATCTTGGAGAAGGAGTGAATGATTGAATGGTGGATGATGGATGGGTTGTGGATGGGAGCTTTTATAATGCGAGCCGGCAAACCGAGGCTAGGTACTTGAATGCATTCAAAGGAGGGATCCAGGAGTGATTGTCACCCTAACCCCTGTTGAGGGCGTGGGTTCCGGTGTTGTATTAACAATCACTCGCATCGCATGGATGGTCACTCGTTATGATTACTCAGACGGTTGCCCGGCTAGCTACCAATAGTCTTTCTCTCTGTAGCTAGCTTGATGATCATCATTCTCATCATACACTACACTCCCGTCTACGTGACACCGTCTACGTGACAGTGATCATAGAATGTACGTGAGCGCTATCGGTTGTGTCATTCGCATTGAAGGGTGCCATCAGACCCTATGTAGCTCCGCAGTAGACAGTAGACTGCTAAAATTCTTAGCAAGACAGCATCCTGAACCGGTTACCGCCATCCCTCCGCGATTCCCGCCCCGCCCACTCACCGATCCACATGCGCGTACACTTTATCATTGGATTGTGGTGTTGAACCAGAAGTAGCTGGCAGCAGGGTCGAACCTGCTGGCAGGTATTGCGCGAAGTAACGAGTACGAGTAAGAAATGCCTCGATATCTGCATACATATGTGTGTGTCCATCAGAGACGCAAGCGCACGCATGTACGCTTTCCTCTTCTCCGAAGTGTGGGAATCCGTATCGAGCTCGCGACCAACGGTCGGTGACAGCGAGGTGGGAACGGATGGTATGCTTCTGCCATGATCCAAGTACTAAATTCGAATGCAATGATGATTAAACAAAAAAACAGATCGAAATGTTCGGGCGAGTGAGTGTGCATGCGCGGCCGAGAAGGCGAGAGAATGAGGAATAGACCTTCGGCAGGATCAAAACCCAGGATTACGGAATGCTTTCGACTCACCGGCGGCTGTGGTGGCACTTGGATGGTGGTGATGATGAGATGAAAGAAAAGAAAAACAAGAAGAAGAAAAGAGAGAGGGGGAGGGGGGGCAGAAGCCGACAGCTAGGACAGCAGACGGCATCGCTCAACCCCCTGCCGCTTGGACTGCGTTTAAAAAGAACGGCACAACATTACTCGCCCGGATAATTGTTTTCACGTGTAGGCCATCCAAATCCCTAGACTTCGCGGAGAGAATTGTTCTATCCCTGCTGGCTAAATTGTAATGTAATGTGGAGATTCTCAGGTTGGTCGTTGGAATAATAGACAGTGCTCCCGAGTCCCCATATTCCAGTCCGGACTACCACTTCCTAAAATTTTGGGGTCGAACAATGTGGTTGGCCGATTACAATCCGGCAGAATGCTAGAGGTCGACTCATGTAGCTGGCAGATTAGAATCCGACAGAACTCTTGAGGTCGAACGATATGGCTCGCCGATTAAAACCCCACCGAAGAGTCTTTTGGAAGCAACATCACCGCAACTCTTTCAATACTTCATAATCCATCATTCCACCCGTGTTGCAAACAAAACTCTTGTTTCCTTCTTTCTCATGGTGCACCTATCTACCTACTTCAAGAGCACTTCCAACAGCTATCAAGATACGCGTATCTGTCACCAGGGTCCAGTCATTCCTCGTCCACGTGTTGAGAAGGAAAATACTACCAAAGCTACAGCTGTAGTGGCGATCTCACTGCCGGACGGACACGCCTCCGATAAAGTACACGCAATTCAGGTACCGTACAAAGTTATGGAAAATGAAACCCTTGGTCCCTTGCTGCCAACAAAGGCACTGGTAAAAGAAGGGATGGGACCTGAGGGATCATCGGGATCCAGCAGGTCAAGAATTACAGACATGACTAAAGCCTTCCAGTTCGACATCCATTGCCGCCTATATCGTGCCGCTTTCAGATGAAAATTGGGGATATACCTTGTATAGGCCATCACCACAGCGAGTTCCTGAGTCGACAACGCATCGGTAACGAGCCACAGCGGGCCAGCGGCACGAATTATCATTCGAGATTGTCCGGCCAACGTTCAAATTACACCCCCTGCGCCTCAAGAAGGATTCCAGAGGCCTAGGTGTCACCCTTTCTTCTATGCAACGGAACACAATCATATCCCCAACAGTCTCTTGTCGGAAGCCAACCTCTCCTCCACAGCGGCGCGGATTATCACTCGTTAAATCTGGCGGAATTGCAAATGCGTCTTAAACGATTACGAAGACGATAGTCAAGAATGAGAGACTGCCTGTCCGGCCATTTTTATCGCCTCGTAAACCAAAGCTATCATTCTGTTACCACCTCGTAATGGTGGTGATGATGCACATTTACAAACAGCCATAAGGAGGAACCGACGTGGTCGTCCGAGGGGTCGTGGATGAGGATCTCTAAGATCTGGAGCCTCCTAATTAAATCTACAACGTAATACGCAATCCCCTATAGCCGTCAACGTGCGTTACGCAGCAGTGGCAGCAGGCTTCTTAAAATTTCTGGGCAGGGCCGGTATCGGCGGGCTAGGCGGGTGCCAACAGGCTCAGCAGGGGGCGTTCTCAACAGGCTCGGCAGGCTGGGGCCTAGGAGGACTCGACAAAGGATTTCCGTTTCGGCGAATGTGACGAGACTCGGCGGACTTGGCAGACTCGGCGGACTCGGTTCGGCACACAGGGCGAACTCGAAATGCCCTCCACCGACAAACCCACAACTCCATCAACCCCATCCCTCCTTCACCGACAATCTCACAACTACATAGCCGCCGTCGCTTCTCCAGCAACAGTCCCACAACAACAAACAAACTCCGCACGGCAGTCAAAAGCCGATAAGAAGCCGCTTATCAAGGATAAGAAGCCGCTTATCAACGACAAGCAGCCGGTTATCAAGGAAGAGGAAGCCGATGAGCAAGGAAAACCGGAGCTGCAAGCGAAGGGGCAGCCACCCATCCCAAATTCATCAAGAAACTCGCAACCAGCCACCCAGTTGATCGCCGCATCCGCCCAGCCATCTCAACCCGCCGCAGCCCCCACCAAGAGCCAGGCCACCATGTCTTCACGATGTCATTGGGGGACTTGTGCTAAAACATTCAACAGCCCGGATGATCTTTACGACCACATCTGCGAGGAGCACATCGGACGAAAAATCCACAAGAACCTGTGTCTGCAATGCTCTTGGCAGGCATGCGGTTATACCGGTGCCAAGAAGCAGGACCAGATCACGTCGCACATCCGTGTCCATACCAAACTGGCGGCATACACTTGAGCCGAGTGTGGCCAAACGATGATGTGGCGCAGCGATTTCAAGAAGCACCGCGAGAAGAGGCACGGAAGAAGCCTGCCCCGGCTGCTGCGAAGTCCGATACGCCTGTTAAGAGTCATTCAGCACCGTCTAGAGTTGCCGAAGACTCTAATCGACAGAACGCGCAGCCCAAGAAGGTTCAAGAGAGTGACGCAAAAGTCGGTCGAGACTCGGAGAGACGGGACAAGCAAAAGAAGGTTAAAGAGAGTGACGCGAAAGTCGGCGAAGACTCGGCGGGACAGACCAAGCCCAAGAAGGTGGAAGACAATCAATCCAAGCTTACCGGAGGCTCGGATAAACACAACAAACACAAGAAGGTTAAAGAGAGTGACGCGAAAGTCATCGAAGACTCGGCGGGACAGACCAAGCTCAAGAAGGTGGAAGATGGTCACTCCAAGCTTACCGAAGGCTCGTATAAACATAACAAGCGCAAGAAGGTTTGAGAGCTTGGCTCCAAAGTCTCTTCTCGATGATGACTGGGCTCCGGTTAGGAAGCTCTTACTGTGCATGGTGGTATAATATTCGATGAGATGTTGCTTTTGGCGTTGGTGTTTGTTCTGTGTGTCTGGGTAGACGATTACGTGTTTGTTTGCAGGTCAGTTTTTTCTCTTCTCCAAAACTTGAAGCGTGATACTAATATCGGCTAGTCTTAGGATACTTCTTGGGTGGGTTTCATTACTAAACCGCTGCGACGGTCGCAACGAAATCTTTCCACACCCGAGTATCACGGTGGTTCTCTTCTGCAACGTCTTTGAAATGAAAAAAACATCACTTTTCGAGGACTTTGTCGTGAGTACCGGATTTCTGGCTTCCCAGCGATCAGAACAGCCCCTAATCGTGCGGATTAACAGAAACATCACACGGAAAATCAACCATACTCATAGTATCTTTTCTTCTGTTTTCCCGAATATAGTGGTATGTACCTATAGCGATCCTCTCGTGCGACGCTTTTGAAGATTCGAAAATACTGATTTCTCTGTGTAGCTTTTTTCTGTCCTTTTTTTGTCCATGATTCTGTGGCGCCATGCGCTCAGCATTGCTTGCTTCAAAAACTTTCATATCGTGATGATTAACGGTAAAATCACACGGGAAGTTAGGAAGCAGCAGGTGTCTTTTTGCAAGCTGATAGTGTTTTCTTCTCTGTTTTCCCATTTCGAAGCTTTTCTTCAGGATTTGCCGCGTGTGTACGGGATTTTCTGCTGGCGGTGACGGAATGAGGTGATGTGCGCTCGGGGATCGCGAATGATTGGAGGCAATAAATGTCGTTTTTCAAGTTAATCAATTTCGTGGTCTGCTCGGAGCTGGTAAATGATGTGCGAACCCAGGGATTGCGAATGATGCGAGACAATAAACGTGGCGTATCAAGTCAATCCATTTTCTAGGAGTGCGGTCCCAAGTTCGGCGGTGCGGACAACGTGGAGGCAACCATTCCGTTTCACGTCTCGCATGTCACGGTACGTGGAAGCTTACGCACAGTATTCGACGGTATACGGAACAGTCTCTCAATTCTCGCGATTAATCCACCTCTCTCGCTCTCCCAACTGTGATCGCTCGAGCCAGGCCCACTTGGCTCAAGCGTTCCCCATAGCCCGCTATCAGCCCTATCAGAACTCGCCAGTGACATCCATGCGAAGATCCTTTTGTGCTGCTCGCCGTGTCCCGTCGCCCGCGGTCCGTCATATAGTTTCCGTCAGCCGGTCGCGGCGGTGGCGTCCACTCAGAAGCTCCATAACCTTACACCCCACTAGTATGCATATACTTCGCCAGACTGCCATCCCACCACGGGCAATATGCATACCTCCACACTTCCACACCTCAATAGATCACGTAGTATCCCAAACGTCGTCCATAAATGACTCAAGCAGGTTTGTGGGGCGTATAGGCGGTCCAGATCTTCGATGCATGCATGCGGGCGAGCGAGAAAATTGTCGCTGCAGGCTGGATAACAAGCTGGAGTGAGAAGTCCGGCTTACGCTGCATGCGGGGTTTCCACATGCGTTGCTGTCGTTGCGTAGTCTGGATACATTGCGATAACAACGGCCTTAGCGTGCGCGACTCGCGATGTCCTGCGAGTCGGGGTCAAAGCTACTCCCGCCTTCACCACCGGCGGCGGGAAAGTGTTGATGTGATGTATCGCAACGGTGATTTCAACGGTGCTGGAAAGAAAGTAGTTAGCAGGAAGTCGAAAATACGGATAGAAAAATATAGAAAGACGAGTACCGAAATGAAACGTTGCCATTTTCCTGCCTAGAAGCGCATCGATTAAAGTTCCACAGTACCTAGCGGAAGCGGTCAATAGGCATTGACCTTTGCTGAGCAATCGCCGCGCGCGCTTACTCATCCCCGTCATCGACCTCTCGATTCGATTCTCGAAAAGCCGCCATTGAGCTCTTCATAGTGACAATCGGGTCTGTGACATCCAAGAGTACATACTTTGGAAACATGAACCAAAATCGGATGGATCGTGAATATTCTTCAGCCGAAGTCACCCCACCATAGGTACTACAGCCCACGCAACATCAGCCCGACATCGCAACCTGCGCACTAGTTACTTCCACCCCACCTGTTCCCACGCCCCCCAGTTCCGTAGCTCGAGCACTTGATGAACATCGAAAGGGATATCGGTAGCGAGGAGCTGACATCCAGGGATTGGGAGGCCTAAAGCCTAATCGTTAGTGTAGCCGAAGATGATCTACGGTAACATGGATCCGGATTTCGGTAGCGACAGTGACTAGTAATATCACGTTTTTCCACGTGTGATGACAGGGGATCTGTTGAGGGGTAAATTTTAGCGGCCGAGGTCGCGTGACGGCGATCGTTGGCCGAGTTGACGTAAGATATTACGTGCTGAAAAGGAGCAGTAGAATTGGAGTGCTCTCGGGTCGGGAAACGATGGTCACTCACGTCCGCCTGGAAACCGCATTGCCTTAACGAATGCTGCCACGTCCACTGCGCTCCGTCGGCTGCACCCCACCCTTCGAGATGATTTCCATGACTCTAAGAAGTGGTTCGCAAGTTCCAGTCAAGAAATAAGATGGATTACGGACATGGACGGAATAGAAGACACCACGGTGGCCTCAGAGGCTAACTCTTGTCGGAATGGGGTTTCCTTCTGTGAGGATATTCACAGTGAGGATGTCGCCGGCTCGGCACCGGGGGTCTCGGAAGTCAAATTTCGTCCGAATGGGTTTCTGCTCTGTTCTAACATCCACAGTGAGGGCAGGGGGGGGGATCCCGAATGTTGTCTGATAATCCGGAAATCATTCTGAAAAGTGCATACCATCCTCTCGCTTCCTGATTTTCTCGCTGCACTCTGTCCGCTGATGCTTCTGGTGGTTTCGGTGGCGCCTGTCGCTTGAAAATTAGATCATCATGGCCGAGAGTCAGTCCAACTCGGCTGTGAAATATTCAACATGAGGAAACCGGGCATTAAAAATGCTTGAATAGGGGACTTGCACTGGTCAAATATACAACTAACACGCCAAAGAAACCCGCAAAACAGTCGAAGTAAAGATATATCGAATGTCGATCCCCACACCCACAAGCCCCTCGCATCTGCGCTTCCTCCCGCGCCTCCTCTCGCTCGCCTCCACGTGCGCCTCCTCGCTGCAATCGCACCTCCGCCTATCCCCCGCCGCGCGGCAATGCATGCTCATGCACCACCGAATGATCATATCCAAAGCGATACGTGCCTGCGCGGCCTCCATGCGCGAGCTGCACCACGAGGTGCAAGAGTGCGCGATAGTGCTGGGGACGGCGATTACGGATGTGCTTGCGGTCGATGATGATGTGGCGAGAGCGTGAGCGCGGCTGAAGACCGCAATAGTAATATCCGTCGTTTGCTCCTGTTGACACCATACTTTGATCAGAATTGTTTCAGCATTGGGCACCGTGTAAAAAGACAATACTGACAATGTCTCCGCCACGAATGAAGTCGTAAATCCTCAAGCACGCCACGCTGGCCCCCACTTGTATCTTTTTTCACCACTGCCACGGGAAGGAAATGCTAGGTAGCAACCCTTCAGATCCCCCATCAACCTTGACAAGAATCACGACACCACCCTCATCGAGTATCGGTAGTGACAGTAACAGCGACAACGAACTCCGTGATTGCACAGCGGATGTACACTAACTCACCCTACCACGCACACCACAGAGAAGACAACCGGGAGCGATGCACCTGCTATTTTCTCATCAGTACCATATTCTACGAATCGTTGTCCCCCTTCTCCTTTTCTAGCTTTCTCACACCAACGGAAGATCATCGTAGAACGTACCTGGGCAGTGACTAGCATGATGTGCTCGCGGACCACTCATGGAGTCAGGACAGGACATGTCGTTGGAGCCCACTGTCGCGGAGTGGCTGTGGAACAGGGTGCATCGCTCAGTACCTGTTGTCGTCTCGGAGAAGCAGGGTGGTAGAGAGGGCCACTGCTATTCTAATGTCCAAGTTCGAAGGTCGTTATTACTGTTCCTGTCGGTACCTGTGCCTGTGAAATGTGTAGTTTCGTGACGATCGAAATCTAGGAACTGCGGGGGACGTCTAGTCAATAAACCCGGCGTGGCTTCAGGTGTACTCTACAGTACGTCGCGTCCTGCCCTGTAAGGCTGCGGCGTACTTCTCCTCCCGCTTCGAAGAGGTTCTATTATAGGGCTGACTGCGGCCCTAAAGTCAAGTCACATCGTCGCTACCGTGCCAAGAACGCACGAGAGTCATTGTGCGCCCCACGTTTTCCGCCGCTAGCAACCCAAAAAAGGGCCAAGACTCTATCCCACCACAAAACCGCAACCAACAACCAACACACCTTCTCTCCATTCCTCCACCAACATACAAACCAACATTTCACTCTTCCTCCTACTACTAGCCCTTCGGGTCAGACTATCATATCCATGTGATGACAGATGAACACCTTGGTACGTAATTCATTCCATTCGACGGTAACATGGAGAGCCAGACTTTAGCTAACGCTTTTCATCCCACTCAGCGAACCGCTTAAACTTGCTCTGTCTCCAAAAGCCGGAGGATCACTTTGTGATACCGATGGTGATTCCCGAGAAGGTGGCTACCGGTGGGGGCGGTGCCCCTTCTGGGACAACTACCTACCCAAATGTCTCCCAAAACTCAGGCCGTTCCCGCCACGGAAAGATCATCAACTTCATTAGTCGAAGATCCCAACGCCATGTAGCTCAACGCCACGTCGCGCAAAGATACCACCTTTTCAGCGCCTGCGGGGCGCTGAAGCCCTGCCCTCATCGCCTGACTCGGCTGGAAACGACATCTTTTCAAATGCCTGGTCGGTCCCGAAACCAGTCGTCTTTCTATCCTGCTCCCTACTAATTCCTTCTCGTCTCAGGCAATTGAGCATTTTCATCCGGACCGCGTCGTTCTCGATGAATCTGATGGAGAGGATAGTTATTACTACGTGGGCATGCCTGGGGTGGGGGGCAAAGACGCGGAGTCATCCCTGTTGATGCGCCGCACCGCTTTGAACGGTGAGCGTGTCCGAATCAGGGGTGAACAGATCGATATTTGGCTCTACGACGCCGAGGACTCCACCGCTGCTTTTGAGAGAGTGCATGTTAGAAGCTATATGCAAGATTTACAATGACTCAGAGGTAAGTTCAACAGATCCCATTTTATGAAAATAACACAACATGCTGATATTCTACCGATTAGAGCACAAGCACGACGACGATGAACGTTCTTTTTATTTTTGTTTTTGCTATAGTTTTGCTTTTGTTTTTGCTTTTGCTTTTGCTTTTGCTTTTGTTTTTGTTTTTACTTTTGTTTTTGTTTTCCTTGTTATGTTGTTATTTATCATCGCAATAAATTGGCGTCAGTGTCATAATCGGACTACATATTGCCATCGGATCGAGACATCCAAAGGTGCTATCTTCCTCACACAAGTAGCCCCCGCGCTGGCCCTCGCCTTCTTGTCCCGTCGTTTCTGTGTCACGCACAGCACGTCAATCGGCGTCGACGTGGCGCTCACGTGTTTAGAAGCGGAGGCGCCACGTGCTGCGCTAGCACTTACAACGTGCCAACCACGTGGCGGGTTCAGGTCCCGGTCGCGTGCAGGGATATGCCGTCTCCACCATCTCGATCACGTGCTGGTTCGTGCGACAACCAACGCGGTACTTGACGGAAATTTGCTGGTTATCCCAACTTCAATTCGATAGCCTGGTGACTCCTGGCGATTCCACACATTCTTCTCCGTAGGAACGTGTTTCCCGGGATCCTCCTGCTCGTGCAATTCATCAGTGAACGTTTGTCTCGGCGGCGACTGCGATATGGAAAGATTCACGTAACGGCAGCCCCACACCACCTTCGGCCGTCGCCCTCTTGTCGCAGCGTTATCTATGTATCTACGCCCTCGAGATAACCCTGTATCTGCACGTGGATACCCCACATCTCAGTTCATCCTGCGTTTGGTGACATCGTCCATGTAACAATTCGACCAAGCAGCTGGATGTGGTTTCGACCAGGGTTTTTCGGCGGGCGGGATAGTCCTTCTGATGGGCTATTCTGCGAGGGGAGTGGGAGCGGGAGTGGGGAGCATTATGGTTGGAGCTCATGATGAATGACCACGGCCCATCTCGCCAGTCGCCCGTAGGCGGCACCATGTTTGATAGTGTCACGAGGCGACTTGCACGTCGGGGTGGTAGTGTGTCGAAGAAATCTGAAAGTATGTCCAATTCGATTTTTGTAACGACTTCGGCCTTATCGATGACGGCGACACTGCGTCCAGCCTGGTGGGAGGGCTGTGGTGATTTTTGGCTGCGAGATTCTGTGGTATTAACGGAGTTTTAGGTGTTCGAATACGGGAGTTTGGAAGTTTTTGTGTGGAGTCATTTTGAGGGGCGGGGAAGCGAGGAAGCGGGGACGCACGCGACACGAGATTGGGGAATAGACAGCGATTGGCAGTAGAGTGCGGAGTGCAGGAGCTGATCGCTGTTGCTTTTGATCGCTGCCAACAAACGCAATGGATCGGCCAATCCGCTGCCAATCCGTGGACTGAAAGGTGAGCAGGTACTTGTGGTGCAAAGTACTGTGATGGTACTTGGGTAAGTTTGGCTTCTGTATACTGTCAGTGGTGTACTGCGAGGAGGAAGTACCAATGACACGGTACGGGGTAGGTACTTGTAGTCCATGGTGGGTCCGTGTACTTGATGCGGGGAAATCATAAGTAGATGCATCGCGGCATCCACAGGTTTGTGTACAAAGGCACGCGTGGTTGCCATTTCGTACTAGGCCGATCACAGTTATCGGGGAGCGAAAAGCAAAACATGCGGCGTATGCCGCGGTAAGGGTGGGCGAGCTGCAGCACGGATCGCTTGCATCGTTCAAACAGCATCTCACTATGAGTCAGTGTGCAGCACCACAAAGCGGGACCAATGTGGTAGCCGGGCTCCTGCCGAGCATGTAGGCGCTACCGTTTGTTTCCTTTTCTTTATTTCCTTTGCGGCGAGAGTCGAGACCATCATTCCAACACCACGTATTCCCGTCGAGGGAAAACATTCCAACAGCTGTGTGCCACCCACCCATTTTCCCGTTGCAAGAGGACTGGAACAATCTCCGCGGACAGGCGCATGATGATGCGTTCGAGGGAGCAAGTCGAAAGCAAAGCACAGTGCTTTACTAAAGACGTGCCCAAAGCACCCTCGCTATCAGCATATTTATCAGACAAAGGCGGCGACTCGGACCATGGCCATCAACCTTCACCAACTTCCGCTCGATGTACTCCGCATCATACTCAAGTTGCTGTAACTCCCGGACTGGGACGTAGTGCGTGACATACACCCGGGATTTCACGCGGCCATCGACGACATACTGCTGACTGTCTGCAGACACAGGGCGCCGTGCGAGCCGTTCGCCCTCCGGGGACCACACCGTCTGTCCACGAACATCGTGGCCTTGATCAATGACTATCGCAGGCCATCCACAATCCTGCCCGCACGTCTTCGAAAGCTGTATGACGGATTGATCAGTGAGGGTTCCTTGTTTGAAAGCCCGAATTCTGCGAGCAGCTACCATCAGTGGTGGCTGAAAACTTCCACGGTCTATCGACTTCTCGTCGAGGTCCCAAGGCGGTGGGATCTTGTCGAGGTCGTCGTGACGCCGAGCTTCCTGAGGCCCGAGGGCTATGGCGAAGTACCCTTTTCTGCACCAATCCCAGCCATTATCCCGCGCGCGAACGGCTTATCTCTGGCGAGGCTCAGTCCTGCGGTCCGGCACATGCAGAAAGAGATTTTTGGCGAGATCGCCGGTTTCGAATCTACGGCTCCTCCGTTTCCATTGTTCAGACGGCTCTTCTTCATTGCTCAACCGGACGAAATCCGCGAGACCACCTTCAGGCCCACCTTTGAAGAGCTGTTCACCGCCTTTAATTTCTCCGATATCAACAAGCCGTGGATCGCAGATGACTTCATCGACTTCGCCCCCTACAGACACCGCGGAAATAGCGCCACGGCCGCGGCCTTTAAACTTTTACTTCAGGTGCAGTGTTTCTTGCTGTCTCGCTGCGTGGTAATCTGCCCAAAATCGCGGTCTAGAAAATTCATACCGACGGTTCAATTTCTTGCTGAGATTATCGACGCGATCATCGTGGGCAACGATACTTCCAGTGCATGTGTCGTCTAGTTACCGGCCTTGACCGTTTCTCGAACAAGTGCTCGAAGGCGAGATCCTACCCATGACTCGTTTGCGGAATGGCGGAATCGGGTTGCTTACGACAGTGAAGAATGTTTCTCGCCGGCATATCTCGACAACCAACACTCCTAACTTGGCGAGGACTTCAAATCATATTATACCTGGTTCATCAGACACGTGTCACAAAAAAAAAAGCTACTAAACACATTTGTAATGTGGCAATGGGCAACAGCCCAAATGATGATCCATTAACGGCCACATACAACCACGTACCCAGCACCCAAAGCCGGGCAAAGAGGAATTCTGTGTTATAAGTATGAATATTGTAGTGCTGGGAGGGGGAAGACGAGGAGGAAACGGAAGGGAAGGAAGGGCTGGGGTGGCGGGTGAAATTTCATGGGCATTGGGCACGCAGATACATATATGATATAGACAAGACATAGCTAGCAGGAACGCAATAAATGGAAGGAAGCAATGCGAAAGAAAGAAGACGTTTAAGACATCGATGCCCAGACTCCGGTGATATTTTCTATCTAGTGTATATACTTCCTGGGAGACAAAGACCACCCACCGTGGGCCTTCCTTGGGGCTTCTAGGTTAGGTCAGCTATGTGCAAAGGAGGAAGACGGGTATTGCGTAATCAGGAGCCACTCACCCGGATGTCGACCGCGACAGACGCGCGGACGATTCCCAGGCCTGCCTGGGAATCTGAGCCCTCCCACGGCGGGCCTTGGTTATGCCCCGACTCCAGTAGTATTTTCTATCTATCTAGTGAATCGACTGGACACAGACCGCCCACCATGGGCCTTCTTGGCGGTTTCTAGGTTCGGTCAGCTATGAGCAGAGGAGGAAGGCGATTATCGCGGAATCATGAGCCACTCACCCACAGGCCCACGGCGAAAGACCCGCGAGTTAGACCCTCGGTGCTGCTGACCGAATTTCTGGAACTCTGAGCGGGACTCGCAGTAGTACTTGAGAGATGTTAACCCGAATGAACATTGTGAAAGTTAGATGATGGAAGACTCACGACTCGCGGCATTGAAAACGCAATATATTTCGGCGTCGACGAAGAAGTGTGTTCCGAAGTTTGAGTAGTGGAAGTATCGATATTGGTGGCTGCCCCGCAGGGCTCTGTAAAGGAGTGTGTGGATGGTGATGATGACGAAGGATGGTGGGAGAAAAAGAAAGGAAGGGGTTGACGTGCGAGAGAAAAGGGCGGCGATGTGCGCTAATACTAGTCACCGCTAGCGCCTCGCCTGTAGATCCCAAAGTCCGCTGATAAGATGATCTATCTTCCTATCTAAGTGAAATCTGCATTTTTCACGTGCTTCGAAAGCCACCTGTAGGCTGTTAGTTATCCGGTTATTAATAAGCACACTGCGAACAGTGTTCAATCCAATGACGTCGGCAGTTTCTACCGTTGGAAAGATCACTTCTCTACTTTACTCTTTGGATGTTCTTTGCCTATCGTATGAATACGATTAAATTGTCTTTTCGAAGTACATGTTCAAAAATACACATAAAACACACCGACTCAAGGATCGAAAAACACACTGAAAGTGTGTGGGTAATTAACACTTCTGAGACGGATCGATATGTGCTTTGAATAGACTGTTATTATTGATGTACCCACAGGATAAATGTGAAGCTGGGAAACCCTCTGCATAGCGAAAGGCGGACGATGAACAAAGAACGGCAAGAGTTGGTTTCGACGGTTTCACTGACGATCGTGTTGCACACCCCCTGTCAAAGCATCACATTCATCTGAGTCCACCTTCAACACGGATCCCCCGGCACGCACAAAACCGGGCTTCCCCTCGACTCTTGCCCAACATACAGCAGATAAATACCCTTAAACCGCCATGTCGAACACAGCCGATTCTACCTCCGAAACCATCATTGTTTCCCTCTTCCAACGTCGTCGGGATCTCATTGATACCATGAGCACCTTGGCCCTCAGACTACAAGAATCCCGCGACCGTGTCGTTCCCCGGGACTCCGATATCCGAGGTATCCTCAGCACCATGCAGGAAACAATCGCAAGCATCTACATGGAACAGGCAGACATAGAATGGCTTGCTATTCAGGATGAGGAGGTGAATCCGCTGCGGTAGTAGGGTTCACTCTCACTTTAGCGTTCGAATAAATAGTCCGCTCATTTGTGGCTTGCCTCTGTCGATGTGCTCTCATACGCCAGGAATAAGTGAGCTCTCCCGCCTCAGTGGTCACCAAATGCGTAGATGGGGGTCGCTCGGTATACGGCTCACCGTCCTTTACGGTCTCATGCCGTAGTTTTCACTTTTCAATTCCGCGTGAAATATAAACACGATTCGTCTTCAACCCTGAGCCGTAGTGATCATTGGCCATCATCCGGAGGTTTCTCTTTTAATGACTTGTGTCAATACTTCCGATGCTGACGGGAATTGACTCGACAATTACTCGAGTATCATTCTCAGGACTTCACACAATTTACCATCGTTCGGGCCATTGGCAACAGTTTATCAAAGATCCTTTTTAGATGCAATTACGTTATTACAGCTATTCGTAAGTGTCCCACGGCTGCGCAGATGATTTCAATTCATTTTACACTCAGTCGCTAGCCACGTCTCCTCCGATATGGCAATACCGATGTTTCCGTCAGATAAGGAGTCGTGGAGCCCAGTGCACAAGGCCTATCGTACAAGCAGTGGAAACAGCGGTGCTCTTCGATTCATATGCAAGCCGCCAAGAATTCCGAGCAGTCGTCGAGGTCGCCGAAGAATAGTCGGTTGATAGTGCGGCCGTCCAGTCCGCGGACGTACGGCAGTGTCGATTTGGAGTTCTAGGGGGGGGGGGGGGGGGGGAATTCGCCATGAAATTCGAACTACCTACTGCCGGTAGGTTCGATCATGATTAGATTAGAGATCGGGTCCGTGGCAGCTGTACCTACTTTGAGGGGAGTCTATCAGTCATCACAGCGTCTGCTTCACTTAATCCAATCCCTGATATAATCATCTCGAACCTAGTGGGCAAAGTTTTTAGCAATCTATGTACATGCATATAGCTTCACCAAAATAGGGAGTGTAGAACCAATGGTCTGCGTACGGAGTGCTGAATGGGCGGATCATGCAACTCGGTTCGAAAGGAAGGAGACATCTCGAAGGGACAAACTTTCTGGGACCGTTATGCCTAGCGGATTCCCTTTCGATGATACTGCTGGTCTTTTCTCTCTGGACATGAAGAGTTGATTCGAGCGTTACTCTTGAAGTTCTCTAAGCATTCCAGGGGTGCAATGGTCAGTTATGTTCACTTCACTGAGCGATTGGCTCCATCAATAATTCCTGCCGGGCTATCACGCGTTTTCCTGCCTATTTAATATTAGCTTAGAAAGTTTGCTTGGAATTCCTGGAGTTCCCTTTGTGTTCCACAATAATCTGTTTCCTTCAATATCATTTCGTCAGATCTTCAACAATCCATCCGAGCAGTTTTCCGGTGAATCGCAACACCCACGTGTTTCGTTGTCGGCAGTGATACGACACACCCTCGCACCGGTGTGAATGGATGCACCGTGGGGGGTAAACGATGCAGGAGCTGGGAGATAGGTAGGACCTCGAATCGTGGGCACCGAAAGGGAGGGGAGGGTCTTGGCGGTGAGGGTTCACACGCACACACCAGTCAACCCGTCATGCGAGAGATGGGCTCTGCTCAACAAGCTATGGGGACTACCGGTATGTAGGTGGCTGCAGTGAAAGCCCCGTTCTCATTGCCCTGCGATAGTTACTGAGCATTACAGTTTCTCCGTTCTCCGAGGAGCGAAACAACCACATTGCCCCGTGGTCCTATTGGTGGGCGGGGAAATGCTCTCAGTGGTCAACATCACACGCCACGGCCAGGCCGCCTCGTCGTCATTCGCCATGCTACCGGAATTCGCCAGCCCACCCTTGCCGCCACAGACTGGCACCCCGAGGGCTAATCGCCACGTCTGGCGCACTTAGCTCATCACGGACACTCGTTCTTGCAATTCTTCGGATTTGTGATCTCCTGGTCATCGAGCACGTGATGTGGAGATGGCTCGATTTCTCGTGGAGGCGGCAATTCCTGCCGAATGTTTTTAACAGTCCTCACCACAGCAGTTGCTACAACACTGGATATTACTTTGGTGACCACGCGCGTGCTCGGCCAGGACGAAACCACAACCTCAGAAACCACATTTACCTCGTTCATTCAGTATCGAGACCAAAGCGGCGACTACTATATCGACACACATACCGCCTTTCCTGCCGCCTCCCATTGCCTGGCTCGCCCTCTGGGGCCAGCACGCCAGTCGCGGCACGTGGAAAAATAGCAGAGTGTAGCTCAACTACTCTGTATGATTCCAAGTATGTCCACCTTGGTTCGTGCATCCGATATTCCGGGTCGCGGTGGGGTGAGGGGTTGGACTTATATCGTGGGTGGCTTGGGGATATCACCCGCTCTCGATAGTGAGCATGTGGATCCTCCTTGCTCCCCGCTCCCACGATAGGATACCACCGTGATGCCCGATAACCCAAAATTCTCCTTGGCTCGAGCGACGGCGGCCATAAGTGTGCAGTTTTGACCCACGCAAGGTCTGTTTTATACTCACGGCATTTCGTTGGTCAATATTGTACGACTACCATCCCCGCGGTCCCGAGTTATTTCCATGTACTAACCGAATAAGCAGCACGGAAAAGCACTGTCACCATCTTTCCCTACCCGCACACACGATGCCGGACATCTGGAACGTCTGCTCCGAAGCCGATGAATACTGGGCCGCCACCGAACGAAGCGGCGGCGAGATAGCACGGCGCGGCATGCAGGAACAGCAGCACCACCAGACGGAAGTCGATGAGCTCCTCGCAGATCTCGAGCTATTGGACATCGCCCACGAGGAGAGCGAACGACGGGGGCTGCCGGGCGTCTATTACGCATTGCAACCCGAAAGCTCAACATTCCCGGTGATCCAGGACGAGTGCGTACGCCACGACGGCGCGAAATGGATTTTCGTCAACATCAACCCCATGCTCGCGTTGGTCTGGTACATTCCTTGCTGTCGGAGATATCGGATCGTATGGTTGCTTGATTTCTGAGCGCGCGTTTATTTCCGATTGGCTGCTGGTATGCTTTTGGCGTTCAGTTCGGTTTCTTGGGTTAGAACTATGGTCTGTTTGCTTTTTCGGATTGGGGACACTCACAGTGTACGGCGTTACATTCGTGACGCGAAAATTCAACAGGATGGGACGTAGTCGTTAACCGAGATCCGGCATGATTCGCTGTGAGGTAACTACTAGGATCATCCAGATTCCCGCGGTATCTAAACGACTCTCTAAGACAACCGGGTCGTTCGCTTCCCCGGCTTCTGGTATTCTCCGAGAGCTTGCGCGCACAGGGTATTGGTTGGTGGTAGGAGTATCTCAGATAGCTGATGCGCAGACGAAACTCGGCATATTCCACTCCGTCATTCTCCTCGCCTCTTCCCGTTCAAAACTCTCATTTCTCTTCGCGGCTGCTTCGGTCGCGCTTCGACTTGTTGCCTGCCGCATCGGGGCAACTTGGAATTTGCTTCGCTTCCTTGGCTACTCTCGAGGGTGTTCATCGTGGGGCGACTGGTTGTTTACTTCTCTTGAAGCTGCATGCGATGTTTGCATGCGATCTCTGTCTCTGGAAAAACACAATCCGTCCTTGGGAGGTTACCGGGTTGAGGTTATTCATCTGATGGGAACAGGTCTTGTGAAGCACATACTCTACACGCGAGGTTTCGAGGCTTCGAGTCTCAAGAACAATCAAGCCGTAGAAGCGTCTCGCTTATTGGCATCCATATTATGTCCATCGTGATCAGAGATAAGATATTTTATGGCTCGAATCACTGCTGTGGAAATTTTCCACAATCATCATTGTAGCAACCAGTGAGCTTCAATTGATTACTTCAGTCAACTGAGGATATGCTAGCAATAATACTTTTAGAGCTCGCATTTCTACCAGCATTCGTAAAGAACTTCGAAAAGTTCATGGATATACGAGAATGTACTCAGGGGATAGGTAAGTTAACCACCGCATCCCCACCATCCCCACCACGACCACCTCCACTTCACAGTCCCACTCCACCACCCACTCACGCAAGATGCGGCGGGCTACGTACTCTCGGAATGTCACGCCTCTGGATATACCCTGAACCTGCTAACTGTCCGGTTGGATGCGCAGGGACTGGAGATGTACCCACACCCAGGAAAAAAAAAAACGTGCATTCTAGATCCGTACATACAAATGAATCGTCATAGGCATTACCGACAAAAAAGAAGCCAAACCAAAAGCGACCTTAGAATCAGGCGAGCTGCTATTTTGAGATTTCCCCCCGCGTCGCAACTATAAGCAAACTATAAATCAAGTCTGAAAAGCAAAGAAAAATATCCGTGCGATGGAATGCGCGAAATAACCGCTGACCGAAACTTTGGAATCAAGGCTCTCCCTCCTTCTTCGGCGGCGAGCGATACAGGCCCTTCGTCTCCCAGTCGTCAAACGACGCCTTAGCCTCGTCTAAGTTGCGGTACTTCGTGATCCTAGCTCGCGACACGCCCAAGGTTTGCTCTTGCATCTCCGGGAACGTCCCGTAGATCCCTGCTCTTTTGCCCGCGTGCACTGCATAAAAGTTTTTCCGGTTCTTGGTGTAGCAGGTTTCCGAAATGTAGATTTCCGCCGTTGCGGACGCTCCCACTGCTTCCGAAGCGGGTGTTCGTTGGGGTTGGGGGTCGGCATCGTCGGTGAAGGATGGCTCGGTTTTGGCCACGTCGCTGCCGCCGGATGTGTGCCATGGGATGGAATCGTGATCGTTCTCGAACGTTTGCGCGACGGAATGGTCGGGGAGAGACGCCGTCTCCCAGAGGGAGAGGAGCTCGTCGATTGGATCCGATGAGCCGTCAAGGTAGGGTTGCGAAGGCTCTGCGCTGGAGCTGTCGGAAGGTGCTTCGTCGGATTCGTGCGGATCCCTTTCGGGGCTGTATGTGGCATCTTCTCCGTAAGCCTCCTGTTCCGCATCTTCGAAGTATTCCTCCTCGTCGTACGTCCCCCCGTCGTACTCCACGAATGCAGGGTTGAGGTCGGCGGCCAGATCTTCGCCTACGGGTGGCCTTTGATGCTCCTCACAGGGAAATTCTTCGAAATCCGGAGAATGCTGCGGCTTGGGAAGAGGTTCCTTGGAACAATCCAACACTGGCTCTGGTTCTGGCTCTGGCACTGGCTCCAATGGAGCATCGGGAATGTGGCTGCTCGACCGCTCAGGCGGTGGTCGGGGATTACCGAAGACATCGATATCGGGCTCGCCATCTTCCTGTCCATTATCGATACAATATGCGGGTAGGTTATCGACCAACTCCCGGTAGACCTCGGGGATGGGAACGCTGTCTAGGTAGACGTTCCGGAGAGCAGCAGATTCGAGGTCCTCAAGGAAACGGTAACGGACGATAATCTCTTCCTGCTGGGAGGCTTGCTTCCCGGTTTTGGCAGTATCATCCGAAACGGAGGAGGAATCGTCTGTGGATTCCCCTTCGGAAAGTGGGATTCGCGTGGGGTCGGTTGCGGATTCCGAATCGGAGGCGGACTCGCGCCCAAGTCGCGGTTCGGAGTGACCTCCACCGCTGATGGGGAACTTTGCAGGAGCGACCGGTTCTGTCGCATTTTGTTGTTTTGTTGGTCGTGGTCGTAGAGTCCGATGCTCATTGACATTCCGGCGCGGCTTCGGTGCGGATGGCTTCTTCTTCGGAATCACGGAGACCTCTTTTTGCCGTTTTGCTTTCGGATTGTGCGTACGCTCAGGCGAGGTGGTGGGGAGTGAATGCCCCCTGTCGACGACTGGCGAGGCGTGTCGGTTTGCGACAGGTTTCAGGGGCTTTATTTCGGTAGTGGTGCTGATGACTGGATCCAGAGGTTGCAGGGCTAGCTCGCCTCGACGGCGCGGGCTTTTCCCATCGGAAAGCTGTTTTGCCGATGCGGGCGAGGATGGGCCTGGCACTGGATCCGGAAATGCAGGTTTCGCCTTGCGGCGCTGCGGATCCCACAGGGATGGCTGATCGGCGGCGGGGAAATACGTCGTAGGTCCCTTCCGCCCGCGCGGTTGAATCTGCTTGACCGGTTCTTCGAATCTGAGCTGCCGCCCCCGTTGCGGTTGCGGTTTCCTAGCCAGTTGTGGCTCGGGTAGGTCGTGCTCTTGTGGTTGCCAGGCAGGCTCGGGGGCGGTGGTGGAGAATTTGTCGTCCTCGGATGTCGAGTCCTCTGAATCCGAGTATGTAGGGGGCGGCCGAACATGTGGCGCTCCAGGCCTCGTGCTGAACGGGGGTTGAGTCCGCAGCGAGTAAGGCCGTTCACGGGGGCGGCGCTGCCCTTCGGAGCCATACTGGTTCCATGGGCGCTCCCCCCTGCTCTGTGGGGGCACCGGGTTTATGGGGGCGGGCGGGGCAACGGAACGCTGGGTCGCCCATTTCTCGGCGGAAGTGTCCGTCCTTGATGGCTGAAATTCCAGTTTTCTGGGGGGCTTCAGTATCGGTTTTGGGACCGGTTGAACCGCGAGACTTTTGAGGATCGGCGGCGGTAACCTAGATGCATCCCGGTGTGCTGATGATGGTGGTTGTTTTTGCCCTGGCTCTCGCCCAGGTACGCCCCAACCCCGCGGCTGTCGTCCCGCAGCTCCCTGCGTGTCGGGAGCGTCCAGAGTTCGGAAATCGCGCGCGGCGGGGTACTGTAGCTCATCCGCGGAGCCTTTCTGGTTTCGAGATGGTCGCTCCGTGACGTGTTCCGGTTGCTGTGGCCATTTCTCTGTGGCTTTCGCGTAATCGTGCTGCTGTTCGGTTCGTCTCGCAGAAGGATAGTAGTGCTGAACCGAAGCTTGGGGGAAAACATATTGAGCCGGCTGAGCAGCCGGTGTTAGCCAGCGAGTGCCGGTGTCTGGATTGCTAGCATACGGCTCATCAACGGCGTAGCTTGGGTGCTGTCCGGCCGGCCGTCGTGGTTGCTGTAGAGTGAGGTCCGACCGAATGGGGCGGTCGACGTCTCCGACAACTGGTGTCGTCTGGAAATCACCGTTGCAAAATTCGCACAAATCCTCGATTCCCATGGATTCCCGATGGAGCGCACAATGGGACGCACAGAACTGGCGCCCGAGAATTTTCAGGTAAACCTTACAGACCCCGACGCGGGTGCACTTTGCCCAAGTGCAGGTCCCCGACATGGCGGCGACTCTGATGGAGGATGGTCTGAAGATGTTGATGATGACGATGAGGATAGCGTCTCGACTTGCTTGTATCGGGAGGGCCTGCGGAGTGTCGGTAAGGATCGTTGGCGCAATCCGCAGAACCAGGGTGACTGGTTTCCGTGGTTTGTCCGGTTTCAGACCCCGCACTGACCCGCCGATCGCCCTGCGTACATATGGTGCGGGGTACAAAGGCTTGGTATGGTTGGGGACACGTAACATAGGAGTGAAAAAATGGAATCTTTTCTAGCGGCCGCAACGCTAACATTTAGCGTGTGGTACAACACATGTGGGTGTGGCTGTCGCCTGTCGAAAAGTCGTCCTGTCTACATATCTATTACCCACACCGTCGTCCGCACAGCAGTGGGCACAACACCCTCGTCCGCCCAACACCATCGCCCGCACAGCACAACCATAGCAGATTCCGCGGCACACCGACTCATGTCCTTCATACAATCCCATCGAAAATGATGTCAAAAGACATTCAGATATTTGCCGCGATTACTCGTCTCATAGTAAAATTATTCTAAAACAAAATATTTACAACTAGACTCCTCCATCAAAGTCCGAGACTTGCTGCTGGCGATGGCCTCCCATTTGGTTTCATGCCATATCAGGTGATATGTCGTATTTATTCTTCGATGATACGGAAATCTAGTTGAATTGCCTCGATCCGTCCATTATCCTGCACCGGTGCTTCACCAGCACCTTCCACTAAGACTACCAATCCAATCTTCTCGTACACAGCTGTTGCAAGCTCAACAGTATATTTTTATACCGTTGCTAGGCATCAGGTTAAAACCTCCGTTTCGGTTTCCATGCGAAAATAAAATATGAGCAGCGGAATAGGTAGTTCTTCTCGACTTTTATCGCGATCAGCTGATGTTTTCGCCGTACAACTGGTTTCAAAATGGTAACTGTGGTAATGTTTGGTTTCGCGTTCGAGAATAACGGTAGGATGCAGTCCGATGAGTTGACGCGTCAATTTGACAGTAACCGGGCACTGATCATTATCACGGATACTGCTGATTCTGTGTTGGATCGGTTTGTCATCGACTTATGGTTGGATACTGCTCCGTTCTGTTGTATTCGTATTTCGAAACGCGGAGACACCGCACACCAACGGCTGAACTTCGTTGAACTGATCCACAGGTAAATCAGCGGATTTATCCAATTGAAAGAGCTGCTTCTTTCAATACGACGTGTAGTGTAGGAGGAAAGTCATAACGGAAGACATTTAGTCGAAGTTATTTGGATGTGGTGGTGGTAGTGGTGGTGGTGGTAGTGGGAATGGTTGGTGGTAGTAGGAATGGTTGGTGGTTACGGTACAGACACGGAACCCAGGGGTGAAAACCTTTCTTTGCTACAAGCACGTGACTCCTCGCCACAGCCACACACTTTTTTTTAGGATTAGCTTTGTGGCCGTTAGAAAAGATTCCGAAAAATGCCCAACCCCACCCCCGGTTTAACTCAACCACAACACCCAGAAAAGTTAAAAGCGATCTGTTACATAATAGAGGAAGGGTTAAAGTAGGTCGTAGCAGAAGCCAAACTTCTTTAGAAAGTGTGGTGAGTTAATCATAACAGGTTGAAACAAACTTATTTGTATGCGGGGATTTTAGGATGTCGCCTATTAGCGTGATACACGAACCAGCACGTCCGGATTTGATGGTTTCAGCCACGAACATGAGGTGCGGCTGATAGCTGGGCGCAGTTTGCTGCTAGCTAGTGGATAGTTAGTGGCTACAGATTGTGGCTAGAGATCGTCGCTACATACTATGGGCTGGTGACTATTGGCGGGTGGCTGATAGACTTTCTTGCTCTGCATCCTAATCGAGTATGATTTTGCCATTTCTTCGTTGTTTGAGTGAATCTTCTAGTAAATGACTCTAATGTAAGGCACTCAGTTGAGGATTACAGTCATGATACCGGGTTTGCTGTGATGACCAATAGGTATGCTAGCCTTCAAACCAATCTCCGGTCTCATCCTCGAACCCAGTGGACAGATATTTCTGGCATTCCGGGTACCTATACCTTCATACCTTAAGCAGCAAAACTGAAAAGCAATCCAAACAGTCTATTGTGACTTGCAGTAAGCATATTGAATCGAATAAAATCGCCCCCTATCCCCCTGGCCATAAGTTGTGGTCATTCTTGATTCCGAATCCTAGTTTTTTCTCCTCCCCTTCCATTTAAGCATCAATGCATTCGGCCTCTCAAGATCATGGCGTAGGAACATGTCCTTTCCTCCCCACTGTCCAGCTTCGCCTCGATCAGTCTGCGGCGGCTCGCTCTGGCTTTCCCGATCCCCGTAACGACATGCCCTGTGGTTGCGATACGCTCGACGGAAATAACACCATGTTCTGTTGCAATATAACTCACTTGGTTTCTTAATGGAAGTAGAAGGCACAGACCTTTGCCCTACATCCTACACTCTTGGGGCTCTCGGCTATCCTCTCTATTCACATCGATATCAATACTACCTGGTATAGGTCTGTCATGACCACGATGTCAAACTTATTCCATCACTCGTAGAGCGAGTGACCTCAAGCGCACACGGTCAGGCGGGACAAATAAAAAGTGATGCACCCCGAGCTAGATCACCAACTTCATGACTACTTGAACCCGTGTCGCTGGGCCAGTGCGGTAGCAAGAATTGACCGTTAGGTCACTGCGAGGTTCCCTTGTGTAGGGCCAGGGTTCGAGATGGTTCGAAGCTGATCACGAGGACAAGGTTTGATCACTTTCCCCCAGCCTACCCAGCCTACTGAACCTACAAAACAGGTAATAGAATGAGCGGACCCTAGCGACTCTAGCGGAATTCTTCGCCGACAACCACTACAAAAACCCCTCCTTCTCTTCTCTACAATCATCCTTCATCACTATCAGTTATCGGTAGCAATACTTCAACTCCACAAACATCCCCTTCTAAGCCAACACAACCTCCCGTTACTACTATAAGTTATCGTCAGCAATCCCTCAACTGCCACAACCATCCGTTCCCACTATCGAAGCTGTTGGTCTTTTTGACAATCCAGTTCACCGTGGAGGCGCTAACACTGTTCTTCAAGGCAACCAATGATACCACTCAGAATCTTCATTCCCTCCACCATGCACTCTTCGAAGGGTAATATGACGAACCATAAGTACGTATCTCCGAGTGTACGACAGACGCGGAGCACGAGAGACTGACTTAAATAATCGATACGGTGGTGTAAAGAAGACACCGTTCGGCGCCCAAAACGGACAAGACGAGCCGTTGGATCGCCGCGCTACGGCGGCCTGCTACTACTTCAGCGGATGTTGGGGAAGACTCCAACACCATTCACCGCCCCCCTAGGGCCCCCTGCCCTGCGGGCCGCGAGGAGGGGTGCGAATAGTGGGGAACCTGTGGGGGTTGGGTGACGGCGAGAGTGGACTGGGCGGGGTTCGGCGTGCTTAGGCGCGGAGGGGAGGATATATGTCCTGGTCGAGAAGCAGTAGCTAGCATAATAGCAATCTCAAGCTGCAGTTCGCGTTCATAAATTTTTGTTGCATAATGAGGTAGGTAAAAGAAGATAATCGATTCGGTACAACAACAATATCGTGCACAGCTCTCTCTCTCTCTCGATATACATGCTTCATGAACCAGAGTATCTCGCCATTGATTTCTTCTGAAGGTAGGTCTTCCGTGCTCGGATACCCCGCCAGGGACATCGTCATCTCCTGACGTCCGACATTCTGACATTGTTCATCAAATCACTCGGTAAAGCAACTTATGAAGCCATCGTGTGCCCAGGAGAAAGTAAGTAATATCGCAACAAAAAAGAGAAAAATCCCGGTCTATGAAAGATGTGCGAATATGATTGCTTTTTCGCCATTGAGAGAACGGGCAATACCGGAATAAATATAGCAGAAATGAGCAGTTTACATCCATTTCCTCTTCCGTAATTGCATCATAATCAGTCACTCGTTACCAGATATCACCTCCGTGATTGAGATCTCCGTCGTATCACTCGGCGCTTGGTCTCAGAGGACACTCTAGAAGAGTTCATCACCGACTAATTAATCGCGTGCGAGCTCCATCTGGATTAGCAGAACCAAGTGATCCCGAGCGGGGCGTGGGGGGTGTGAGCGAAGGCCACTCAGCGGGACAATACAGTGGGACAATAGAACCCCAAGTTCGCGCATAAGGAGGAGTAAGGCGACTATGATACCCATCTGTCGTAGAAGGCATAAAGTCGGTGAACGCGCGCGATGCGCAAAACATATTACGCGCAGCCTTCTTAGAATATGGGCAGTCAGTGAATGCGTGAAGCGTGCAAGCAACTAGCTGCGGTGGTGGTCATGAATTGCCGCTACGAAATAGCCATAGGTTGGATTTCAGCAAGGCTTCACTGATGTCGAGTCATATAGTGTCATCTGCAGTGCCCTTGCTGCAATCGCGACACATCTCTTTATAGGTTGGCACTTGCTGTCGGCTTTCATAAGTGCGTGTAGCTCTCGCAAAACTGGTGGGTGTTGGGCTTGACAGCTGTGTTCCTTACTAGCTTCGGATTTAGGGTTGTAACGGAGGATTGAAGGGAAATCACCGGCGGCGATCATGGCTCAATTGGAGCGAATTTCCCAGGTGGTGAGGGAATGGGAGCCCAGTACTCAAGGTCCCCCAGATGTACAAGAGGGTAGCAACCTTGGGTAGAACGCTCTTATGCTGCAGTTCAAGCCCGTTACAGCCGTTAGTTTTGTTAAGCGGATCTGAGCGAACGAATGAGAGTGAGAGATAGAGATGCGATTGCTAGATACAGAACAAAAGACAAGACAACAGAGAGAGTGTTTCAAGAGATACATCGAAGCAAAAACTATATCCCATCGTATTCCTTCCCTGAGGTATCTGTCCGTGCCCATGATATCCGTCCGTTCCCACCGAAGTTATTCCTCAACTCGGTTAATTGAAGCGCGATGTCATTAAACCCGATCCTCGACAATTAGGAGGACCATCACAAAAGTACCGCAGACAACACTCCTCCTGAAGAAATCGCATATGTATGGGCGCACAAGTGGTAATGAAGAGGATGAAATTCACTAGGACACCGTAACGACACGGCCAGCTTCTCCACCTCCGCTTCGGCCTCCTATCACCCCCCAAATGACACCAATCTCCTCCAAAGTTTCAGCCAGCCGCCGCTGTAACTCTGTGATGTTCCTTATTTCTCCGCCCCCCTATTCCTGTCTTCCAACTTCGCAATCATATCCTTGAGACTCTTTATCGAGGCATTGAACACGGTGTTCTCAGCCGGTGAGATCTTCAATCGGGTCATAAATATGTTATGGACACTCTCCAGCATTGACACCCTCCCTTGAAGTTTAGCGATAAGCTTCCTATTCGCATCATACTCCAGAATTCGGAACAGCTTCGCCAGTGAATTGAATCTTGCCTTGCGGTATTCCAGGTCGCAGAAATCCATGAGCCGATAGTATGTCGCAAGGTGGCAGGACCACATGTTCCAATCGGCAGGAGCAACTATGAGTAACGCTTTAGTATCGGGAAACCCAGAGTTCCGCCACCCCCGGTCCCGACTGACGAACAAGCAGATATGTTCGGTGATGAAAGAGTTGATGCGGTGTCGTTGACGACCCGGATGTCCGATTGGAAACAGCTCCTCCACCAGTTTCTCGCCCTCTGCAAGCAGTATCCAGATGTCCCAAAGGCAGCGTACCCAGATGCCTCGGGCAAAACATTTGAATATAGCGAAGTGAAGATGGTCGCAGCGGAGGTTCGCAATCTCCATCAGTTCTCCATATAGGATGTCTGCTGTATGATTGACAATCGTAGCCATATCGATGATGGCGTTGACGGTCGCGAACCCACCAGCCCGTAGAATCTTGTTTCTCTTCTTGTCGTCGACTTCGCCCTGGTCTGGATCTGGTTAGAAATAGTCTCCAAGTGTCGCTCAAACATGCGTTACTTGCCTTCAACCTCCGTGATTTGCTTTCTGACGAACACACGGACAGCACACTCGTAGTAGTTTCTTCCACTGTCGCTCAGTATTGGATGCGTCGGCAAGAGTGCCAAGCGGATTCCGCCTTCGTCGTCCTTGTAAATGTCGTAGAATGATTTGCTGCAGAAAGCGAGTGCGCGTGCATCGTCCAATGAACTGGAAAACTTGAAAATTATCCGAAGCAGTTCTTCCGGTAAGGTATTGAGGCTGATCGATGATCGCTGGTAGGAACTTTGAAGTAAGCTACTGCTTCCTGCGGTCCACTCGAGAATGGCTATCTTGTGACGATGGCGATAATCTGGTGAGCCCTGACGGCCGTCGAATGCGTTTTCAGGTCCGTGGGGGTCACAGTTGTCGCTCGTAGCAGGCTCCACCTTGGTTGTCGGCGGCTCGATCTCGCTCTTGCGCTCATCGTGCACCCCATTGTTGAAATACTTGTTGTCGTGATGACCCCCGTCTGGCTGGGATCCGGACATTATCGGAGATTGTAGGAACGATCGGTCGGGTGTGAGAGTAATGTTTGTTGGAGGTATCTGAGTCTGAAGGAAAGGTAAAAGACGAGGGTGCGCGAAGGTTGAAGGTTGAAGGTTGAGGGTTGAGTGTGATGAAAAGTGTAGAGGAGTCAAGAAGAATTCACCTTCGCTTCCTTCTATCTGTGGTCATCGTTTTTGTGCCTGGCTAGCGACCGAAGAGGCTTCTTTAGAACAAAGAAAACCTTTCTTGAAGGTGTACCTTAAAATGATTCCTGTTTCGGGAAAACCTGCTGGTTAACATTCAAGCTTCCAGGTGCGAGTGACACTCCACACTTTCATGCCGCCAAGACCCATTTGTGGCAGGCTAGGAAATTGATACGATAAATCTACCAGAATATGGATGATATAGATAGAGATGGATAGATGAATAGACATCTGTTCAGTTGATTCTCTACTTCAGGTTGGGCCAGAAAGGCCCTCTATATACACGTTCGTCTTGTCCAAGGCAGAATACTCTTACGTAGGAGATACTCGGGGTTCCTTCGACTTCTGAGACGAGCACGGTCCGTGCCCCGTCATCAGGTGGAGCCTTCCCGATCGTGAGTCTTCTAGAGCCTTCCGGGCGTCTAATCTTAACATAAGTCTACTGGAATACATTTCATCCGTCAGATTTGCTATCCCCACACCTTCGAAACCTGCTCGAACCAGCGCCGGAATTTCCACTGCGTAGGTTGGTAAAATTTTAGTCTACAACCCATTCGACTCCTCCTCGTATCGTTCTAGTCCCTCACGATCTCGGCGTGCCCTTTCCCCTTATATAGGTCACCCTGTCATCTAGGGGGTTTCTATGGCTGGTTGCACCGGACGATGCTCGCTGATATTGGTTCGAACTGTGGCAGTCCGTAGGCTATAAGATGTGTAGTAATAGCAGTTCGTAGCTTAGAATGTTGAGACCACCATCGGACCGCGCAATTGCCAATCTTCGGTAGAGATCTGCGTCATTAGCCAAACTGTCAAATATAGGAGTATGAAGTCTTGATTATCGTCTGTCTTCTGCAGCGGCAGAGGGTCCTCTATATACATGTGCTATCTAAATGGCCTCCAGGCTCGTCTCGTCGGCGGGCTGCTCGTAGACCCCATCACGCTCAGGGCACCAGACGCCTGAGGTCCGGACGCCTCAGATCCGGTCGCCAGTCGTCCGGCACCAGATATGACTCGGACAAGCTCCGGCGCCAGAACTCCACGAGCGATCGGACGTCTACATCTGACACAAACAACATCGTGTACGCTCACTTTTTATGGACAGTAATCTCCAGCAACAGGAGTCCCCTTCTACCCCGAAGAGACCATCAAAAAAGGTAAAGAACCAGCAAAAATTTACATACTCCCGGTCAATCACTCGATCCCGTCGGCGCACCATATCTGGCTCTCTCCTCGTCTCCAGCGGAGCTAGATGCGTCTGGACTGCACCCAATCCAACTGCGATCGCCGCCCGTGCAGCATAGGGAGAGATTCCTGGTGACTCTACTGGCACTCCCACTGGGAGGGTGAAGCTTGGGGGATCATCGGGATCCAGCATTGGCTACAATCTCGGACATTTACACCCATTACCAAATATACCATACGAGCTATGACCGCTGCAAATTCTTGAAACGATAAAACATCGACAAAAGATTGCGACACGGCGTATCACTCGAAACTATTTCGCTAACATCCAAAATGACATCCCCGCCGCCTCAAAAAGGGGTTCAGTGGCCTATGTTTCATTCACCTTGCCCTGTGACAGTAAAAAATCATGTCTCCAACATGCTCTTGCCACCTGTTCCTCTGAAGAATATTAGTGTGCATGGAATGGTAATCGAAAAGCTCAGGGATTGCAGTTGCGCGTCGGTAACGCAAATTGATCCGTCGTTACAGCGTTAACAAACCAGGACAAACCCATGCCTCTGCCGCCAGATGGCCTCCAACACTCTGCACCGGTCGGAGAATAAGGTGTTCCGCTTTGCTTGGACGGGCCGTAGAGAGCGGTAGTGCCACGGGAGGACGTAGGGATACATTCGATTGATCGACGGTTAGTGAAGAGGAAATCGCCCAAGCTCTACTGCCACGCATCCCCGAGGAAGCCAATAGGATAGCATGTCAGCCTATGTGAAGGACAGAGGCCAAAAGAAACGCGACTTGTGCAGTTCTGTGTTCTCGAGACCGGCAAGCTCGAACAAGCACGCCGCGAATAGTTGTGATAGGAAGTCACTCTGCTGATGCTGTACGTCAGTTCCTTAGTAATACCAGTCGGTTATCCAACACGTCCTTGATCTAGATACCGTTCCCATTTTGATACTGCTCGAGCTCGCTTTAGCTTGCTAAGTCCTTCGGGTACCATTCCACCAACTCTGGACATGGCGGCACGGCACGCTCCAAATGACAATTGCGGTTTCTCGGCCAGGGATTTGCGTTGCGGCCCTTTCGATCTATCCACACACAAGATTGCAATGATTGGAGTGGTTCGGGATCGGTGGTGTTGCAGCGCGCCGAGTCGCTGACAATGGTACCTATCACACCCGTGTACGGTAAGATCCTTATCCTTGATTTCGCCGGAGATCGTTTCGACCGATGGATCTGATGGAATACCGATTTCGCTTGTTTCACTGAAAAATCTTACGGCGAAGATGGTGCGCGGTAGTTTGTAGGTGGAATTGAAGTGCTGGAGCTTGCAGGCTGTAGCGGTCGTTCGGGGGGGGAAAGAACTTTGCCGACGACCTAGGGATTTCGTCAATCAGTGGTGCCTTCTTCTGCCGAGTGTACAAGTACACCTACGGGCAACAAGGATAATCGGCGACATGATCGTAGATAATCGACGGCCAAGTGGGGCAGCCGCAGCCAAGACTGACGAGCGGTCCCGCGATACGGGAAGTCGGTTACCGGTAACCAGTCAGCGGTTGAGTGTGGGATCTTGCCGCGCACTTTGGATTTCTAGGATTTATGTACCATTGTAAAAAAAAGGGGTTTTTTTTTAAATAGTGGAGCGACTGTTGTGCCATTATTATTTTTTCAAACCCGTAGGAAAAGTAAATATCACATCGTGATAGTTGAGAATTATACACATGTAAAATTATTGACCTATAGAAGCCACTCAAAACATTGTACATTCCGTGTTGGATTTACAGACGTGTTGCAAGTTTTTAACGGCGGGAGTGGATATACAGTTCATAGGCTTTTCCCGTGAAAATTGGAAGCCGTAGTACAAGTGATCCTGTTTATAGACAGCAAAATGGCCAGCAATTCCCTATGTGTTTAAAATAAAGCGTTTAAGTGCATTAAAACGTTGCAGCATCGTTTTCTTGGAATTTTCGAACCATTTGCGAACTACTTTAGAACTGTTGAAACTTGAGGAGTAGGAGTGAAACGTGTGAATATCAGAGATGAAACTGGGCTCGGGTTTTCTCGCTTATGCAGCTTTTTTTACATTGGTCTTGAAGCACTAAGCACATGGATTTCTATTCTACTAATACTACCTACGAGGCCACTAGCCAGTATCCACGGCGGCCAGTATCTACGGCGCCTAGACAAGCATTACTGCAAGGTGAGCTACCTATAAGAAACATGAGCTATTAGCGAGAGAAGCTATTATGGAAAGGAGGAGCTGCGGTGGGAGTAGAGTCGCGGCGGGAGGGGAAGTGCGGCAGGAGAGGAGTTGGGGTGGGGGAGGAGTTGCGGTGGGGGAGGAGTTGTGGTGGTGGAGAAGCAACGGGGGGGAGCAGTAGCGGCGGGGTGGAGGAGATGTAGGGGGAGGCGGAGTTGTGGGAGAAGACGAAGAAAAAAAAGAAGAAGAGGCAGATGGCTAAGAGAGCATACGACCCCACCATGCACGCCATGACCGCCAACGTTGGTGCCCTCTACTAATCACATTCGTCTTCTCCCACCGACAGGCGTCCTCCTTCGCTTCCTCCTCTTGCCGACACCTCCTCCCATAGCTCCTCCACACCACCAGGAAATAGGATCGCTGAGTAGGAAGGTGTGAGTATCTATATGGGCATTCAACTTAATCAAAACAGCCGGCTCGTGACCATAGCTGCATGTATGGTGTAGAAGTTCGCGAGGAGTATTTGCTGCGGAAGAGATGAGATGGCGAGGATGTAAAAGAGATGAGATTGCGATGCTCCGGCTCAGCAGTTCTTTCTGACTTATCTGCAGCTAGCTTTGAATGTCTCCCGCTGTTGTATGGCAACGCTGGTTTTATCATCACTTCCCGCTCACATGGGCTGTATTTCAAAGTCCGCAAGAATGCCGCTATAAGCTCAAGGTATTGGCAGCGTCATTTCACAAGTTGGCTAAGTCATTCTTAGAGTCATTTACCGGATTGACTCAGTCATTCCTATTGGATGGCTTAAGTCATTTTCATCCCCACCCCCACCAAACTCCCATTACTCGCTCCCGTGGCAGCTCGTCCATCGCTCCCCCACACCGGAAAACAGTAGACAAATGCCGAGAAAACGTTTAAATTGTCGAAACGTGATGACAACGGTCGAAAAATGCCAAGAAAACGCTTAAGTGAGCGAGCACCAACGATATATCTCGAACTTGTGTTTTTACATTTCCTCCATTTCCTGTTTACTTAAAACAACAGCGAGCTTTGATCGAACAACAGCGATATTGGATTGAACGACGACTAGCTGTGATCGAACGACGGCGAGCTTTCTACAAACGTAAGACGAAGTTCAGTCCTTCGGCGAGCGCAGAGGACGAACTAGTGTTTATATCAAGCCTCGGAGAGACTGTTCTGTCGGAGGATTCGTAACCGTCGATCCACCTTGGGACGAAACCATCAGAGTCCAGAGTCCTGGAAATACTCGGTGATGGATATCTGAGTTCTGGCCGGAACCGATCCCCCTATATTCTCAGGAGTCGGGAATCACGCTGACGGGGCGGAGCGGGATTGATGAACTAGGTGGTTGGAAATGCGCAAGCTCCTTCGCGTTGAGGAGGCGACCTTGGATAAGGACGATACGCTTCCCGCTAAGAAACGCGGTCCATGGAGCAAAGGTGGAAAGAAGCAGCTCAAGTCGATCAGGTCTCGGGCGGAGGCAGGCTCGACCGCCACTGCCCTCCATTTCCTCCGGCCTAGGTTTCATGGGTGGGCAGAGGTGCTTTTCTTTCGGCTCTTTGGTTCAGTTCATTATATTGCTGCTACATTATACACGGGGCGCGCCACGAGGAGCTGTTGTAACATCATCTGTTGCTTGTGCAACGTTTTGTTTGTCTTTTTCACTTCGTTGTATCCACCGAGGCGTACGGCCTACTCTCCTCCGATAAGATCATATCCTCCAAAATTACAGCGATGTTTAAACATGAAGATCAATTTACCTTACAGACTGAATGGAAAGAAATAGCAGCCGAGATGAATACTTGGTTAGATACTGTGAAGGAATTTAGGTCTCGAGACTATAGAGATAAAAGCGATAGAGCCTAGCAGACTAGGTGACGGATTTCGTTGTTTGTTTCTTCATACTGCGTGGAAAATATAGGCCATGCAATAGCTTTATTGGTTTCATCGTACTCCCATTCAGTCCATCTAGATTATGGCGGCAGACTACATAGGGCAGCAGCATCGAACAACGACCAAAGATACGCGAGTGATGCAATCTAGTAGAAAATTTGTGAAAGTATTGAGTCCTATCACATGACCTAGAGCTTTGCACGTTCTCATAGTTAGTATAAGCGTGTGGGGCACACCGCACAACGAACGTTTGGTACAGCCATACATACGATGTCACTCAGGGGGTTAGCCGGGCACATACGGAAAGGTGGGAAACGGTGTTTTTTTGAGCCGAAAATCCAGCCTGAGACCTGACCCAAGTCCAGAGATGGCCCCCAAGCGCCTGTCCTCGACATTCTAAAAACTCGAGACAGGAAACGGCCTGACAGGCCAGTACCTCCGGTTCACGGAGGAAGATGCAGCAAGTGAGGTATCCGAGTGAAAGCTCAGGGAGCGGGAGGAAAGGGAGGCGGACGTGAGGCGAGAGGAGGAAGAGGGTGCTGAAGTTGATGAACCGGGATCATTCCCGCTGTTCACCCCCACACCTCCCTCCATAGCATCTCCTGATGAAGAGGCAGGAGGCGACGAGGACTAGTGACTTGCGGTGAGGCAGGGACGAGGCGAGGGAGTGGAAGTTGTCTTTTCCTAGTTTACTTTCTTTGGTGCATTCATACATCGTTGGGATAGGCCACAGCAGGAGCAGGGAAAGCCAAGTCGGGCCTCCTGATGAAAGTTGGGTTGGCCAGTGGTCGGGAAACGCGGGGGTGAACGGGAAGATATTGCCATGATCTACGTAGGTCGCGTGCAATCAATGAATGAACACAAAAAAAACGGTGTTATTTTCTTTCCAACGTACCAACGAGTATTGCAAGAGAAAGCACGAAGGCCTGGGGTCTTGGATCAGCGGTAATGAGACGGAAGCTATGACAAGCGCTCTGCTGGGGTGATATAGGGTGTCGGAGTATCTCTTCGTGATCCCCAATCCCTTAATTCCCAGAAGGGCCGCGTAGGCTGAGCATCGAACTGATTACCTAGAGCTGTCCCGACGATCAGTAGCGGGTTAGACCGTCAAGCTGCCGTCGAACTGGATGGGGCAAAGCACATCCAAGTTATCCGATTCGCTCGCCGGCGACTATGCCCTCGAGCTCAAAACAAAAGTACCTAGGCGTTGACGGTCCAAGACCACCAGCTCGTAGGCATTTGCTGGAGATCTATTTGCACTGCCGAGTCTAGCCTCCAAGCAAAGGTGGCAGTCAGCAACGGAACTATGAGTGCGAGAGCAGTGTAGAAGCAGTAGCAGGAGGGCGATAGCACCAAGAGAACAAGCGCCGGTGAATGAATGACGTATGAAGTAACCGCGAGTAGGCCACAGCTATAAATTGCTGATGGTAACTGAAGAAGGGGCCAGAGGGGAAGGCATAGGGTTGTGAAGGTTTTCTCGACGCCTTCGAACAGAGACTGGTGCAAGTGGCTGGGCAAATCCTGAACGGGAAGTCCCAGTTGAGCGGCGTGCAGATGGTCCTGGGTATATAGACCGGTCGTCCCCGCTCTCTCTTCCCGTTCATCCTCTTCTCTCTTACACACCTCCATCTCATCCTTCGAACCCGCAACTTATCCCCCGAATCCTATCCCCGAAATCATCTCACCCTTGAGACTCCAACCTGTTCTCTTTTCCATCTTATCCTTCAAACTCACAAGCCATCCCCGAATGCAGAATATTCTTCAAACCCACAACCTGTCCCCCAATTCATCTCACCCCTCAGACTCTAGCATGTCCTCCATTCCGTCTCATCCTACAAACTCACAACCCATCTTTTCTCATCCCACCCGCGAGGAGTACACCCTTCCCGCCTATTCTTCAAACTCACAACCTATCCTCCATTCCATCTCACCCCCCGAAACTAGGATCATTTAGTTTATCCCTGTTGTGATTAACTACCTTCCCGTTCATACTCTTCTCCATTGAAATCTTCTTACACCCTTTTATTCTTTCCGCTCCTCTCTTCTCGCTTTTATCATCTTCCATCTTACCCTTCACATTCTACTCACCACATAAGCGGAAGTAGCTCCGGTGGTAAGAACAACGATGGAGGGCTGCGGTCTAGTATATCCGCATATACGGTAATTCACTGCCTTTATACTCATGCTTCTTCGATTTTTGCTGATTTGATGGTTTGGTCGATGAAATTAGATACTGTCGGAAAAGAAAAGGAAATCCAACGCAGGGAATCTGCTTGAAGACGGCGTGGCAGAGGGCAGAGAGACGCAAAATTCTTCTCAGCGTCCTGGTAACATTGCATCACCTTTTAGTGAGTAGTTGGTGCAGCCCGGAGAGCAAATTGAGGAGATATCTAACACTGTCAGAAGATTGAGGTTGGTCGTTGCAGGCAGCGACATCTTCGTTCTGATCCTTTTTCGGGGCCGTTCCAGTAACGTCATATACGAAACACATCAGCCTACTACTACAAATACCCTATACGCTCATTCGAATGCTACCGCCACCGGCCAACCAATTGGACATCAAAGACGAAGATGAAATCCCAAGTTACCACAGCTAAGCTGAAGAAGGCTTCGCTCGTGATACGGAGATTTGAAGGACGAAACACTACCGGATATTACACCTACTCCTGGAGACGCCTTGGTCGGCCTCGTAAGACGAGCGTCAGTCTATCACCCTCTCACCCTCTTGTGGGGACGGCCGGATAGGCCGCAATCGAATGTAAGACGGACATCTGTCTGTCAACCCCCTCTCCCTCCTCTATTTCTCATCTAACAGCCATGCAGTCCTCACGCCACGCCCGGAACATCGCACCAGCGACCACTTATCCGCAGTGCTCACTCGCGGGTATCGTAGGCCTAGGGACCTTTTCCGGGAAGAAAGATTCCTTAGGGCATGGCGGCACCTGGTCATATGGCCGTGCTGGAAACGGCGCCTTTTTCACAGATGCCGCTCTCCTTCGAACGAGAATTCAAGTCATAAAATGAACGAACTGGATGAGGAATCCACGGCGAAATCGCTCGCCCACATTATTACCCCCCTACAACAGTATGAGATGGATGAAAAATCCACAGCACAATCGCTTGCAAACATTATTATCCTCCTACAACAGGACGAGCTAGACGGAAAGTCCACGGCAAAATCGCTTGCCCACATCATCATCCCCTTACAGCAGAATCAATTGCCCAGATTCGGACTGGCTAATACAGCGCCCAGTCCGTCTTTGATATTGCCCGAGGCGGTACGGGATTAGTCGATGATGGCTGAGAAGAAGGCGGTTTATGAGAAGAAGGCGAAGGATGAGGACTCAGGCGATGTACGAGAAGAAGCCGGTGGATGAGAAGAACGCGGTGAAGGAGAGGAAGGCGGTGGATGAGAAGAAGGCGGTGGATGAGGACCCAGGCGATGTACGAGAAGAAGGCGATGGATGAGGACCGCAGGCGATATGTGAGAAGAAGCCGGTGGATGAGAAGAAGGCCGTGAAGGAGAGGAAGGCGTTGGATCAGGAGCAGGCGGAGGATGAGAAACAGGCGGTGGATAAGAAGCAAACGGTGGATGAGAAGAAGACGGTGGATGAGAAGCAGGCGGAGGATGAGACAGATGATAGGAATGACTGGGTACCTGGTTCCGGGCTGGCAAGAGGAGGACGAATAGCCTATGGAACAGAATAAATATCTGAGCGCTACTACATCACAAATATCAGCCGCCCCCCCTCGGCTCACCGCCGCCGCACCGCCGCCCACCTTTGCACCCTAGCATGCGCACAACAGCCGCCGCCGAAGATTACTGCCCCCTTCCCGTGGTCTTTCAGTAGCCGTGCCCCTGCCATTGTTGAAGCGGAGTATTTATATGGTATGTAGCCTTTCGTCTGTAGATAACTTTCATTTTCTGTCTGAGCGGAGATTTGGCTAACACACTATCAACGTATCAGGCACCTTAGGTCCCCCGCCGGGTATGTGGGCATCCCACCTACGCACTGGACGGATGAGTCCGATCGAAAAGCTCGCCCCGAACGGCCAGGGCTACACGCTCCCGTTGAACCCGTGTCTGGGCACCCGTATTAACCGAATTCCCCTGGGCCCTCATTATGATCTCCCTACAAAAATACCGCTTGCTCTCATCGTAGCTCAGTTGGATGCCCTTACCTTGCTGATAATTGCTATCGGCCACGATGTCGGCAACCCTTACACGTTTGTACGCCCTTAATTCGTTTGTCAAGATAAGGATAGAGATGCTGATGGATACGAAGATAGACGAAATTCCGTTGATTCCCTTGCTTCTCGTCAGGCCACAGAGGCCCTCTATTTATATGCTCGCCCAATGCAAGACTGAGCCTTTCGCACGTCTAATCCTGACTCATTTGGACGTCAACATTCTCCTGAACGACATCACTCCTTTGGATGCTCGTACTCTGCAGATGGCTGCTTCGATCCCGTTCCCACATGATCACCTCTTTAGTCCCGGGACTGCAATCCCCCGGCAGAAACGGCGCCTGCCGACATCATCACTAATTCGGATGCCCTCACACTACCGATAGTTGCCATCGGCCACGATGTCGGTCACCCTGGAGAGAAGACACACGGAAATGGCAGGGTTAGTGGAAGGTTACCGGACTCAAGCTAGGGAATGCGACGAAGTCCCAGATGGGACATATGAAGGGTAATTGGTGGGAACGACTTGTACATAGTCGATACATGGTCTTCTCCAAACTCAATCAAGCATATCTCTATATACACAGGTGGCTACAGCTACAAATTCCTCGTCGACTTGAAACTCCGGTTGCGAAGTTCCTTGGGACCTACGCGTACTGAGATGAGCGGTACTGCGGTGACCGACAAAGACGTGATGTATATATGTGGAGAGGCGCATATTGCTGATGAAACTGCGGGAGCTATTAGGATCTACGAGGATAAGAGAACACTAGGAAAAAGGAGGTCGCAGCAATATGGAAGTTGACTGAGGCATCCCTTCGCTCTCGGGGCATGGATTGCTCTGTGGTCACGTGCGAGAGGTGAATGACAGTTGAAGAGGCCCAGAAACAAGAGGAGTTCTCCTGAGTCCACTTCCATCCATCACCACGCATACTGATAACGGTTAAATCTTCAGGAATAACGCGCCAGTAATTTCAGCGGCCGTGGATGATACCAGAGCTCCCTATCGGGAGAAATCTTTGCCTTTATTTGGCAAATCATCGGAAGGTTTCAGGTTATGTGTCAACCCAACGCGCCCGGAACACTCGGAAGGCTGCGATCGTTGTTCCGAGGCCAATCAGTCAATTGTGGCTCACATCTTTCTATCATCGCTGCCAATTCTTTATCTGACCGGCCGGCCATCTTGCTTCGCGTTTACTCGTCAGCACAATGCGGTCCATCGGTGCTGCGTTGTTTCCGACAGCCGTAGAGCCTTCTGCCCCTGGTCTGTCTTGAAATTTGCTATCTATCACCTCGGGCTCAAGGTGTACTTTACCTTCGTCTATTCGTGCACAGCTAACCGCCCTCGCGCTACCTGCAGGCTTACTACTGGTTGGTTTCACACAATTCGGCTCGTTTCCTGGGATTCTTTGCGGGTTGCTGCTCCTCAACTTCTTACGGCCACTGCTTGGATCAATATTAATGCCCAACGGCATGATGACCGCACCGATAATATGGTCAGGCTCAGTCGCAAACCGCCCAAAGAGAAGGAGAAAACATCGGGTTACATCGGACAGGTGAGAGGTTTGAGGGGAGTGCGCGGATGGTGGACGAGCGGCGAGTGGGGGGATACCGGTGGTCTCATTGATCGTCGGGGTCCACAAAGGAAACACTCGGCGGAGAATTAAGCCGACCGGACACGACATAACGCTCGGTTATGAACAATAGTCAAGCCACGGCCACAACGAGTAAACATCACCGGGGGTGAGTACACCGGCATTGCAACACGATTACGAAGGGCGAGCTGCTCAGTCTTCTTCCAAAGCCTTCACCGACTCATCTACGGGGTTCGTCTACCGAAGATGTTTCTTTGTTCTACACGGAGGGAGCGCATGATCTTTCACTGGAAGTCTGGAACGTGGCATGCGCGGGCCTACGATCCAAGAGTCGGCATTGTTTGCGACATCAACCCACGTTTCCCACGGCGTCGTTTGGTTAAAGCCAGAGCTTCCTTGCCGCAAATGAACCGTCTCGCCACGTTTTTGACGTGTGAGCTCGGTTTGCCCGTGCGTATGGGCGTATGTGCGACGTTCCAATCTCGCATCATCAGCAGATCGCAGAGTAGGCCGATGCCGATCGAGTTGGTTACGGTACCTGAACGGATGCGCGCAATATCAATAAATGCCTCTGCAAAGTACCTCACTATCTACCGCATTCCACCGCGATCAGGCACAAGCGAAAGGGGGGTATCGCGAGGGTGGGGTTGCACGTTGGATCGCATTGGAGCACGCACAAGCATCGAGATGAGCTGCGGACAATTATCCAGGTTGCCCTGATCTTTCCCGAGCTTCATCTATCTATATGTAGCAACTAACTAGAGGGGCAGGAGCGCTATCGACACATCCAAGCGACCGTACAACTTACCAGGGCTTGACCACAGCGGCAATAACACCTGCCGGATCCCTGTGTTTCCCCGCGCCGGAGAACTTCTCGAGCGCTTCTAGAAACCTTTAGCACAGACTCGACGGACGCGCGATATGAATGGGCACACCGGTGTTCCGTCCGGAGGCACTTTGTTCGGGAGAACGGGTAGTTGACTGGGGTTGGCCACGTTTTTAGCCGCGAAACCATGTCGCCCACGAGCGTCGAGCCTACAGACGACAGGAAACGTCGGCAAGCGAGCATGCGGAGTGCGGGGAAACTTACTCTAAGCTCTAACTACCTGCCGTTGATTCGGAGAAAAAAGCTGGCATCCTCACATGCTGGAGCCTACATATGCCGTGCAGAGTTCGGAGTTCGCAGCGGTGGTGCTGACTCGGGGACACGTGGGAAATGACAGGCATCACACCCCCGTAGCCTATGGATGACCCTGGATAGATCCCTACGCTTGCTGCTGCCTGTGCGTGAAGGGTCTGCGTGTGGTCACCGGTGATCCCTGGCCTTCCTACGCGTGCCATCCCGTCGCCGCCGAAGCGAAATGAAGCACCCAGCTCGAAGACCACGATCGTCAGTTACCCCGCAGTCTCCGTCCAGTCCGTCTCCGTCGGATCGCAGCGCTTGAAGGTTCCGAGAGTATCGAGGTGGGTTGTCCGAGCGCGAAAATGCATAAGATGAGTAGTTTCGCCAGTACCGATGATGCTGAAATCACGAAGGATATCGAGTTGGCAGCGACGATACCTACAGCAAACATGCGATCCCTTCGCTTTCTCGCCGTCTTTTTATTCGCCTTCCTTTTCCTCCTCGTATCTGGCGCCTCCGTTCATCAGAATCAGAAGAGAGCTACGCAGGTCTCTCTGACCAGTGTCTCGTACTCCAACAACGTTCTTTCGGGACAGATCAGTGTGAGTCGGGACCAAACCATGTGCGGTTACGCGCAGCTGACTTTCCGCAGATCCAGAACCTCGCGCCCACCAAGGTGGTCACCATCAACTGGACGAGCAGCTCGTCGTGGTCCAGCACCCAATCGTTCGCCGCCCAGTGGGTTTCCGGCCCCGATAGCACCGGCTACGAAGTCTGGAGTTTCAGTGGCACCGCCGCCGGTGCGTTGCAGTACTACATCCAGTACACCGTCAACGGCGTCAGTTACTATGACCCGGGCAACAACGTCAACTACAACGTTCCCAGCTCCGGGTCCTCGTCCGCTATGGGCTCGACTTCCGCCAGCTCGACTGCCGTGGGCTCCACTTCAATTAGCACAACATCGGTGAGCACGACCACCACCCCCGTGGCGAGTCCCACCGGTACCAGCATCCCCGCTGTTAGCCTCCCTCCGATTGTCCCCACCAGCATCCCCTCCGAGGCTCCCGCGGCGGCACCCAGCGGCTGCGGCACCTTCAACGGCAAGGAAAGCTGCACCTCGGATGCTGTCTTCGACATGCCCGCCGCCGCCGAGAACAGGCGGTGGCAGACGCCCCCCGAGGGCAATACCGCGTACTCCAGTTCCTTCCAGGACTACAGCGATCTCGTCGGGTATGCCGATATCCAGTACAACCCCGCACGCAACGCCGCCCTGGTCACCGTCAACGCGGCTTCCAAGACCGGGGAGCAGCTGAGCTACAGCTTTGGCGGGACCGCCCAGACGTCGAATTCTTTCCGTGTCGATTCTTCGCTTACCGGGAGTCTTGCCATCACCGTTTCGAGCTCGAGCGGGAAGACCCTCGGCCTCGAGCCGCTGAACTTCATCTGGCAGAATGTTGCTCTCACTGCGGCTCAGAGCACCTTTTCGAACGGACAAAAGGGGGCGATCGCCGAGTTGTTTGGGTGGCCGTACAACGATATCGCGAAGGAGTGCGTGTTTCTGGGAAAGGCTGGTATGTGGACCCCTAACACCAATGGTTCTATTTCATGTTGACGTGGGGCTCTAGGATACATGGGCATCAAGATCTGGTCGCCGAACGAGCACGTCTGGGGATCCAACCTCTACGAGGCCGACAACCAGTTTCGCCCGTGGTACTTGGTCTACCAGCCCGTTAGCTACAGGCTCACCAGCCGTCACGGCACCCGCGCCGAACTCAGAGCCATGATCAATGCCTGCCGTGCTGCTGGCGTCAGGGTGTATGCGGATGCGGTGATCAACCACATGTCCGGCAATGGAAACGGTGAGCCTGACCGAGCTCGTGCTTCCCGATACGATGACTGACGTGTTTTGCAGATATCCAAAACCATCGTACCGACGCCTGCGTCTATTACCCTGGACACAACGCTACCGACAACTCACCTTATTTCACCACCGGCAACACCTTCCTGATCAACCCCTTCACTAATAATCGCCCCGCGCTCGAGTTCCCGGCGGTTCCATACGGCCCCACGGACTTCCACTGCGAGCGCAGCATTGGTGACTGGAACAGCGGGCAGATCGTGACCAAGGGCTGGTTAGTGGGGCTGACCGATCTCAACACTGAAAAAGCGTACGTGCAGGATCGCATTGCCACGTACCTGGCCGACCTGCTTTCGATCGGCTTCTCCGGCTTCCGCGTCGATGCCGCGAAACACATCGGCCCCACGTCGCAGGCGCAGATCTTCGGGAGACTGGCGGCGAAGATGGGAGGAAGCCTGCCCGCAGACTTCGTCTCCTGGCTCGAGGTGCTGATCGGCGGAGAGAAGGATCTGCTCGCGTGCAGCGGAGGAGAGTGGAGTTGGTACACCAACTTCAATACCCGCCTCTCCGCCGCGGGTCTGAGCGCCACGGATATTGAGAAGATCAAGATCTGGAGTGCGGGTGCGTTTCTGCTCCCCCCACCTAATTTAGGCCAAACCATAGCTAACGAACGGCGGTAGACTACCCGAAAGAATTCCCCATCTGCGGCAGCTGGATCATCCCCGCCTCTCGCTTCGCGATCCAAAACGACGACCACGACCAACAAGGCGAGGGCTCCAGCTCGCGGGACATGGGGGACCAAGGGTCGGTTCTCGTTAAAGACAAGGACATCGCGAAGCACCGCAGCTTCGAGACGCTGCTGTTCTCGCGCACCGACGCCGACTGGCGCATCAAGCTCGTCCTGTCGTCGTGGGTCTTTGCCGATAACGGTGCGAACGGCTTTCCTGACGGCTTGAGTGACTGCGCTACCCAGTACACCGGGACTCAGTCGCTCACTACTTGTAAGGGAGTCGTGAAGGATCCCGCGTATGTAGCGGCAGCGTGTGGGTATACTAGTCTGGCTGGTGGGAAGTATACCCGTGTCCATAGGGACATCAGCATTGTCAATGCAATGAGAGCTTGGGTCGGGCTGGGGTCGACGACCGCGGCGGCGCTGGGGATTTCGGGGTGTTCGTGAGGAACAGGGAATACAGATGGTAGATGGAAGGTGCAGAACGGTGGAGAACGGTACACGTGTGTTATTTTATCTAAGCTTGCGTAAATCGGGCGGATTTCAATAGAAGTGAATTGTTGGTGACGATGGCCAGTTGCACGAGTGACGAGTGACGAGTGTGCCGCTTGCGAACTAATGGCGAGATTAGATAGAAAATTATTGCTTGTGTAAAAACTATTATCATGCCTAGACCCAGTGTTCGACATACGCAGCCCGGTCCGTCCGTCCTGGGCCTCGGACCGGACTGGACTGTACCTGGGTGTACCTAGATAATCGTCGCCGCGCGTGCGCTTCGTCAGAAGCCTTTTCATAGATGTAATTACCTGCGCATTCGCATTGGGAAGATCTTCTTTCCTACAGAGTGCAATTTCGAGCGCGTCTTCGCCGCTGAGGACCATGGCCATGTCGTTCTTCCATTTGCCGAGTCTAAGCGGAAAGACTTCGCCTCGAGTTGCCGACGCGTGAGAAGAGTTAAGAGTAAGGTGTAGAAGCGAGTGCGACTCGACTGAAGCAGTGATCATCGTTAGATATGTATTATAATGGGTTCAGCGTCAAACCCGGGCTCATATCTAACCTGTTGAATATAAGAGGTAGATAAACATGACAATATAGTAGTATTCGATACAGCAGCAACATCATGAGCAGCGAGCTGTCTCTATACTATACACAAGCTTCATAAACCAGACAACCTCTGCATCAATCCCTTTACGCTGGAGACATCGTCATCTCCGGACGTCCCATATTCTGACAAAAAACTAACGCCTGTAGGTATTGTACACGTCCTCCTGCTTGTCCTGCTTCCTGCATTTCGTCTTGTAATTAAGTCATTATTTCGTGTGTAAAAAACGCTCCCTAACTCCTTCCTGTATTACTTTTGTATTATTTTTCTCCTGCCACCGGCATTTCTGCTTGTCCACCTTCGCTTCCTCCTTCGCTTTCCCCTTCGTGTCCTCCTTCGTGTACTCCTTCTTGTCCTCCGTCACGTGCTGCTTCTTGTCCTCCTCCGCTTTCTCCTTCGTGTTTTCCTTCCCTTCCATTCCTTCCCACCTCACCCCCTTCTCCAGATAGTCTCCCCTCCGAAGCTGCCGGAGATGGAAGAGCCGACGGTACGGCTGCTTGGCAATTGTCCTTGGGTGGACTGGGCTTCGGTTTGTAAGCACCACCATCGCTGAGTGGTCTAGGGTCTGATATAGTCGGGGAAAGAAGAGCCGGAGATGGAAGAGCCGGAGGTGAACGAGCCAGAGGAGGAAGAGCGTGAGACGCAAGTGCCGGAGATGGAAGATGCATCGGTTCCCATGGTAGTCGATCGAACGGGGGAAGGACGGCTTGGAGTCTGTCCCCATCACCTGATGGTCTCGTCGCATGCGTAGCCGCAGTCTCTCCAGCCAGCAACCGCCGCTGCGCGGCGCTCCACATTTCGAGATCCGCCGGAGACCCCTGCGATCCACGGCGAGGAGAAGGTAAGTTGAGAGGCGCCAACAAAGCGGGAGGCGGCACTGTCGGTGGGATAATGGCTTCGGAGCGATTCGCGGCGGATGGAGGAGCCGGCTTTTCGTATGGCTTTCGGTCGGAAGTGGAAGGACGGTCCTGGCGTTTGTAACCATCATGGAACGGTCTGTTCACCGCTGGTGCTTTACCCTTCACCGGATTTTGCATGCCGCTCCACGTTCCTATACCGGGCAGAGGCGCCCACTGTGAAGGTCCAACACTAATGAAACTGGGAGTCCGTGGGGTGGCAATGGCGGGATGTGTCGCCGATGGAGGAACTGACGATAACCGTGGATTTTGGTCGAACGTGGAGGAACTGGCCTGCAGTTTGGAACCAGCAACGGATGATCCTGTCTCTGGGGGAGCCACGGATGGAGTAGCTGGCGGCGCCCACGGATTCAGTTGCAACGTAGAGGTACCGGCCTGCTGTCTCGTCTCCGGAGTAGCCGCTGGCCCTCCATCCACCCCCAAACCCTGTTTGAAGCTCCAATTTCCTCCCCCCGGCGGCGTCTCCCACGATCTTGAGCCAGCAAGGGGGAGACTGGGGGCCGGCGGCCCTCCCGGCCTAGCAGGATCCGGTGGCATGGTCAGCAAGATGGTACTGTCAGGATTCGTCGCTGATGTAGGAGCTGGCGGTACCCATGGCTTTCGGTCGAACGAGGAGGGACCAGCCCGGGGGTTATACGCACCACCGAATGGCCTTATCTCCGGAGGAGCCGCGGACAGAGTAGCTGGCGGTGCCCACGGACTCAGTTGAAACGTGGAGGTACCGGGCTGCGGTCTCTTCTCCGAAGTAGCCGCTGACCTTCCACCCCTCGGCACCTCGCGCGCGACCCGTCGATTCTTCCCACCGGGCAAGGACGGCATCTGCGTACGACCAGCAGGAGATACATTAGGTGTCGCCGGTGCTCGCGGTCCAGCAGGAGGCTGGAAATGGGGCCCGTTTTGACTTCTGACATCTGGCCATCAATGTTAACAGGTAGAGCACAACCCGATCCGGACGCAATCAACGAACACTTCAGCTTTTTGACTTTCTGCAAAAGTTCAGACCCGCTGACCAGGCTTCTACCCTCCCGATCGAGCTCGATCTCCCGCACGAGTCGTTGCTGACAGGCCCCCGCCGTCCGGCTAAAACCCTTCTTCGCCAACCCGTCGCGTATTTTCACCCACTCTTCGTTATTCAGAGTCATGGTGGCGCGGAGACTCCACACCTCGATGATCTGCCGCATCAGCTCCTCCACCTCCGTGCGGCCCCACCGGCAGCCCTCGCGCTGAAATTTCCTTTGGTCCACTTTTAGCTGTGCCCATCCTCGTGCGTCTGTCGGGGGCCGTGGCTGGGGCGGAGCGAGTGCGGCGGGCTGCCACTGTACCTGGGGCGGTAGCTGGAGCGGTACCTGTACGAATGCGCTTGGCTGTGGCTGTGGCTGTGGCTGTCGCTGTGGCTGTGGCTGTCGCTGTGGCTGTTCGTCTGTCCGTGCGGGTGGGTACGAAACTCTTCGGGCCTTCGACGGTGGCCGAGATCTTTCCGGCAGTCGTGCGGGCCGTAGCGGTATCAGAGGCCATCCCTTGACGGTTTGCCATGGGCCTTCTTGGGATGATGCGCGCGCCTGGAATTCGGGTGGTGGCATCGATGGATGATTCGTCGGATGGAACACATTCGATGGGACAGGCTCCGGGGGCGTTTGGGCTTCCCCCGAGGGAGCGGTTGGAATAACGGGAGTCTGGTTCTGGGGGTCATGTGGTTTGCCAGTGTTTCTGCGTTCCCGATCGGATCGATGATCGAAGATGTGCGGTGTCCGGTCGGGGATGTGCGGTTGCTGGCCGGAGATGCGTGGTGTTGTCTCTCGTGGATTAAGTACGGAGGAAATGTTCATAGTCTAGTAGCCGTAGTGTCAGTGCTGCATAGGCAGATGCGGATACCGTGTGCCCACTGGCAATTCACGACGTCAGAGGTGGCTGCAGCTCACATGTTGGTTGCCTCGTGGTGCATCATCTGGTTTCGACTGCTCTGTGTCTTCTCGCGGGTACGATGTCGACGGTGGACTGGGAGGATCCCTTCCTTCTTGAGGAGGAAGGTCGGGCTTAAAGGTGGGAGCCATTAGAGTTAGGCGTAGGCACGAAAAATTTCCGAAGGCATCGGATGCTTAATTTCTTATAGGTTGTTGAAGCTGGTGCCAGAGTGCGGTTGTTTTGGCTCGAGCCAGAGTGTGGTTGTTGATTGTTGGGAGTGGAGGAGTGTCTGCGGCTGCATTGTATGTGTTACGGTTCCCCACGATTGCGTCACACGGTGCTAGACATCGGTCTTTCGGTCAACGTAATCGAAGTGGTTGCATTAAGGACCGAATGGTGACTTTCGGTCATGGAATTATCGGCTACCTACTAGAGCTGCCTATTTCTGCCCGAAATTCGGATCCTTCGATTTGTGGGGACCGTCAGGTAAAGCTCCTTCGCGATCACTGCTGTGGATCTCCGTCATACAGTATGGATTCACTCACTTCGTTGCTTCGGCCTCGTAATAGACTGGGACACAATGAGAGCCAGAGTTGAGGAAAGGGCACGCAGCGAACGGCCGGAGATCCCGGTATGCGGGGCAAGAGATGAGGCGTTAGAATTAGAGCGGTCAACTGTCCGTCCAGTCCGTCTTTGGGGTTGCCCGAGACGGGACGCAATTAGTCGGGCTGAGGAGAACAAGGACTATATGTAGTCTTCCGGGCTGGCGAATTGATGACGGATACCCTGCAAAGCCCGGAATGGACTGGGACATTAGGACACTGCTAGCGGCGTGACGCCACACGGCGGTGCCCGTGTGTGGATGTGTGGCTGTGCACCTGTATTTCACAGTGGCTCTCACGGTGTTGAACTTTCACACCATCCCCGTTCCTACCTCCAGCACTTGTTTATCCCCCGCGCCTGTTTGACCACTCTGAAAATTCTTTTGGTAGCCACCGCGCTATGTACTACTCCGTAAACTGGTATTCATCATAGTATGTCGGGTATCCGGGCATTTCATCCTCCGTACCTCCGGACGGGATGTCAGTCCTCTGGAAAACCTGCTCGGGACGGGACGACGGACGGACGGTTGACCGCCCTGGTTAGAATGCCTGAGGCCGCTGAGGAAGATACAGACAGTGAGGTCTCCGAGTGGGAACTCGGGGAGCAGGAAGAAAGGGAGGCTGAGCTCAGGCGTGAGGAGGAGGAGGGTGCTGAGGTTGAGGAGCCGGGCTCAGTCTCGCTGTTCCTCCCCACACCTTCTTCCATGGTACCCCTTTTGGAAGAAGCAGCAGGCGGAGGGGGGCATGGAGAGGTTATATCCTTAGTGCGCTCTATCTTCATTACGGGGACAGGCGGAGGCGGTGGGCAGGGAAAGCCACATCGGGCTACTCGATGAAAGTCGGGTCGGACAGTGGCGGGGAACCGGAGTGTGTGCTATGATCTACATTGGTCGCAAGCAATTACTGAAAAAGCTTATATAATCTGTCATGATCTGTTAAGGTCGAAGGCAACGATGATTAAACAAACGGCAAACGTCTATAATGTCATAGTTTTTGGCACAGTAGTCTATAATGCGATAGTTTTGGGAAAATGTCTATAATGCCATAGTTTTTTTTGACGTTTCAAACCAACCACCACTCAAACACACACCACCACTCTAAATCCTCTATGCCCCCTTGTGTGTTCTCCTTCTCACGATCCACTTCCGGCCTGGAGAGGCATTAGTGAAAGGGCCATCGCAAAAGAGTATGATTACTTAACGCCCCAAATACTCTGCCACAGGCCTGGGAATAGTCCGTCCGGACGGAAGACAATTGGGGCCCGGCAACTCGATCCCGTCTGGGGCGAGGATTTGCCGGACGAGTCGGGTTCAGTCCCAGGTCCAAAAAGCCCGGACCCGGGAACGTTCAGTGCGGTGCCGGCTAACCTGAAACCCGAAATTTCATCCGTGAGTTCTGCGGAAATTTTCCATCCGATCCCAGTGGCAGCCTGCTGCGCCACTATGCCACGACTAGTACCAGTAGCGGCATATTCTCCGGTCCCCAATGGGGCTTCAGTCCTCCTCTGGCTTGCCCGGAGCCCTACAGTCGTTGATATGCCAGGCCCGACAAATTCGGTCCCGTCCGGGGCATAGTCCAAGACGGACTGAACGGACGATTTCCAGGCCTGCTCTGCCATCCTAAACGGGTATTCTCCATCTGAACTACACTGCCTGGATGGTTGCTGTTGATTTCAGTGTCTACATAGTCCAGTCCCTCCGTCCTGGGCCTCAGACCGGATTGGACTGTAGCTCGGTAGTTCGTCCGGGAGCGGTGTGCGGACGGACTAGTCTGGTTGGTTTGAAACGTCGAAAAAACTATGGCATTATACTATTGTGCCAAAACCTATGGCATTATAGACTTTTGCCGTGAAACAAAAAAAGGTTTCTTTGACCTCCTTGGGAATCTAGAACTCGGTTTCGATTGACTCATTTTTACGTTGTTCTCCAGAGTACGCGTATTCCACCTCTTCAGAAACCATACCTCGAAAGCCAGTCCTTGAAATTGACTTTTTCACCCATTTCCCCTCATTGTTTGTGTCCCCTTGATTTCGGGAAAGCTTCAGGACCGGGCCGTTCCGGGCCATCGATGGGGCCCGTCAGACATCGTGGGACGAGGCGTCTGACATCGTCGGGCGAGGCAAGGGAGGTCAGTTACACTAGGCACTCCCAGATCTGCGCAGGGGTGGGGTGAATGTAGTGGGCGCGAAAGGCTGGTCGGTGCTAATGATCGTGGCCTGTCACGAGATGGGCTTATCTTATCAGACAATAGTTAATGGCGGACAGTCGTTACCGACATACGTCAAGGCTTCGCGCGAAACACTCCTCCGCTATTCCGCTACTCTGTCCAGTCCTATCCCACTCCCGCTCCAAATACCTACATGAGGATCCTCGACTTTGAAAGCCCAGTTCTCTGAGCATGGCTACCAGTTGCCTCGTCATCGTGACCTTCCTGGTCTGGGGCTTTGTGCTTCACGGCCGGCTACAATTGTTTCACTTCGAACGTTTACCAACTCATCTCTGAGAACCGGACTATTAAGAGCCACTAAACCGAACGTTTATTGGTGAGTAAACAATCGAAAGACAACCTCATTTTCCCCATACGCCCCAGACAACAAACACTCCTGAAACCGAAGCTGCCTTGGCCGCTTCAGTTCATTTCGGCAGGTCGCAGCCACTTTTAGTAGCCTGGCGCAAAACTTGAACCTCTTGTAGCTGTCGTTCCATAGTCTACCACTTGTTAGCTGCCATCCTCATCGCTGTCCCCACCTGCTCCCATTTTGGATATACCTTTGCCATATCTCTCTTCTGCTTGACATCGTCAAGCATTCTCGCTACCATCTTCGCGTTGATGTTTCGGAAGCCGTCCAGCTGTTCTTCCAAGACTCTGTTTTTACGGAGCGCAACTTTCAGCTCTTCGGTGGCCTTTGTTTTAGCGATCTCGGACAAGATGAAGCCCGTGTAACACTTTTTGGCGAACGCAGGGTCGATCCGCACGCTGTCCAAGTCGAGAATGGAGAGCAAATCGTCCATCGTGATGTGCCTGGTCGTGTTGTTCTGCTCGTCGGTCAGCTCGACGAAGTGCTTGGCGGCCACCAGCTGGCTAGGGTCTTCAAGGAGGTGCACCACGGCCACCTGCTGGACGGGATCTTCAAGGAGATGCTGGAACGACGCATCGCGTGGAAGACGGTTTTCGCTGGGATCAACGGCGATCTCGTCGGCAGAAGCGTCGCCAGTCGGCTGCACCGTGGTCGGCTCGGCCATCTGGTTATCGATGTCCTCAGCAGTCGCGGAAGGGACGTTGCTCGGTTCATCTTCGGAAAGGAGATCGGAGGAGCCAGCAATCATCTCCTCCACGACATCGTTGACACAAGCATTGATCTCGTCGGTGGCCACAGCCGCAGCCTCCTCGAAAGCCGCAGCCTGCTCGCCAGCCTCAGCCTCCTCAAAAGTCTGCTCTTTAATCTTCTGGACAATTTTGTCGATGATCTTTATAACGATCCGCTCGGCGTTCTTCGCGATAGCCTGGTTGTTGGTGACGGACAGGATATACACTTCCTTCTTAATCAGACGGAAGGGAAACTCAACGATGAGCTTGTCGGGGCCATCCTCATTAGCAGAAGCCCCAGCCTCGCCGTTGGTCTCGTCATCCCCGTCAAGAGACGTCGCGTTAATTTCCTGCATGATCCTATCCAACACCAGCCGAAGGATCCTGTCGATGGTATGTTCCATAATTTTCTCGACCGCCTTCGCAACTGCTTGGCCAAAGGTCGGTTCGTTGGGTGCTGAAAGGAAATCCCCTGATTCATCCTTCACACCCAGACTGAAGAAATCAACGGTGTTTTTGATCAAGCCTTCATCCTCATCCGGTGATTCCTCCTTGATCAGGCCTTCAACGACAGAAGCATTAGCCTCTCCGGTCTGCGCGACAGCTTGGTCGGTAGCCTTTCCGGCGGCGATGTCGACAGGCTCTTCGGTGATTTTCTCTGCCGACTGCTCTACGATCTCGTCCGGACGATGGTTGATAGAAGAATCGACCTTTCCTTCGGAAGCTTCTTCGGATCCAGCAGCTTGCTCGAGGACAACGGATACCGGGGAAGTCTTTTCGGCGTGAGCTACCTCGGCGGCGACCGGCTTGATGTTTGCGGAGGACGACATTGATAGAGCGGAGTGGAAGGAGGTGTGAGTACAAAGAAAGAGTGTGCAGGGGAGTTGGGGGTAGAGCGACCGTTGGGGTAATGGTGGAGGGGAGAGGGAAGAGGGAAGAGGGAATGTTGTGGTGGAGGATGGTTGTAGAACGAATGTTGTTGTGGTGGTTGTGATGCACAACGTCAAAAGGTGAGTGGTAACCCGAAATCCACTTACGTTTCGGCACTTGTGTCGTGGGGCGAGTGAGCGGCTCCTACTCAGTGTGATCCTGGTTTACTACATATCACTCGCAGCCAATAATAAACCTCTTATTTACCCGCCCTGCGAGCCCCAGAATTACCTCTCTTCACCTGGGCAATACACCTCAGTTTCTTCCGCTATCCCTCAGCTCTGTCTCTCACTGCGCTGTCTCCCACTGCTCTGTCTCTCACTGCTCTGTCTCTTTCACCGCCGCTCAATGTCGCTTCGCTACATGGTATCATCCGGAGGACATGTCTCGGTCTAGCAGAAGAAGTGGTGATTGTCCAACGACCGACCCCACGCGGCCTACTTGCCCCAATGATCAGCCTACCAAACCCCAGTAACAACAATAGACGGGACATAGTCAGAGCCAGAGTAAAGGCAAGAAGGTAAGCCGAACGGGGGAGACGGAGGCCCCAGAAGACACCGGCGGTAGGTAAATTCCAGTGCTCTGCTGCTTCTCTCCCTCTTCCCTCAACCCGATCTCCCAGTCTGCCGCATCGCTGGCCGTTTCTTCCACAGCCACCCCCGGGAACCGCCTGCAAACATCACTAGGGGTGACGGGATGATCGCGAGAGTCCACGATGGCCTAGCTACGCTGTTTATCTGCGAAGCTGCCACTGATCATGCAGTGACTATTACCCCTCCTTACCCCTCCCTATCCCCTTTCGATAACTACCATATAGCAGAAATCCAGATCAATCGCGAAACCGTAGCGAGTGCCAATTCATGATTATGATCATGTACTGTATGGGCATTTGTACGAGGTGAATAGACTTAGGTAGCGGATGCTCCTATGGGGTATCTAGAGGTGGAGTTAGTTGTATCCAGCCATAGCCTGTGCCTTCTTCCCAAGATTCCTCTACTTCTCCATCTGCTTTGGGATCGCCCTGACGAGTCGCGACAACCTTCGGCCCTGAGCCCTCAGCCCCTCAGCCATACAATTCCTCCAGATGCGATTCCAAAGTTAGTTTCAGACACCGCAACCATGGTTGCGAACGTCTCGTACGGCTCCGCGTGGTCGCGTAACGTCACACGCTAGAATGCCGTGCCTACCGATTCTTTTGGCTGGAAATTCTGTCGATGCTGCGGATGTGCCAGTTAATCGTGTCTGTGAAGCAGCGGCTGTTTTGACCGGGTAGGCGTGGAGGGCGACTATTCGACTATTCGAGCGGTTTATTGCTGGGTGGGTGTGGTGGGTGTGCTGGATCCGCAGGGACGGGTTTCAGCTGGTACTTCGGTGCAGTTTTATCGCTCGTCAAAGCCGTCGCAGTGAATCCACACAGCCCCTGCGTGCAGACGTGGCTACCTAACCGCTTGAAGTAGCGATACCGCAGATTCGCCACGGATCTCACGTCATTGCACCGTCAGGGCGGCGCGGGAAACAGGGGAAGTGGGGTGGTGGGGGGGGGGGGGGGGGGGGGAGTAGGTGTGTTGACCCTGGGTTCCGCATTCTGGAAATCTGGATATGGGAATGAATAGCCTGGTAGCCCAGCACATTCGTTAGGGGTTGATGCAGGATCGTCAACTCGGTATTTCGCGATGAGTCCGGAGATGTCACATTCGGCATGGGTTTTGACTATACGCGTAAAGTTTATCAATGGAGACTCGCCCGAGCTCATAATCTCGACACGATTAGAGTATTTACTCCAGAGCTTATGCTCGACTTCGGCGTGAAGGCAATTCTTTCGGTGACTTCATCGGCCAAACCATGATATTTCGGGTATATGCGAGTTCAGGTTACGAACACTACCGTTATCTAGCAAGAAGGTTCACGGCGACGCGTCGGCTCGGTATGTTCTTCATTTTTACTTTCGCTCACGGTTGCCGATAGCTGATCGGCAACAGTAGAGTAACCTAATTACCACGACGGCCAAAATGTCTCACCTCGAGGAAGCTTCGCTAGCAGCAGTAATAGCATCAATCCCGAGATCTTGTAGCCGGTGATTTTGGAGCTCTTTTGGGAGGATAGTGTCTTCTCCAGGCCGGTTGCATCCGACGTTGAACGCTAGGTTCGCCTTGTCGCAATGCAAGGGGTTTGGTCGCCTATTCCGGCCGACCATGTCCATATCCATATCCAACCAGAGATCCAATCATCTCCAGTGTCTACCCTCCGCTCTGGTCGATAACGATTAACCCCTCCATCCATCCCTCTCTGACACATCCTCTTGGCTTCTCATCTGTGGCGGGGAAGAGCTTCTCAATCGCACCATCAGCATCAAAATCATGTCCACTTGCCCGCACTCCCCGGACTCCCCACGAGCAGCGACTCCCCAGACCCGCATCTCGAAGCATCCGACTTTGCAGCACCGGTCTCCGCATCACAAGTCGCCCCATCACAAGTCCCGGCATCACCAATCCCCACAGCAGCCGACCACGTTCCCCTTCCTCCTCCTCCGCCTAACCATCACGGACGACGAACTGTGCCCAGTGATGAATAACAGTCCGTCTTCCCCATGCATCTTCCCCACGCATCCTTCAATCCTCCCATTTCCCCATATCCCCAGCTTCCCCAGCCCTCCTCCCTCTCCCATCCTCCTCATCCTGCTCCGAATCCCATTAACCCCTCTCCCAGCGCTCACCAAAGACGAGATCTTTGTGCGCGGCAAGGTCGCCAGGCACCGGTACTCCGTTGATACCACGACGCTGCACATCACGCCCTCCGCAGTTGCGGTCGATTACGCACGGCGCACGAATAGCGCCTCGCGCATACGACCGCTCTATGCCGCGCCTGCCAGTGAGCTGCCGGATGTTCCGGTGAAGAATGTTGAGCTGTATACTGTGCATGAGGAGGAGGAGGAGGACGCGGACGACGAGGAGGAGGAGGACCGGGAGGAGTATGAGGGTGTGGTAGAGAAGTATGACGAAGATGAGGGGTATGGGGGGAAGAAATTAGTGGTGGTTGTAGCGGAGAAGGAGGTGGAGGTGGAGGAGGATTCGGTGATAGCTGACGATAAAGACTACCGGTACTTGGAGGACGATAGCGAATACTTGGAGGGCGAGGAGCTGGAGGACTTAGAGGTGTCGCTGCTCGAGACGTTTAGGACGTTTCTCTATTTTCTACTTTTTCATGGCGAGGCTTCGTGAGACGGTGATGGTCGGGCTGGTGGGTGGGTGGTCTGGGGCGAAGAGGCATGATCCAAAACTTCACGGAGTCACTCGTTTGTTCTGTGTGGGAGGGATTGTCAGCGGGGTTACTATTTGATCATTGCATTCGTCCTCAATAGACCGTGGAAGTTACAGAGCCTGTCTCCCCCTCGCTAGTGAAAATAATATTGCGCATCTTCCGGGAACATGAGTGATAGCTAACGTCTAAAACCCGGCCGTGGCCAACTGGGTCGCGCATGTAATTGGTGCTCATTACTTTTCGCTAAACGGGACTCATTCATTAGATTCGAATCAATCAACCAATCAATCATTCATCCCTTGCCCCTTCCCTGAGTACAACCACAGAAGTTGTTTAATGCCGCCATGACCAGTTGATACATAGTTGTCCACCAACACGCAGGATGCCCAAGGCAGTCGGACGGATACAGTAAATCCCTCTGTTTATCGGTCGCGGGCGCAGGTTAGATTCGTGCTGTTCGGTTACGTACTGGTGTGTTGGCGGGGAACCGCAGCAGCTCCAGACGGGTCCGCGGGAGCTATGAAGGATAAATAGCTCCCACGTGACTTTGAGCCGCACAACTTAGCTGCATTCACCATTCTGTTTAAGCATGGTGTGAAAATGCGGAGAGAGCCCTCCAGAGTCCATCGACGCGTGGCGGGCTCTGGCTCGTTCACCCACGAACCCATTACTCCGCACCCCACAACCCCACATCCGCCGCACCCCATCATAAACAAAACATTCGCCAATCGTTTGTCCACACCCTATCAGTACTCACTCCTCTTTCAATCTTTCGACCTAGAGGCCTCGAATACTTAAGTGCACAATGTCCCAGTTTCTCGATAGCAACCGCGTGTCCGGCGCGGAGGATCTCGAGACCATCGCCGTAGCCCAAGACGTTAAATCCACGGCCAAGCGACACGAAGCAATCCGAGATGCCAAATACAAAGCAACCTTTGAAGCCAATCTCGAAGCCAATCTCGAAGCCAATCTCGAAGCCAATCTCGAAGCCAATCTCGAAGCCAATCTCGAAGCCAGACGCAATGTCAATCCCGAAGCGAAACTCAAGGACAACCGAGAATCCAAGCTTGAAGCCCACCGAGAAGCCATCCCTGAAGACAATCGCGAAGCCAACCCGCGATTCAAACGCAAGGCCAGCCGACAAGCCAGCCCGGCGGCTAAACGTAAAGCCGACGCCGAAACCATCCCCGAAGCTAGTCGCAAAGCCAACCTCGAGGCCTGTCCCAAAATCAACCTCGAGGCCTGTCCCAAAGCCAACCACGAAGCCATACCTGAAGACAATCACGAAGCCAACCTCGAAGCCAGCCGCGAAGCGAACCTCGAACTCTATCCCGAAGCCAATCCTACGGCTAAACACAAATCCCACTTCGAAGCCAACCACGAAGCCAACCACGAAGCTCACCTCGGTTGGATCTTCGAAAATAAATACGAAGCCAACTGCCCGGCCAAACGCAAAGACCACTTCGAAGCCCTCTTCGAGGCCAAGCGCAAAGCCAGTCCCGAAGCCAAACGCAAGGCCAACCTCGAAGGCAACCCCGGAGGCGACCGAAAGAGGGGCGAAGCGCACAGAAAGAAGGGCGAAACATACCGAGAGGACCTTGGAGTCTACAAGAAGGATCTCGAAGCGTACATAAAGAGCAGCGAGGCGTACAAAAACTACCTCGAAGCCGAGAGACGATACTTCGAAGCGAATCGCGTCAACCTCAAAGCCGACAAAAAGGACCGCAAAGCCCACCAGACGAAGCGCGATGCCTACAAAACGTATACCGACGCCTACAGAGAGTACAGCGCAGCAATTGGAAACGGCGGGGAGAAACCGTGAGGAGATGCCGCAGGTGGCTCGCCGCAACGTTGTCGCTTCCGACAAAAACGACAACAGGTGTGCGCCGGTGAAGAGGAGGGTGCCCATGGTGGGCCTGGCAACATCCTACGTCGGTACCGGTAGGAAATGAGCGGCTGGATTCGCGGTCGAGCGGGTATGTGCTTTCTGCTTCGGACCTAGATTGTCGATTGCTAACATCTTCCAAGGCGTTCACGGTTCATGAATGATGCTCATCAAACTACACCGAGATAGCTACGAGTATTCCAAGCAACGAGATCGAGTAGCGATGGAATCTTCCGTACCGGCCCCCGTACCAAGAGCACTACCTTCCGTACCACGAGCACCAAACTCTCCACGCGTATTTACTGTCGTACGACGATCACCGGCTTCCGTATCACAAGCACAGCTTCCATACCACGAGCACCATCATCCTTACCACGACCACCGGCTTCCGTACCACGACCACCGGCGTCCTTACCGATGCCGTTCACACGCCTCGCCGCCGCCAATCACTACCAATGCCAACCACTTCGGCCGGGCGAATCACTCCTCAACAACCGCACGAGGCGAGCCGCCCTGAAATCAGCCGCCCTTCCCCGAGGAGAACATGCTGGGGACATTATCGGAGCTTAAAGCGACATACGACGACGGCTTTCCCTACGGCTAGGGCTCGGCAAAGCGCGAGACGGAGCGAGCGGGTATGCGACGGTGTGGAAGGGAGGAGACGGAAACTAGAGAGGCATCGGGAGTCGGGACGCATATGGGACTTAAGCAAGAAGCATATGACGCCGAGTGCGCAGCCATTTTCGGGGCCTCCAAGACAGCGGCAGCACAAGAGATCCAACGCGGCACTCGCCTCACCAGGGTCGCCATATTCACTGATTCCCAAGCCGCCACGAAGCGAATTAAGACATGCGAAATATGCCCAGGACAGTATCACGCTCTCCAAGCATCATCCAGAGAAAATGGCGAGCCCAGCAGACGGCGATGTACACAAGGACGACAAAAGACGCGAACAGGGAAGAGGAAGCGGAGCATGATAAACATGTTCGCCGATGAGTGATGCTCTGAACACCTCAAAACAACGGACGTGGGGACAAAAATCCCAAGAGATGAGGAGGCCGAAAAGGAGGGCGAGAGGGGGCGAGAACGGGAGTGCGAGGCTGCGGTCCTCGTTGTTTATTTCTTTTTCTCTTTCTTTTCTCGTTGGCTCTCGGATTTCGGTCGGCAGCGGCGCAGCATCGAACCGCGACGACAGAGATTTATTTTTGCTCTCGCGGGGCTGGCAGGAAAGGACTGGGAGGCGGGGGGGCATAGTCTAATAGGGCCCTCTGCGACAAGGAATTGGCGTTCTCTCTCTCGCGATATCGATAATACCATTAATCGATCTACCCATATCTGTGACGCAAAGTGATAACGGCGTGTGTCGTTAAACCCTTCCTCCTGCTCCTCCATGATACGCATCATCCGTCACTCGTCGTAACTCTCCTCCTTGTTTTCCCATTTCCAAAAGCTGCGGATGGTTTTTTCCTAGTGTCATTTCTTTGGTGCGCTCATATATCTTCGGGACAGGCCACGGCGGGGGTAGGGAAAGCCACATCGGGCCGCCTGACGAAAGTTGGATTGGACAGTGGCAGGGAAACGGGGGGGCGAACGGGTAGATATTGCCATGATCTAGATAGGTCACACGCAATCGATGAATTAACAAAAAAAAAAGCTGCGGATGGTGGGCAGCTATAGCCATGTGTCGAAAGGACAAGACGAGGTGTTTATAGCTGGTAGGTAGGTGAAGGCTGCAGCTCAATTTCCGGATTCACGATTATTTCTTTCCTTCCTTTCCCGCTAGTAGCAATCCGTAGATACCTCGTACACTCGGCGAACAGACGCAGAGCAAAACAAAATATCATCAAAGTGGCAAAAGGTGCTGTGAAGCTCCGACGCGGATTTGAACCACGGATCTCGTCATTACAAGTGACGCGCCTTACCGCTTGGCCATCGGAGCTTTACAATGTAAGCCACACGTTTTTGATACATCTAATAGCCATGCTGCACAAAGAGGCGTAGTGGCTAGGATATGGATTCCCCTTCGGCTGGAAACTGCATATACATACAGCCATGTGCTTCGCAGTCTCTCGCGCTGCCGAGAGTATGGCGACAACTCATATTCCTCTGCCGGCACTCATATATGGTGGCGCCCCTCCTGCCGATATACTCTCTCATACGGCCTTTTCCGGGGGTGCCCTTCATCGACTCGGTCAGCTCACTCCACTGCGCGGCGATCATCAGTGGTCCCTTGACACACCTGGGATGGCCCTTCATGACTTAGCCGCCTGAACCATAATATGTAAGTAGCATTTCTGTCTTGGTTTTGGGCTGCATGCTGATTTCAGGAGTCGCAGTGACTGGAATCTGGAATTCCCATCGCCTTTGGACTACGTATTCGCACGGCCTGGCACTTCGCAGTTCCTCGCGCTGGCCAGAGGAAGTCGACTGGTTACGCGCCTCCGCCGGCATTCACTCTCATCCACCATTGTCTGGCGTCGCCTGTCCTGCTGGCACTCGCTCTCATCCACCACTACCAGCCAGTGCCACTCCTTAGGCTCGATCAACAAGGCCTGGCACATATCCAATTTGACTTGGATATCGTGAATTACGGTGACTCAGTTCTCACTGAATGATGGATCTCGCTATTACAAGTGACACACCTTGCCCCTTATCCGCTGGAACTATGGGATGTAAGTAGCACCCCCACCTTGGCTTTGAGTTGCATGCTGATTCAGGAGTTGCAGGGGGAAATCTGAAATCCCCTTTGCCGTCTTACTTCGTATCACACGGCTGTGCACTGCACAGTCAACATCGCCGCTCACAGGAAGTCGACTTGATCACGATCCGCCTCCTGCAATCATCCTCATCCACCATTGTACGCCGGCGGCGGTGGCAGCGGTAGGCTTCGTGCGTCACGCAATCCCAAGCTGCTATTGCAATGCAAGACGCACCTCCCGCCACGGAGGTTTACTCGTCGTGCCGCCTAGAGCTCAATCATCCTTCTATACGGCATTGGTTCTTTCATTCCTAGGCTGCAGCTTGGGCCCCACGATCTTGCCGAGTACCTACGTCATCATCAGGTGCCCGGTGGTGGAACATGGCATCGGTAGAGCTCCGAGATCTGTGGGGGGCTACCGGACGGTCTAGCGTAGCTCACTCCGCTGCCTACGATACTCGACTGCAGGAACCATGGCTATATTAACAGGTGCCTGCATACCTACCCACAGTGGTGTCCGCGTTTCGAGTTCATGTGACAGCTCGTCAATAGGTTCGGCAGGCTTGCGATCGGCGGTATTACTATCGGTAAAGTATCACTACCTATCTCGAAGCGGCTCGTTCGGCATCACCTAAGCTAAGTTCAAGACGCCGTCGGCACGGATACAGCTTCTTTGCAATATCCAGCCCGGTCAGTCCGTGGAATTCCTAACGATCGACCCCCATCCTCCGCCACCACAACCGGTCTCCCTGCATAGCAACATCTGCGAAGAACGCCCGCTGCATGGCGGGGCCAGACGGAAACTTGCATTCTTCCAGGCGCCGCCGCAACTTGATCAGCCATGGCTCTAGATCCGCCTCCCCTGGCTGCGACCGAAAGCTCTCGGTGGACATCTGCAGCAACCTACGCAGGGTGGCCATTGTAGCCATGTCACAGATCTCTCTGTTACTCCAAGAGGTGTCGCGGACGTCGAGGTATTCGTGGATTCCGGGGAGCGCGTCGATAATCATCAAAGTGACTTCGGTTGGAACGGGAACAGCGGGCTGCTGTGGCTTCATGGTTCGTTCGGAGTGACCGATGCGATACCAGATGGTAATGAGCAAACGATGCGAGAGGGAGCGATATTTATGCATCGCAAAAGGAAATCATGTCGAGTCTCAAGGAGCGGAAACATTCCGACCTCAAATGTACTGTCAACACGAGCGGACAACTACAATCATCCTGGATGCCAGGAAGCAATCGGACAGTCTGTCGTCTTCAGGTCGTCACTCTATGGTTGTGACAGAAGAATATGATACATTACCCTACAACTGTGAGCTCCGAATGTTTGTGGCGCCGTAGAGGATGTTGCGACCAGCCGTGGTACGCAGTGGCTGGAATCTGGAATCCCTTTCACACATCCCCACAGCCCTACACTTTGCAGTTCCTCATGCCGCCTAAAGGATAACGACTGGCCACCACCTTCCTGCCGGCAGTCATCCGTATCCACCATCCTATGTACGGCGGCGGCAGCGGTGCTTAGATAAGTCGATCATCTTATCAGCGAACCTTCGAATCGATAGGCGAGACGCTAGCATGGGCGATACGCTAACGGGGACTAATATTAGCGCACATCGGCGCCGTTTTCTCTCGCACGTCAACCCCCTTCCTTTCTTTCTCTCCCTCCATCCTTCGTCATCATCACCATCAACATACTCGTTTACAAAGCCCTGCGCGGCAGCCACCAACATTGATACTTCTTCGACACAGAAATATATTGCGTTTTCAATGCCGCGAGTCGTGAGTCTTCCGCCATCTAACTTTCACAATGTTCATTCGGGTTAACATCTCTCAAGTACTACCGCGAGTCCCGCCGAGAGTTCCGAAAGTTCGGTCAGCAGCACCAAGGGTCTAACTCGCGGGTCTTACGCCGTGGACCTGTGGGTGAGTGACTCATGATTCTGCGATACTCGCCTTCTTCCTCTGCCCATAGCTGACCGAACCTAGAAGCCGAACCCAAGGCTCACGGTGGGCGCATTCAGATTCCCAGGCAGGCCTGGGAATCGTCCGCGCATCTTTTTTCTTTCGCATTGCTTCCTTCTATTGGTTACGTTCCTGCTAGCTATGTCTTGTCTATCATATATGTTCTAGCCTGCCAGGCAAAACTAGTATTTGATAAATTGACCGGCCACCAGACCAAGTAACCCGCCCCCTGCCGAAGTGACTGGTTATACGAGGTGGCCGGGCTGTAGGGAAAGGTTTTATGGGCAGACCGGTCCACTGGCATGTTTGTGAGCAGGCCAGTCTGCTCGCAATTTTCCGGCGCTACTCTGTAACTAACACGTTTTGTGGTGCCATTAGAGAAAAGCTTTTTCTCACTACCTCAAAAGAACCGTATCTCTTGCCACCATGAATAGACAAATATCACTTTTAACACTTTTTCAGGAGATATGTAATTCTCCCGCCAGGTTTACCACGTACCTAATGTGTAATCGTGTTTGAATTTCGCCCTTTGCAGAGTGTCTCTACGAGTGCACTTCCGTCATTCCCACATTCCCAGTCACTCACTACCAAATATCACTCGGACTGTTGATGTCATGCAGACATCACTCGGTAGTTGGGCTTCGCAGAATTGCAGACATTCCAGGCGATTCCGTTCAACAGCAGTCCAGACCACCCATAGACGGGTCAGTTCCTGCCATGGGGCGGCGACGGGCGACCCAGCGCCGCCGAAGCCCTGAAACGTCTCGTGGCACGATGATACCAGCTCAAGATGGGGCACGCTCTCACGGCCCGACCAGTCACCCGAAGCGTCTGATGCAGCGAGAAGAGAATCAGTGCTGATGATACGATCGATACAAGCACCGTCGATAATAGCTCCTCACGAACTGAGACTGGTGGGGGTCGCAGTTGAGGGTCATGTGGACCAGAACAGCGCGGTCAACCGCCCGTCCGGACAACAATTATCTTCCTACCAATCCTGTTATTGATCTCAGTATAATTGACAGATCGACGTGGTGCTGTTTATATGCTAGATGGCAATGTTGTGTGTAGTGAGTATGCGGTTGCCGGGGTTGATTCCGCCGGGAAGCTTCGAAGTCTTATCTGTTGCTGTTGTCGTTACCGTGCCCTATGTACACCATAGAAGATCTTTTGTTAGATGATAGGTGAATTACCTGATAGGGTGGCGACATAAATCAACGTAATCTACGAGATATGTCTTGGATATCTGCGGATCAGGTAAACGGAATGGCAGTTTAGCCTCTGGGGTGGAGTGGGAACACACGCCGGTGTGTACCAGACGTGTAGGAATCTCGTCGAACTCAAGTGAAAACAACCCCCGTTAGTACCAGCGAGTCCTTGTGAGCACTTTGTTCTGTTAATCTTACAAGCACGATTATAGGCTTCCGCACGGTTGAACAGAACAAGCATTGATTGAAAGAAGAACTACAGTACTAAACACAAACAAAAATACACAGACATCCTCCATAAAGAAACATAGTTCGCTCACCAGCCGTATCAATCTGAAGTCCACCAGAACTCAGTCCATCGCAAGTGGTGGTGGATGTCTTTTGGTTCGGCGAAGCGGCGCCATCCATGTCCGTTGTCGTCGACTGGTTCGTGCACGTGTTGATGGTGACGCCTACTGGGCGAGCAGGGAGCTTGACGTCGGTGTACCGGAAGTTCGCAACCCGAGATCTGAGGTGCAGCACCCATCTCTCGAATGTTGGAAGTCGTGGAGTTCGTCAACTTGGAGTAGTCGACAACTCGGCTGTACGCGTGTGTCAGTAAGTGGCAGCAAATAGAGCCATGGTGGCGGAGCGAGATGGTTTCTAGAATGGAAACACACGGATTGCCACCGCTCGGACGCGGATTCTGCGCGAGTAGACCCAATTGATCTCCGGAGAGGCTGCGTGACTGATACTTTGTTGGATGTTCGCTCTGCTGCGACGTGGTGTAAGCGGCATTATACTGCGTGTGATGGGAATCTGATTCCCCTTCGCGGAATCCTCCGCGGTCCCAGGGAAAGAAGGCCCGGCCAGCCCAGCCTTCTTTCCCTGCAAGCCCGAGAATTACTCGGACTTGACAACCCTCTCGCGAGGCGCGGCCAAGGCTTTCATCGGAGTACTTGTAGCCGCACCCGCAGCGGAGCTTGCCAGCATTGACGTACTTCTCCTGACCCATTTGTGCCCACTTGGCAGCGCACTTGCCGTATGCGTAATGATCACAAAAGATCATTACTCGGCCCTCCATATCAGTGCCCCGGCGACGCAGAAGCTGGCAGCGGATGCTGGCCATGTAGGTGTAGGTCATGGGAAGGTCGTTCGGGATTGGCGACATCATGTCAGAAAGATGGTCACGGTGGGGGGTTGGATGAAATATATCTGAGGAGTGGTCAGTACCATGTAGAGCCTAGTACTTAGGTCAGAGGCATTATGTCAGCCTTGTATAAGTTGATGAAATTTTACAGGCTTTCTATAAGCCACTCATAAGCACGTCCTACTGATAAGGTTTCCCATAAGGTTTATATTAAAATAAGGCTGATGTTCTTATAACCCTAGAATTCTTGCAACTCCTACATGGTGCCTATGAAGCGAAAACCACTATCACATAAATTGGCCTTCTCACTTTCTAAGCCTGAAGGCATTCGTCAGGCCAATATAGTCATTATTTAAATGCACAGCCCTGGCGTACAATAATGACTGTTAAACTGGTAGGTTTTGTGAAGCATTGTGAGATATATCAGCCCAAGATAGAAAATCCTTAGTATCACAAGCTTGATTTCTTCACAAACATGGCATATGTCTTCGATGAGCCTCATTCAAACTATGTGCTCTATCACCCTTATAGCTACATGGTGCATATACGAAAATTGGACTGATATATTCCGCATCACAGGGAAATTCTTATAACGCCCATGTTTTAGAGTCTGGTAAGTGATAGGTACTGTCATGCCCTGCAACGTGTAGTTATTCACTGAAGTAGTTTAAAAAGACAGCGATATGATGCACATTCATGTAATGCAAATTTTTATCCACCTCAGTACAGTCAATTTCTGAGATATCATTGGGGTCCTCGTAATCCCCAAGCCCGTCACTGTCTCCGTACTCCATGTCTTCAAAGATGTCCTCTGACAGCGGACTCTCTTCCCGCTTGCGCTTACGAGCCTTGATTCTTGGAGCACGCAGGGTGAATCCATTGATACCCAGGTTCTCGAATCTAGGGATATCGCCGAGATTATCCCAGATGCGATGCAGCTTGGTATGGCCGTATCCCTTGGTATCGTCCAGATACAGTTTGATCTGGACAGCAAAAATGATGTATACTCCTGTAGGGCTAGCTGTTAGCGATGATACATCACAAATATCAAGATATAACTAGTAGGTAGCAGGTAGCATAAGGCCTACTGAATGAGAATATATTTACCATATAAGAAGTTTCGGCACGCATTGGACGATTCCTGCAGATCGATGATGTCATGAGCCCACCAGAAAAGTGACCCGACATCAATTTTGCACGGTATAATTACTTTAGATTAGTCCGTCCAAACACCGCTCCCGGATGGACTGCCAAGATACAGTCCAGCCCGTGCGAAGCTCAGGACGGACGAACTGGACTATGTCGAACACTGGTGGAACACGGCATCGAGTGAGCTCCGAGATCTGTTCGTGTCGCGGGCTACCGGACGGTCCAGCGTAGCGCACTGCGCTGCCCATCTACGATACTTGACCGCAGGCACCATAGTTGTCAGAACAAGTACCTACGTACCTACTTACCCAGTGGTGCCCCGCCGATTCAGATGTGGCAAAGTTTCGAGTTCATGTCACAGCTCGTCAATAGGTTCGGCAGATCAGCGGTATCAATTTCATTAAGCCGTATGTACATTTAAGCGGCCTTCTCAGCTCGAGTTCATCCCCCACGATGCCGCCAGCGCGGAAACTATTATCTAGCCCAGCCGCCTACGTCAAAACGAACGGAGAAGGGTCACCAGATACTGATGATACAACCTGCAGCCCTGCACAACCACATCGTGGTAAATTTCACGCTGAGTGGTGGTGCCAGTCGGAAACCCGCATGCTAGCATGCGCCACATCATCCTCTTCAGCCAAGGCTCTACGGCCGCCTACCCTCGCTGCGATCGAATAGTCTCTGTAGACCTCTGTAGCAACCGGCGTAGGGTGATCAGTTTGGCCAGGTCGCAGAGCTGTCTGTTGGTCTTGGAGGCCGCACGGAAGTCCATGTATTCGGTCATTCCGGTGAGGGTTCATGTTTTTCTTGATGTGACCGGGAAGGGGAGGTTGTTGAGGGTTCTTGTTTCTTTTCGAGTGGTTGATGCGATGTCGGATGGCGATGTAAATAAGATGCTCGAGGGAGCGGTTTTTATTAGAAAAAGGAAATCATATCCAGCCCTAAGGAGCTGCAACATCCAAGCCCTTAACGTGAGGCCACATGCCTGTGAGTAGTCGGTCTACTCACACGATTTACGGCGGTGGGAGTATTCCGTACAGGGCAATGTCCAGGACGTGACCGAGTTTGTCGGGCTCGTGATATCAAGGACTGTAGGGCTCCGGGCAAGCCAGAGGAGGAATGCAGCAGTGGAGCCCCATCAGGGCCCGGAAAGGTTGGCGCTTGTACTAGCCGTGGGCTGTGGCGCTGTGGTTTTGACAAGAGTACATGATACATTAACCTGTGGTTGTGAGCTAGAACACGTGGCGGCGCCGTTGGGGATGTTGCAATCAGCCGTGGTGGTCTCGCCGATTCAGCCGATCACTGCATACATCAGCGATATTCGATCTAAACGCATTCCAACGTTCCGGAGGTTCCAAAAAGGAGATATAGACACGCAGGCCATCCACAGGACACCTACCACGTGCAGTACATCCAACCCTGGCCTTGGTGACGGGCGAACGCAACCTTGGACCGTGCGTATCGATATCTCACTCGATCGGAACCGAGTGAGATATCATCGATTTATTTCCATCTTATGCGTTCGCTTCTGATTTGTTAGCGTCAAAAATTGCTGATATTTATCTACATATAAGCTGTCCAGGGCTTTGATGGCGGCTAAATGAACTTGACGGACATGGAATAACCTCATCGATGCGGCTGTTACACCCAGCGAGCTGGCAACATACCTCATGAATATGGGAATACATTAGTATCGCTGTTGGTTATCATCAACTATTACTACGTGTCGGTATAAAGACCGACGACTTTCCATCGTAGAGAAGGTATCGACTACCATCACTGGGAGTTAAGCCATTACAATCAGACATTGTTACTCTTGGATGTACTCTCTCTCCCTATTCGTCATTATCCGATCGTCAACCCTTTTCAGTTGTTTCCAAGAACACCCGTCGTGCGAATCAGTTGGGCCTCCACGTTTACTTCACCGCCATTGTACAAGTGCTGTTCCCTTCTAATCAGTAGACTGTCTTTGCCCGCTGCCGTGAGCGTGCCAACTGTGAACCACCCCGGTGTCACACATATGACACGTTGTGGATCCTCGTCCTCGGTTAAAGCCACCGACCGACAGCCGATAGCCGTGCTTTAAGGTCTATTAGCTAATGCGCATTGCCGAACGCACGTCCCGGCGAGCTGGTGTTTCTCCACCATGCCATGCGCGGATGACAAACCCACATTTTCACACTGATGGACTTGGTGGCAGAGAGTGGTGCACGACGCGGCGGCCGGCCGGCCACCTTTCTCTAGTGTCCACAACCCCCTTCAATACATTCATCGACGCCACAATTTCATGGCGTGTTCTGTACCGCGCCGGAAACACTAGTGACTGCTGCGATGCTGGTTACGTGTACGGCGGTCGAAAGTGGACAAATAGCCACACATGTGTATTGTGCATTTGACATTGTGCATTTGAAATTTTGCATTTGACATTTTGCTACGTGCGTCTCGCAACCCGCTGGTTTGCAACATGGCACTGGTCGCCCCACCCCACAACACAACAGAGCGCCCACCGAGACAAAAAGAGAAGGCATAAGGGAGAGAAACAGAGGGCGGAAAAGAGAGCGGAAAAAGATGGCCAAAATCGCGAGAGGACGGCAGGTGACAGCGAGGAGAGGAGTTGGGTGGGGTGTAGATGCGTTAGGGTTCAGATGTCGCAGTAGGCCCCACGCGATAAAACAGTCATCACCACTACTATACCGTCACCATCACCGCTAGATTTCTCCCTCCAGAGGAACAGGTAGACCGAAAATGGTCATTGACATTTGGCGGTGCCCTCCTCACAAGGGTGTCCCTCGCAACGAAAAGGCAGACGAATGGCCGAAGCTGGCCGCAGAGGCGCCAGGAGCCGATACTCTGACAGTGGGTGGGGGAATGGAGGGCTCGGAGAAAGGATCGCTTCAAGATCCACGACCTCTTTGTTGAAACCCGCTGTAGCGGCTCAATTCTGGAGTTTGTAGCAGCAACAGATGCAAGGACGGGAGGCAACGAGGCGGATTAGCAACTCCTGGCGGGGAAGAGGTGAGTCTACAGAGCGGACGAGTTCTGGGAGTGTTCACCGAGCCGACGGAGCGACTGTAATGAGGGAACGGGCCAGTTGAAGGAGCGGGCAGCAAGTCGACAGGGCGGGCGTTGTCTCCTCCTATGTACTCTAGTGATCCGACTAACCCCTCGGATTATGACTGGGATTAGGATCATAATATAGCACTCGGAATTTCAATGTGTTGATATCAACTGCTCCTGGGCTCCTTCCGGCTGAGATGAGGCTTGAAACAATACAACTAAAGGAAGCACTCAACGTCAGCACAAGTTGAACCATATCCAGCAATTTGTGAAACGGAAATCCAGTCTTCACTGGTTGTTAAGCAAACTAAGATGTTCTAACCCACAAAGCGCAAATCCAACACCAATGTTCAGCACACCGTCCGAACTTGGTATGCAATAACTTCCACTCTCCGTCTGCCTTCTTACCTTGAGCTTGCTGCTCTGGCGAGGAACATCTCTAGACAAAGAGCTTCGGTGGCATGGTGGCGGAGGTAGCGGTGGAGTCAGTGGTGGTTATAGTGTGGTGATGGCACGGTTTTTTTTTTTTTTTTATCGTGTGGGGCCTAGCTTCTGTGATCTAAACCCTAATCCATCTCCACCCCACCAAACTCCTTTCCTCGCTGTCACCTACCGTTCTCTCGCAATTTTCGCTCTCTTTTTTCGCCCTCTTTTCCGCTCTCTTTTCTCTCCCCTATGCTTTCTGTTTCCTCTCTCTTTTACTCTCTCTTTTTCTATCTCTTTTTCTCTCGGTGGGCGCTCTGTTTTGGTGCGCGGTGGGGCCACCAGGGCTGTGTTCCAAAACGGTGGGTTGCAAGACGGCGCGTAGCAAAATGTCAAATGCAAAATGTCAAATGCACAATACACATGTTTGACTATTTGTCCACTTTCGACCGCCGTAACGTGTCCCACTGGAAAGCTCATTGTACTCAAACTATTTGAACAGG